>NC_034599.1:104109214-104146281 GCF_900095145.1 Mus pahari
AAAAAAAAAAAAAAAAAAAAAGAACTTAGGTCATGCAGTAAAGTGTGTGTGTGCACAGAAGTTAGGGCACCCAAACAGTAAATAAATTCTTTCAGATGAAAGTTTTGGATCTGTGTGCAGATAGCCTGTAATCCTAGCAGTCGAGGGAGGCAAGAGGATCAGGAGTTCAGACCATCCTCAGCTTGAGGCCAGCCTGAGCTACAGAACCTTGTCTCGAAAAGTAGAAAGAAGGTGGTTGTTGGGGGTAGGGGCAGGCAAAAGGAGGGAGAGAGAAGGGAGAGGAGATGTAGGGAAGGGAAGGCTAAGAGGCAGCTGTCAGAAGGTCTGCTTAGCTCAGAGCGAGGCCTGAAGTAGTAGTGCCCCACAAAGCACTGAGTAGTCAGACAGGCTGGGGCTCTGATTCCTTCAAGAAACAGAGACTGACTTAGCCAGAGCTTTCAGGAGTGCAGCTAGGAGTGAGAGAAGAAAAGATTTCCCCATCTGGGGTCTCAGCGTGGGCAGGCGTGGAGTCAGACCTCTGGTGACTGGGACCCCCAGCTCTGGGACTAGACTACTGTTGGGAAAGCTAACAAAGGTAGCCATTTCAATCTTTGATCTCTGGGGACTTAACAAAGAAACTGCCTAATGAGGAAAGAGAAAAACAAATGCTGCCATGCCAATATACATTCAGACAAGAATGACAAAAATGAGTGGGATAGTGTGTCACACACCTTTAATCCCAGCACTCAGAAGTCAGAGGCAGACAGAGCTCTGTGAGTTCAAGGACAGTTTGGTCTACAGAGCTAGTTCAGGACAGCCAGGGCTACACAGAGAAACCCTGTCTTCAAGGAAAAAAAATCATAAAAGTAAAAAATTGTAGTGCTTTGCCAGGCATGTTTGGGCATCTTTGGGAGTCTGAGGGAAGGAGTTCAAAGACTGCCTGGGCTACACAGTGAGGCCTCATCTTAGGGAACAACAGGTCTGGGATGTGTGCCTAGTTGATAGAGTGTTTGCTCAATGGGCACAAAGACCTGGATTCAGTCCCTGCCACTCACCACATGAAGCAGATGCAGGCAGGTGACAGATGCAAGAGGATCCGTTCAGTGTCATCCCTAACTACATTGTGAGTACAAGGCTAATCCAGACTGTGTGACATGGTGTCCCACAACAGGGGGAGGGACACACAGGAAGATGCTCAGAGGGTAAAGGCACTTGTCACCAAACCTGATGACCCAAGTTCCCTTCCCAGAAGTCATACTGTAGAATTGGTTCTTCTACTCCTTGTCCTGATACCTGAGCTTGCAAGGGCATGGGGGTTAGGAAGCACATACACACAAATGGATCTCATTTAAAAAAACTTAAGGTCCAGTGCCCAAAGCATAACCTAGCCGTGGATACACTGGAATTCATTAATTTCATGTGTTTTGCCTGAGTGTATGTTTGTAACCACATCTCTGCCTGGTGCCCATGGAAGCCAGAAGAGGGCATCAGATCCCCTGGAACTGTAGTTCTAGACTGTTGTAATCAAAGGGAGATACATACCAAGGAAGCTGAGCTGATAGCCCTAAAATGAATGCCTGTTTTATTCTCAGAGAAATAAGACGAGCTACCCCTCTTTACACAACAAGAATTAGATGTAAGCCGGGCGTGGTGGCACACGCCTTTAATCCCAACACTCGGGAGACAGAGGCAGACGGATTTCTGAGTTCGAGGCCAGCCTGGTCTACAAAGTGAGTTCAGGACAGCCAGGGCTATACAGAGAAACCCTGTCTTGAACCCCCCCCCCCCAAAGAATTAGATGTAAGATCCGATTAGAAACACTGAAAATCAACTCAAAGTGGTGTTACACACCTGTAATCCCAGGTCATCTCAGATTGAGGCAGGAAGTTGAAGCCAGCCTGTGCTATAGGGAGATTCTGTCCAAAGAGAACAGACTAGTCCCAGGTTAAAAATAAGGACTAGCAGATCTCTGGTGAGCACAGGATTGGCAAAAAGCAGCAGAGACAGCTGGAGTGACCTCAGTGCAATGGAGACTCAGACACGCATTCTCAGTTACACTGCTGTGCTGGGCGTGGGGATCAGGACGGTTTACACAATGTGGTGGCAGACACTGAGGTCACTTTGGAAAGGTGTGTGTATTTACTCTGACCCTTAGTGTCCTGATGAACAGTTACATGTGCACACCAAGTGTCGGGCCAGGAATTTCATAGGATCACAATAGCTCATGTGCATACACACTTAAAGCCATTAGGGATACAAAATCTTCCACCAATTGTATGTCTTCCACCAATTCCCTGCTTTACCTTTTCATGGTGGCGCCTGCATTCACCTCCAGTCCCATCTGCCACACTCACCCTCGCTTGTAGCTGGCCATTAATGTATGAAGGGCTCCCGCAAGCTGGAAGGGCATAGAGGCTGGGGGATGGGGGTGATTTAAGCCCAGCACATAGCCCATCACTGAAGAAGCCCCTCAGCCAAGAAGAGAGCAAGGCTGAGACTACTTAGGGCCCATAATTCCCTGTTCTCATATGGCCACTAGGTGGCAGCAGGAGATGCCAGACTGGTAGGCTAGAGCATCATTCAGCAGTGCCTGCTCTCTCCACAGCCACCAACATAGCCTGAATCCCCACCACATGAAGCACTCCTCCCTTTCCCATGGGCCTGTGTTCCTTGTTAAGGAGGTCTTCAGAGATGATCCAGAGTGGAATTCAGGTAATCTGAGCCCAGGACAATGGTGTGACCAGGTCCTGGGAGAGCAGGTCCCAGCCGGTCCCAGGGAGCCATCTGGGTAGAGTCTTCAAGTGTCCTAACCCAAGCACCAACTCGGTCCTGCCAGGCTTACCAGTCTTGTTCCTCTGTGAGCTGGGGAGTGGATTGCATGCATTGCATGCATGGTGTGTGTGTGTGTGTGTGTGTGTGTGTGAGAGAGAGAGAGAGAGAGAGAGAGACAGAGACACACAGAGAGACCTGGAGCTGTGGACCTCCTGCAAGCCTGGCACAGGCAGAAGTGGCATCCTCTCTCCTTGCCCTGAAAACCCTGCTTACTGTTAATCCGGTGAGGTACTGACCTTGCCCACCAAAAGCCCCTGAGTCGGCAGAACTATGCAATGCTTAGTGTGGAAAGACATGCTGGATTCCAGGCTATTTTGTCCTAGACTCAGATCTGGTCTTGGGCTCCTGCAGCTGTGGACCAGGCCGAGTATCCAAGCTGAATCTCCTAGCCCGCCTGCCTCTTCCGTATGTATTTCTGGTTTTCTTTAAATGTTCCCATTACTCAGGCCTCCAGTGGGCACTGAGACAGAAATAAATCCCACAAAGCAGCCCAGCCAGAAGCCGGGAATCCGATTCTCCCTCAAAGGCCGGAAGAGGCCCCTGTGCAGAGCATGCCAGACCACAATGGCCCACACACTCCACATGGCTATGAATATGCCCCCCCTTCATGCACACACACATGTACACACATAGCCTTACATATATCCCACACACAGGCTGGCTTCATACATGTGCATACACAAGTATTGATGTATATGCAAGCATTCAGATGTGCCTCAGACACAGAAATACACACATGTAGTTTTATCATGTGCACATATGCACGCTCATGCACACACTCCCCAAAAGGCTAACAATCAAGAAGTGACCACACACTCTGGGTCCCAAACCCAGCCATCCTCAAGGTAATGGTGGTCAAGAGGAGCCAGGCTAAGGAAGCTGAAGGAGGCTGAAGGAGGCTGGCCCTATGCAGCTTAGGAGGAGAGTGGCCTCATGGGAATCCTGGTCTAAGGCTTCCAGGGCTTCTGAATTTTTAAGAGAAGCTGGAAAGCTGAATTTTTATGTGAAATATCCTGATTTTTAAATGTTGGCTCAAGATGTTGAAAATACTGGGAGAGCCAAACCAAACATGTCTAAGAGCCAAATTCCACCCACAGGCGGCATTCGCAGACCACGGGTACACACACAAACACACACACACACACACAGATCACACGTACACAGACACATACAAACAAAAATAGACACTGACACATAGTCTCTCAGATGCACTAAAAGATAGATATGGCAAAGACATACAGACATAAAAACATGATATAAATATACACCAGCACACATACAGACAGACACAGGTATACATGCCAACAGAACCACAAGCAGACACAAATACAAGTAAATATACAAGTTTACACACACACAAAAATCCATGCACAGTGCACCCTTTTGTCTTAGTGATGTAGGTGATCTTACTGGGGCACGTTGTATATATCAGCATGGCCTTTGGGGACAAGAACCACCGTGTGGGGCTGGAGAGATGGCTCAATGGTTAAGAGCACTGACTGTTCCTCCAAAGGTCCTAAGATCAATTCCTAGAAACCACATGGTGGCTCACACCCATCTGTAATGATGCCCTCTTCTGGTGTGTCTGAAGATAGCGACAGACAGTATACTCATATAAATAAATAAATCTTAAAAACAAAAACAAACAAACAAAAAAACCAAACAGAAAACACTGTGTGGACCACACCAACATCACCCTTTGATTCACAAATGCTGTAGAGTCTGGGTCTAGTTGACTTGGAGGGACAAGCGCTTCAGACATGACTAGCAGCCAGATTCTGGCAAAGAGCCTCCTGTGTTCAGCCATTACAGGGAGTGACTGGATCCGCAGAAGTTGACGAAGGGGCCAAGAGCCCACCTTCTCGTGTCCCGGAAGCCATCCTCCAACCTGGCCTTAAATGTCCCCCTGCCTGCATGACAGTGATGCTGAAATGGGAAGAAGTTGGAGATGATTCACCCTGGAGGCCTTGAGGATTGTCTGCCTGTGCAAGGCAGAGAGACAAAAGCCCAGTCCAGGATGCTGAAACCTATTCTGGGGACATTCGGGAGAGGAAGGCGGGGTTTCTGAGTCCACACAGGTCAAGAAGGCTGAGTGGAGCCTGACCTCTGAGAAGCTGCGGCTCAGAAAGGGTGGCAGCTTGCCCAGGGTAACAGAGCGCATATATATATAGCCATCAGAGGTCCAGGCCCTCCATGCTCTCTTGCTTCTCTGCCTCTCCTGGCCAGTGGGACCAGGCCCGCCAAGCCGAGGTTTACTTCAGCTTGCCGGAGTCACTCTGTGGTTGGCCAAGAAGGCATCAAGGACAAGGAAAGAGCTAGACCTGGAAATTGTTCTGGAAGCCTCACAGCCCTAAGTCTCAGAACCAGTAACCTCTCAGGACCCCGGTGCAAGGCTGTGCCTCTCCACGGTGCTCCGCAGGGCAGCATTCTCTCAGGCCCCTGGGACACAGTGATATCCCCCTTGAACCTTAGTGCCCTCCTCCTGGTCTGCCCTCTGTCACCTCCCTGGGGTGAGGACTCTCGTGACCCGCCCACTGCAGCCTGCAGGCCAGGTGTCCTATACGGTCTTGAGTGGTGCTTGCAGGCTGAGGGTGGGCAGCAATGGAATCCGAAGTCCCACGATCCCATTCTGAGCTGGCAGCTGTAGGCTTAGCCTCCACCAGAGGCCAGAGCTGTGTGTCTTCTTCCCTCAGAGTGGATGTTACTTCCAAAGGGTCTTTAGACTCTTCGGGTGCTCTCATTGCTGGTTCTGAGGAGGGGCCCAGAGGGGGGCAGAGCCTCTTGGCATGTTCAAGGCAGGTTAAGAGCTAAACCTGGCCACTTCACTGACCAAATCTAGCTCCTGTGGGTCCTGTGAGGTGCCTGGATAGGGGACGACGGAAGCAATGGATGGGGGTCTCCTCCCTGTCTACTCACTGGCCAGCCTGGGTCTGTTTATGTGTTCCCTGTGGCTTGGCTGGGCTGTGGGGCCTTGCAGGGAAAAGTGACCACCTGGCTCCAGTGGCTGTTCAAGGCAAACAGGGCCCTGACCATCTGCCAGGCCTTCTGAGGGCTCCCACTTCTGCCAACACCTGGACAGCCCAGGCGAGGCTTTGGGGGGGGGGGGTTCTCTGAGTGAAAGCCAGTAGGTCCAGAGGCTACCAGTTCAGTCAGGGAACTGCTCCTGGATGAGGGCCTTGGGCCGATGCACTGGGCTGGATCTGTCTCAGACAAGGGACAGTGACACCCAGCCTAAAGAGCGGAGCATGGCTGTTCCTGTCCTGGGTGCAAACGCCCCAAGGAGGAGGCTGGTCTTGGCTGAAGATGTGTCCGACTGAATACAGGAGGCCTGGTCTGACATGGGTGCATGGTACAAGGTGGACTCTTAGGGCATTTGACACCTTTAAAAGAAAAGGACATGTCTATTTGGGGGATCCAGAGGGAAGATGGTAACTGGGAGGGACGGAAGTTAACCTGGGGGTGATATTTGAATATTTTCAGGTCATGGCGTTCTGAAAGAACAGTCTGGGGTTGTCAGTGCAAAGAGTAAGTAGCTGTAAGGGTTGAGCAGTCTAAAAGTCCTGTAACGCTGAGCTCACAGGTCAGTCTGTGAGATCCTGTATAAACCCTGTACAGAGGTAGCACATACTCCAGGAAGAGGAATGGGGTTTTGTCCCACTGCGGACTCCTTTCCCAGCCACTGCCTCACCCAGGGTCTTTCCTGACAACACTATGGTCCTGTCACTGTCTTCTGACCTGGCACTGTCTTTTGACCTGCTCTCCTATCTCCTCTGACCTCCACATGGAAGCAGGGACTCTAAATGTTCTCAGGCTCCAACTCAGCCTGGCTCGGAAGCTTTGGGAAGCCTTTGGATGGTCATCTGTCCCACTGGCCATCAAGGGGGCCTAGGGATGACGGGGGTTGGCCTAGGAGTGCTCAGTATATGCCCATAATACCCGATGCCTGAGTTAGACGGCTTAGGCCTGGGGTGGAGGAGGACTGGAGGAAAAGCAAGGTGGTTTGATCTGAGAAAGGGAGGGACAGACCCACCAGATGTTACAAAAGCCGGGTGGTGCAGTGAGCCAAGAAGCCCACGTAGAGGCATGTGGCCTGAGTGTCAAGCCTTTTGAGGGCCCATAAATGGTTCAAGACAGGACCAGCACGGCCCAGAGGATGGGGAGTCAGGTGGGGATCCTGAGCAAACGTTCTGGCTATTAGGTGAATGTACAGGTCTAGCCTTGCAGGCCTGCACCCCAGCTAACCCTTAGGGCCTAAACTCCTAGCTTCCAGAGCCAGGGCAGAGGCAACCACCTCCCACTGTCCCTGTACCCTCGGCTAGAGGGATCCTCTGCCCATTTTGGAGCCGCGGTTACATACGGAGGCCACCTGTGTGGCCGTCAGACAGGAAAGGGTCACCTGGTGGCAGGGCCTCAGGCTTGAGAGTGAATCAAGGACCTGAGGTGCCTGCTGTCACCTTGGCTGCAGTGACTTGGGGCTAGCAGGTCCGAGTTGTTCCGCGGAAGCTTGACTCCCAAGTGTACTCAGGACAGCAGGGAAGGCTGGCAGCTCCCTCACAGGTCCACCTGGCTGCTGGGATTCCTGCACACCCTCTCTAAGCAATGTCTGCTTTGTTTTGCTTTATAAGACATGGTCTCATGGATCCCAGGCTACCTCTCAACTTATCTACGTAGCCAAAGCCGTCCTTGAACTTCTGATCCTCCCGGCTCCGTCTCTAGAGAACTGGGATTACAGATGCTAGTCTTGTTCATGAGGTGCTGGGAATAGAACCTAGAGCTTTGTGTGTCCTGGGCCAAGTGCACTACTAACTGAGCTAGTTCCAAAGCCCTCTTCTGGGCCTTGAGAGCAGAGTCCCCTTCTGTTGGACAGTGCTGAATCCCCGAATCCCAGACCCTTCCTCCATAATGAGACTGGGGTCCTTCTCCCAACCATGTGCAAAGCACTCCCCACACCCTCTCATGGTTCCGAGACCCAGGCATCCTTGAGCACAACACAGGAAGCCACACATAGCTCCCTTTTTTTTTTTTTCTTTTTTCCTTTTGTTTATCTTTCTGGTCCAGTCCTGAATAGACAGCCAGTCAAACACTGGCTTCTTGGTCCATCTGTCCATCTGCCCACACCAGCAGTCCAGCCCCTTGGTGCCCAGTCACATGACCGTTTCCCACTCTTCCTGCAACAATGGAGGTGGCCGTGCAGACCCAGAGGCCTCCTCATCCAGGCCCGAGCAGGAGCCATTAAGGAAGCCGTCGTCCTTGGGAACCGCCATAGTAACTGGTATGGTTTCGTTCTCAATGGCTGGAACGCCGGGCTTGGCATGGCCAGGCAGCTGGGAGTGGCCATTGGTGGTGGCAGGAAGCAGGCGGGGGCTGAGGGGAAGGCTGAGTCCTGCACGGGAGCCCACATTGGTCACACTTGTGTGCGACACCATTGGACCATAACTGTAGCTGCTACTCCCACTTCGTGCTTTACGCTTAAAGTCCAATGCCAGTGTCCAGCGGCTCCAAGACTTCCTAATTTCTGCCTGCACCTTGGGGACATAGATGGGTGGCAGTCAGGTGTGCCCTCAACCCTGCCACCTGTGTTTCCCTGCCACCATCCCCGCATTAAATGATAGGAGACTACTGAAGAAGCCCAAGGATAATCTGAGCCTGATCCCCAGTATATAAAAACCACACAGCCAGCACCCAAAAGCTCAGATGGCCCAAAGATAGCTGAGTCCTCAGACTGAGTTCTAAAAAAATTCCTCTCTGAGACTGAAGGACACTTTGCCATGCCACCCAGGGATGAGCCCACACATCCCAGTATAGTCTGCGCTTGAGTCAGCTTTGAAGCCTTCTCTCTACCTTCACAATGTGGTCAAGGTTCTTGAGGAGCAAAGAAAGAATGGTAGCAGGGGAGAGAATGGAGGGACAGGGCTTGAGGAACCCCTGCCTGCTTGCTCCTCCCACCTCACCCCTGCCTGCTCCTCCCACCTCACCCCTGCCTGCTCCTACTACCTCATCCCTGCCTGCTCCTCCCACCTCACCCCTGCCTGCTCCTACCACACCACTCCTGCCTGCTCCTACCACACCACTCCTGCCTGCTCCTCCCACCTCACCCCTGCCTGTTCCTCCCACCTCACCCCTGCCTGCTCCTACTACCTCACCCCTGCCTGCTCCTGCCACCTCACCCTTGTTTACCTCACCATTGCAGAAACAGTATATGATGGCAACAAAAAATCCCTGCAGAGAGAGGCACACACAATCAGGACCACATCTCGACCCCACCCCATTCGCTCCCCAGGACCCTGGGCAGGCTGCACACCTGGAAGGAGTTGAAGAGCATCTCATAGTGCATCTGGATCTGCCACAATGTCCCTGAGACCTCGGTGTACGGCAAGGCCATGAAGACGGTGTAGTGGACACCGAAGAGCGGCACAAGCACCAACGTGGACCTGAGCAGCTTCCTGGACACCCGGGCATGCAAGTTAGGCCACGTCCCTCGCCCTACAACATAGTGCTTCTTCCTCCCACCCCTACCCAGGCCCAAGCTCCAGAAGTGATGGAGGAGCGAGAGGCTTTGGCGACTGTGGCTTGGCAACCAGGCTCAGCCAAGGATGGCTCCTGCCAGGAGGCAGTGTTACTTGGGCTTCTTGGAAGCTGTCCTCCAGTAGACAAGTGCAGTCGCTGTGTCCATGGGGCCTTTGCACCTGTTGGCATGCACCCTTTCTCCTGTGACCTAACTCTTGAGGAGATGGTTTATTGGAGCCAGCCTCTACCCACCTGTCCCTTTGATTCCCTCGGGGCAGCTGTCTGAGGGCGGCTGGGGTGTAGCACATTAGCAGACCTCCCTCTAGTGTAAAGCCTGAGAGCAGGTAGCAGAGCGAGATGCAGCACTGCTGTGCAGGCCGGGCTGAAGCAGACCAGAGCCAGAAGCTCAACCATGGGACCTGGTCTTCACTTGGGTACATGGTGCTTACACCCTGAATTCCACCCCAAATCCCAAGAGCCAGAGCTCACCGGTACTGCTGCCTGGTGTCACACCGGCCCGCATTGGTCTCCCGAAGCTTAGTGGCAAGCACCCGGATGATGTTGATGAAGAGGATGAAGTTGAGCTGTGGGAGGGAGCCTGATTGGAGACTGGCCATGCCATGGGCCCTACTCTGTCACTGGGTCTCTAGGTAGCTCCTAGGGCCCTTAGCTTCCCCATCTAGATTGCTGTAGGAATCATGTGGTCTTTAGGTTTCTGGTCCTTGGGGTCCAGGGAAGCCATCACAGATGTTCTTGCTAAGGGCTAGTCACCGAGGCTCATAACCACACTGCCCCCAAGCCCTGCTCACCACAACAGATGCCAGGATGGGCACCTGAATGATCCACTTCTTGTGCCCGGAGCTCAGGTCCCAGCACCTAAGGGAAGGGGAAGCATTAGCCACCGGCCAGTCCACCTGGACCCTGGAGTTATCCTGCTCTGACACGAGCCGTTGAGGACACAGAGCTGCATGTGTCTGGGCCTCAGCACTCATGGGACCTCTCTGGAAGTCACCTCCTGTGACTCTGAGGCTCCTGGCTGAAGGCTGATTAGGAATTCCTGAGGCTGGAACTGCTGGTGCACAGCGTCTCCCCCATGATTCATAGAAGCGGGAACCTGAGCATTTCCAGCTGTGCCAAGGTCCCGGCTCCCCCACCCCCACCCATATACTCTGCCGCTTGACCTACCCAGTGTTGGCCAAGGTTGCTCTGACACCGACCCACACAGCCACGAAGACAGCCGGCAGACCTGCGTGCAGAAGGGGCACCATGAGGGGCATGTGCTCGGCCCCAAACCCTTTCCTCAGCTTACTGCCCTCATCCCTCACCCTAGGCATGTGGCTATTTAATGCCAACCTAACAGCCCTCAGGACTCAACGCAGCTCTCTGCCCCATTTAGGTTCCTTGCTTCCTGTGAGCACATGTGCACACCTGCTGGGCATATGCAAAAAATAACCGGCTCTTTCTGCTCTGGGCTTAGAGCACCGACGGGGAGAGAGCTGGTGTCTAGCAATCTTTCTGTTCTGAAACTCCCTCTCCAAGCTTGGATCGAAAGGTCCCAGCTTTCATGGATGAGGTAGATAAAGTAAAGGTTGTCTTCCAGGGAGAAGGAGCCCGATTCCCCTCCCTCACCTTCATTCCCAGCCTGGTGGATCCTTGGAGGGAAAAGGTGTCACCTGGTTTGTGGTAAGGGTGTGACATTCCCAGATCATAAGGTTCTGTGTGCTCCCTAATCCACATGTTTCCAGCCCACCCACACGCCTTCTAGCCCAGCAGCTTGTGTTAGTTCCTGGAATCAGGCCCAGATCTGCCCAGCTCTGGGACTTGCCATGGTGAGGTCAGGGGTAGGGCATGTGCCAAGGGCCAAGGAGGCTGTGGAGATGAGGGTTCTCTAGATGCTGAGCCCAGGAGCCTCGAGCCACTGGCCTACCCCTCCACAGTCTGGCAGCTTTCCCCAGGGCCCAGCCAAGCTCTGCAGCTGCCAGCAGTGATGAACAATTATCAGTAACCAGATCCAAGGGCCCAGGGGGGTGGGGGATGGTAGGACAAGAAGCATCCGGGGAAGCCGCCACTGCAGAGAGGCCAAAGCTAAATGGGACCGAGCTCTGGTCCTGTGGCTCTGGACCTCACCTCCTGGTAACGGATGCGAGCCCCGCCCTCGCCCTCGGGGACCTAGGTAGGAGGCTACAGACTACACCCCCAACCCCAGGTTGACTGCTGAGTGAAGATCCCACTCCGGTCCCAAGTTTAACCTCATCTCATCCCCAGGAATTATCACCCTAAGAGAGCTGAAATGCCAGGCAGGTCAAGGCAACAACACCTGGTGAGCCCTGCCCATGGTCACACTGAGTCCCTTAAACCTGGAATGGAGTTAAAGTCACAGCAGGATGGGCAGGCCCCCAGCCTGCTACAAAACAAGAGGGGCAGGACATGCCCCGTGAGAGCGCCTTACTCGGGACGCTGTTACCCAACCCACCACACTGGTCTCCATACCCCAGCCAAAGATGGTGAAGCCCCACAGGTACTTCTTCTCTGAGAAAAAGGCCATGAAGATGAGGCTGTGTAAGTACAGCCCCTCCACCAGAATCCAGTAGTAGTTGGTAGCCAGGAAGTAGAGGAAGAAGGTCACGGCCACACGGCAGCCAGCCTAAGAGACCAACCGCAGTTAGCTCCAAAAGGTAGGCAAGGTTTGGTCACATTAGGTGGAGAAGGAAGCTAACTCTAGGCTGCTGGGTTGGGCTGCTGTGGGGGTGGGGTGTTAGCAGCAGGTAGCAAGGCAATGGGGAGGAGAGGTTGGGGCGCTCCAGTGTGGAGGGAAGGGGGTCACTGGGAGTCGTTTGCAGTAAGGCGGGGGTAGGTGGGGGGTGAGTTGAGCCGCGTGAGGGTCCCTGTGAGGTGGGTTTACTGGCCTGAAGCTGGAGGAGATAGCAAGAGACAGGCAGGGGGTGGCAGAGGGGCACTCACGTAGCCAACCGCGGCAGCGGCGGGCGGAGGCGGCACCTGCGCGATGATATGTAACTCTTCCTCCGTGAGGCGCTCGGCCTCATCCAGCGTGAAGCCAGAGTAGAGCACAGCGTCCTTCACGAAGATACTCGCGGCGCGCAGCATAAACGACAGGAACATGTGCATGTGGATGTAGTTGCGCGTGCAGTGCAGCCGCCTGCGGGCGTGCGACATCACCGTGGGTGAGGGCACGGGGGACGCAGCGGTGGGCAGGAAGCTGGGCTGTGCGCCGTAAGTGGGGACATCACGCAGGGGGGATGGATGCAGTGAAGGGGGAAAAAGGAGGCTCGCACCCTGGACCCCTCCGGACCCACCCTAGACCACGCTCCACCCCTCGCCGGCTTTGCCCTGCCCTCGCCCCACTCCTCGCCCCGCCCACCTAAAATAGGCTAGGATGAGCACAGCCACGGTGAGGGAGGCAAGAGACATGGAGTATCCCACGGTGTAGATCATGCCCAGGCGGTCAAATACCTCCTGCGCAGGTGAGAAACAGAAAACTGGGACTCAGGGTGGCCACCAAGGGCAAAGTGGGGACAAATTAAAGTTGCTGGAGAAGTAAAGACTAGGAGAGTTGGCTAGGTTGAGGTTCGCTAAAGGGGAAGGTGTGGTCTTAAGGGTCAAGTTTGGGAGGGAGGAGGTGCGCACCCGTTCCCGAGTCTCATTGGTCATGAACTTGAGGCACTCGCTATAGTTGGCCCACGTCCGGTTGTGCCCTGGAACCACCTCCCAGCTGCCATTGCGGTCACAGCGTCTGTAGGCATGGCCTGAAGGGTCATGGGACAGTCAAGACGGGCAAACGGAGATCTGGGGCCACTGAGGCTCTGGAATCCATTTTATGGTGTCCCTTGGTCCCCCACCCAGTTGGCTAGCCTCACCTTTGTGATTGAAGTCATAAATGTAATCGGGACAAGGTACTGCCACCACTTCACCTGGTGCCCCTAATGGCCAGCAAACGATGTTGTCCCACTCTGGCAGGCAGGGACGTCCTGTGCCCAGAGAAAACACAGAGTCAGGTCCATAGCTAAGGCCCAGGGACATGAACACACTTGGGGTTTGATTCCCACGGGAGCAGTGTGCCCTGTGACTGGAAACATCAGGTTTGGGGCATTCTAGAAAAGAATATGTTGAGCCTTTACTTCCCCTTACCCCCTAAACCCCACGGCTTCAGAAAATTTACTGCAGTCCCCATCATGGAAACACTGATATGAGTCCCAACCTGGTCTGAAAAAGGTCAAGAGCAGAGGATGAAGCTACACAAAACAGGCCTTGGCCGCAAGGGCTCGGCTGGCCTGCTCTCTGAAGAGATTTTTTAAAAAAGACATTGCCGGGCGTGGTGGCGCACGCCTTTAATCCCAGAGCTCGGGAGGCAGAGGCAGGCGGATTTCTGAGTTCGAGGCCAGCCTGGTCTACAAAGTGAGTTCCAGGACAGCCAGGGCTANACAGAGAAACCCTGTCTCGAAAAACCAAATAAAATAAAATAAAATAAAATAAAAAATAAAAAAAGACATTGTTTCACTCTGTAGAAAGACCAGGCTGGCCTCAAACTCACAAGGATCCACCTGTCCCCAGTTTGAAGAAGAACCATTTTCTCAGATTTTCCCTCAGCTCGAAGGCTCCCTTCGTGAGTGACCCTTCCCTAGAGACCACAGAAGGAAGTCTGGTTCTCCGTGCCAGCTGAACTTCTAAAGCTGCTAACCTCACACAGGTGTCCCCCGCTCTCTGCATTTCCATTTCCTCTTGGGAAGTTGACGGATATCAGCCTAGACTCCTTCTATCCCGGCCGACCTGGAAGACCCACGACTAACCACTCAGTAGGTATATCATCCTCTAAATCCGAACACTGATGCTGAATTTCAAAGGACAGTGATACGTCTCACTTTGGAGCCCTGACAGCCATGCTAAGTGACCTCAGAGGGTCCCCAGCCTCTAGATCACTGCATTCCACACCAGCTTACGGCCCCCTCTTCCCCCCACTGCAGGGCTTTGACCACAGGACTCTCTAACCTCCCTGGAAGGCAGCCTTGAGGGCTGGATCCGCCCAGCTCGGTGAAAGGCTCTCTGTCTTGGGCGCCATGTTCCCAGCTCCACCCGGCCAGGCCCACAATTCCCTCTGGTCCCTGGGGAGCCACAGGGTGACCACAGGCTCCCAGATGTGGCCCATCTGGAATCTGCTGCCCACCCTGCTGGCTCTAACTGGCCTTGTGGCCACAGCTTGGGCTCTCTGTTTGTCTCTCCTCACCTCCCCGAGGCAACCCTGCTTCCCTCTCTCCTCTTCTCTCCTTGTCCCACTGTCTGCCTCCACCCCTCTGAGGCTGCTCTCATCTCTTGCTGCGTCTGTGGCTCTCCCCACTATGTGTCTTTCTGTACTTCCTTTGACGTCCCAGACTTCTGGGTTGAGCATCTTGTTCCCTCTCTGTCTCCCTGCATCTCTCCCTGACTCTGTCTCTCAGGACTCTGTCCTCTCTCTTTACCTCAGTGGATCACGGGTTCCCTGAAGCTCTGGATCCTTCTCTGGGGAGGGCCAGTGAGTCTGTTCTGCACATTTCCTTGTATTCTGAGGCCTCCCAACTCACCTGACTCCCCACCCCCACGCGTGATGCCTCCTGGTCTGCTTTTCTGGGAAGGGAGCTGTGGTCCCTGACTTTCTGTAGAAACTCACATTGGTGGAGACAGGTGGATCTGAGCCCAGTCAAATGACTGCCTAAGGAGGGGTAGGGCACAGGATGGACAGACATACCTCGGCGCCTGCTGCCGGTGGGCACATCCTTGTTCTCTTTAGACTCAGCGTAGAACTTTCCCGATGCCTTCTCTTTCCTGGACTTCCCTGACGTAGATGCTGGCGTCCACCCCTTGTCTGACTCCATTATGTTGGCTGGAGAAATCGGGGTGGTTCTAGCCATCGGCTGTGCTGTAACCACAGCCCGCCCCCTCACCGGCTCCCCCTTTTTACAGTGAGTTGACCCTATCAAGGATGCTGACACTCAGGCTGCTGGAGGATCAGGGAGGACGAGCACGTGACTCGGGAACTTTCATGTGTTTGCCAGGTGGAGAGACAACCAGGAGACAGACATGGTCAGCAGAGGTTCAAAGGGGGTGACTGACATACGAGGTGGGGTCACCTAGGAAGCAGAAAGGCTGGCCGGCCAGGAGGCAGAGCCACGATGGAGGGAACAGCCCGCCAGAGGACGCATGGCAGAAACTGGGAGAGGTGGATGGAGGTAAAGGCGATAACCTGCTGTGCACCAGGAGTGGAGTGCATTGTGTTAGGAGTGGACACACAAGCCTGCCTTCTCCACACTCTGCCCAGGACACTCAGCTTCTACAAGAGCTCTTGAAGACACCACCTGAGCTGGGGCCTGACCTGTCCTCCTTGAAAAGACACTGGAGGCTTCTGTCCTTAGCCAGAAAGTCCTTCTCACTGTCTAACTTGTGTGACTTCAGCTGTAAACCAAGCCGGGGTACCTCGGGTACCCTCCTACGTTGGGGGTCCGTGGGAAGCTGAGTCCAGGCAACCTGGACTGGGGTGACAAAGACTGACAGCATTCTCGCTAGGGCAGGGGTTCTGTGATAGATGAGGAGCCAGAGATGTACCCAAACTATAAGTTCCACAACTAGGAAGAGGGTCCCATTTAGGATCATATGAGGTGTTTATCTGTCTCTACCCTTTGTGTGACTGGGAGCCACAGGTGGGCCAGGATAGGTGAAGCTCAGTATGCAGAGGGAGTCTTTACGAATGTGAACCAAGTCCTCATGCATCATAGAGAATCTGTCACCATTTGCTTGTGTCCTGGGTATGCACTACTCCCGGCCCCCAGTGAGAGCCAGCTCCAGAGAGAAAGATGCTCTGGAGGGACAGTAAGCCAGGGTCTGGCACCCTCTGCTGATGAGATCAGCCAGACCGCAGAAACCTGGATGGATGCCAATGTAGCCCATACCTGCTTCCAGGAAACAGACTCGTGGAGGGGGGCAGAGAGGAGACCCTTGAGATGGGAGATACCTTCCTTCCCCATGGCCAAGGTCCCTTAGAGATGCTGGGGGGGTCCAACCCCCTCTGTCCAGGCTATCAGCTGAGTCACACACACATCCCCATCCCTGTCCCCCCCATCCCATCTAGTTCTAGGGACTCTGGTTCTATGCAAGAGCTCTGTTTCAGAGAGTTTCTCATCCTTCCAGGCGTGGCGTGGCTACCTTTTCTTTAAGGAAGTTGGCCCAGCCTACCCTGTTAGGGACCAGCACCCTCTTCAAAGCTCCTGGCTTGCCCCACCCCTTCTACATCCACTGGGACCCCATGCTTTGTCTGCCTTCTCCATCTGCAAAGGGAGACCCACACATCTTTAAGCAAGTTCCAAAGGCTCTTCTCTCTCTCCCCCTCCCCAGCCCCCACATGGCCATGCCTGGGTCTGAGGGCTCCAGTGGGCTGACAGCACTTTCCCAAGGCCCAGAAGGTAAGGACCTCCTGAGCCTGCTGACTTCATCCTTGCGCGATCCATCTCTTTTTAGGCCTTTACTCTGGTCGGGTCTCCCTTTCTTGAGCCCACCCTAGGTTAACATCCCCAACTCCTTCACCCACTTGTCCCCCCCCCCCAGCTTCCTAGACTCCCACCCTTTTCACATGCTGACCTCACGCCCACCTTATTTCCCCACCCCCACCTGCTGTGTGCAGAACTTCCTTGAGCAGCTTGTCACATTGCGCCTGGGCACGGTGCAGCAGGAAAATCTGTTCCTCTTTAGTAAAGACATCGTCCGCATCCACCTGCCAAATCAAAGGTCAGGTTGTAGGCAGCACTTCCAGGTGAGGCAGCTGGTCCCAAACTCATGCAACCTCCCCAGGGATTCCCCCCTTTCCAAAGGTGATCCCCTTAGAGAGAGCATCTGCCTTCCAGAGCCTCCCTTTTGAAGTTCTGAAGCCACGGTAACTCAATGGCTAGGACCTGCCCCTTGCTGGGAGGAGAAAAGAATTCAGGCTGTCTTGTCTGTCTGTCCAGCAGTATCCAGGCATCCACTGGCATTCTTTGTCTAGTCCCCCACCCCCACCCCGGCGCACATGGGAATGGTGGAATGTCCCAGGATGGAGCCTCACAGGGTCCTGGCTGCCTGCTGGGGATCCGGAGTTAGAGCAGGAGTGCTGAACTCTGAGGAGACAAATCCAGCCTGGATTCCTTCAAGTTTCAAGGCCCCCGGGGACCATGACAGCCACCATTTTCCATGCTGACCCAGTGGTCAGTCAGTGCTTTTCCCAGTGAAGGGTCAGAGTCTCACCCTTCCTACTGAGCTCGCCAAAGAGGGAAAATGGAGGAGCAGTGGGCTGGGCTGCACCCCCACATGCAGCTCCGCACAGTCCTAGGAGCCCTTCATCCCACTGGAAGTTTCTCCATCCTAGCAGATGCTGCGGGGGACATGTGTAACTCGGCACAGGCCTTTGCTCCTTCTGACCTCTCTGCAAGAATGTCCTCTTTCCACTCTGTACACCCACGGGGACCCAGCAACATCATTTTAACCCCGGAAAAGAGAACAGTGCAAGGGGTCAGGGAGAGTCTCTTGCTGAGATGGTGGCTGCTGGAGGAGATCTAAGTCTCCTCTGACTCGGAAGCTGGGGCCAGCATCTTGCCTGGAAGAAGTACGGGGTGGGATACTCTGGGACAGCCCAGGGCAGTCAGAGCCATGGACCTTAGACGTCATGACTCCCCTAGAAAGCCTACCTCTTCCTTAAACTCCAAAGAACACACACAGCCTGATCTCCCTGAACAGACAGCTCTGCCAGCCCACGCCTGGCCATGTAGGCAGGTCCCTTTAGTAAGGGTGGAGCTACGAGAGGCAGAGAACTTGGAGGCCTGGAAGGAAGGAGGCGGGTCAGGGTAGGGGCGGGCCGGCGGGAGGGGGCGGGCGGCCCGGGTCAGGGAGCCCGGCTGCAGGGAGAAGTTAATTGACCGCGTCTCTTGGCGGCAGCTGCTCCGGCTTTCAGGCCAAGGAGTCTCCAATTGGCTCCGCGGAGTTTTGCTGGTTTTACTTAGCGGAGGCGCGCTAGCTAGCGTCTTTGCGCGTGCGTGTGACTGGCTGCGCACACGCTGTCTGGCCAGTGTGTGAACTTCTGTGTGCCCCGTTTATGTTAAGTCCTCACGAAGGAACTGCCTAACTCGTAAATTTGGGCTCTGGAGCCTGATGTGTTTGTGAAAACGCATGTGTACATGTTTGTGGGTTAAGGACTTTGTAAGGGCTTCTGGGAGTGTTGCCGAACGTCTCTAAAATGCATGTCTGTCTGCTGCTTCCGGAGCCTGGATCTGAAACGGACTCTCAGGACTCAGCTGGCCCTCATGCCTAGGGGTCCCAGGAAGGCTGAAGTGGATTCCCCTGTGCTGCGGGCTCCACAGCTCTAACCCCTCCCCACCGTTAGGACCGCACTGTTAGGACCACACAGAGCTGGCTGGGGCAGGCTGATAAGGATCAGAGAGGACAAATAGGCTTGTAAGATCCAGAGACCTCCAAAGCCACCCTGAAGCTCTCCTAATGGCTCTGACCCTGGAGATCCAGCTAGTGGAGGTCTGATTCTTACACAACCCCACTCCGATTACAGAATCTACTCCCTACCAATCATTCAGTCGCTGTGGTTAATATCTCTCTCCATCAATTACTACTCCCTCCCAATCAGCACCAACACAACGGAGGTTACCATCACCACTAGTACTAGTCCCACAGTACTAGTCCCACAGTACTAGTCCCACAGTACTAGTCCCACCAGGAGCACTGCTGTTACCATCAATACAGCCACTCTTACTGATACAGCCATCACTGCCCTAATTGGGCCAACACCATTACCATCACCATTACTACCAGCACCATCACAGCACCCCCAGAATGGCTACAACCACCACCGTCTGCCTACGTTATCACCATCAAGATCAGCACCACCACAGGCAACATCAGCACCATCACTAATATTACCACTTGCTCCATAACACCGTCTGGTCATTTCCCTACCATATCCATTCTTTTATGGTCCCTTCCTTCTGCTCAATTCCACCCCTCCCAAGATATGTAATTCACCACAGTTCTGTCCCAGTTTAAGGAGTGGGCTTACATGTTTGACCAACCAAAGCTCCCATCACTGAAGACTTGCCAATGCATCAGCTTCCTAACGGCCAGGCTTGCCACTGATGTGACCAGGGAGTTTAACCTGGTGGCCTAGACTAGAGGTAAGCAGTTGTGGATTGAAAACTTCTCCACTAACACGCTGTGACTGACTAACATGGCCACTCAGAGGCTGGGCTGCGGTGGCTGCTTAACCTTCCACCTGTCTTCCTTTCCAGAGTCTTGTCTCCTGGGCAGGGAAGGCCATACACTTCTAGCATCCTCCTCCCTAAGCCTTCGTCATTCCCAAGGGCAATGGCCTTGCCTCTGACCTCCCTGGGCGTTAAGATCTACTTCTTTGTCACCCCGCTCAAGAGCTGCCATGCCAGATATGTCTCAGAGTGAGGGAACACTTCTCCAAAGGGAAGAGCAGCCATCTACCCAGGGCTTCCTCTCTGCCAGCCTCAGAACACAACTCCTCATCTGGATTGCTCAGACACCCTCACTTTCTCTCAGTCACACGTCAGGGATTCTCCACTAACGCTAGTGCCAAATCCCACCTCCACCATTGACCAGTGTCTCTGGCAACGTTGCTTAAGCTCAGTGCTTTGGATGTCCTGTAAAATCAGAGTGACAGTGAGGCTGTTGTGGATTTAAATGAACTACTACTGCCTCAAAAGCCGGGGCGGGCAGGCAGGGGAAAGCTGGCTGCTGCTACAGCTTCTGTGAGCAACAGGATTAACTCACCAGTCCCATTCCCCCCCACCCCAGCCTTGTCTCTAGGGGTCCACAGCAAAGGGCTGATGGGTTGTGGCACCCTAGAGAGAACTGAGGGCCAGAAATGGGAGCGGTGCTGGGTAGCCCCCTGAACTCACACCACCATTCAAGGTCACTGCCAGACCCCCCCACCCCCAAGATTACCAGTCCTCTGTCCTGGCCTTAGAGGGATGAGGGGGAAAGATGCTGACAACTCTGACCAGACAGACATCATCACTGTCTGCTGCTCCCTTCCCCCTCGGCAGCCCAGTCACCTCCTTCCCCTATGAGAGCTGTTTTCTTGGCAAAGCTCCAAAATATGAAGGAATCAGGCTGTCATCTTCTTAGGTCCGGAATCTGTATATCTTGAGTCTCAGGGGCAAGGCTGAGGAACTAGGGATTGGGTCATGGCCAGGTGTCACCAACAAGAGTATGACACCTGCCCTGGCAGCAGCTGCCCTGAATACTGTCTTTCCCTTTATGGATGAGGCTCACAGTCTCTCTGACTCTCCTATCATAGCGCTCCCTCCAACAGCGCAGCATAGTCTTTTGTACAAACACAGCACCTCTAGAGTGTGTGAACTTACAGGGGCTGACGTGACTTTAGCTCTGCACTTGGAGGGTGGCCCGAGACACCAAGACGGGCTTGGGAGGCTCCAGGGCATCTCCAGACGGATAGGGGCTGAGGTCGGCAGGTAACTTACAAACCCAGTGCTGCAGAGCCAGTTGTGGTACCCGAGCTGTCAGAGAGATCGCCCCTGAGTTCAGAAGCTCAGGTGGGGTCTCGGTCTCACGACCTGAGAACTTCCAGCCTCTGCATGCTGAGATTGCAGACGCACACCGCATGCTCGGGCTAGGCTGCCCTAATTTAGCTTAGCTCCCAGGAGACCCCAATCCCAGGGAGACCCCTAAAAGAACCGTGAAGTAGGAGGTAGCAGGGTGCGGATGAAGCAGGGTGTGTCAAAGCTGGTGACTGATGAGGGTAAGGACAGTGCGGTCCATACCATCGCCCAAATGATGGCCACTGCTCTTTTGTTTGTTTGTTTTGTTTTTGTTTTTGTTTTTGTTTTTTTTTCTGAGACAGGGTTTCTATGTGTAGCCCTGGCTGTCCTAGAACTCANGTCCTAGAACTCACTCTGTAGACCAGGCTGGCCTCGAACTCAGAAATCCGCCTGCCTCTGCCTCCTGAGTGCTGGGATTAAAGGCGTGAGCCACCACACCCGGCTTCGGCTACCGCTCTTAACTTCCTCTTCTCCCTGCCAGATTCCACATGCTTACGCCTGTGATCTCAGACATGTCAAGAATCTACCCCTTCAGACAAACGGGAAGAAATGCAAGGGTTCCTTTTTCAGGTCCAACACTTGAGTCTCTGTGCAAGGGGCTTCTATTGCATAATATTTTCTTAGCAGGATGCCCTCTTGGGTCACATCAGCGACCCCCTTGCCAGGGTCAGCCTGGTCCCTTAAGGGACAGTGTGCTTCGCCTCCTTGCCTGCCACTGGAGAAGGCAGACATATTTGGTGTCCCACTGTCCGGTCTGTGTCTGCTGACACTCTTCATCCTCACTTCTACTACATACCCATTTTACAAAAGGGAGACTGAGGCTGAGAGAATAGTTGGAAGGAGAGGGCCAGGCACGGAGCTAAGGCGTACTTTACACTGAAGCAACCATCTTGGAGCAAAGGAAACATGCAGCTTCACGGCTGCTGTGGCACCAGCCATCACACCACGTATCCACACCCTGAACTGTAACCCTTTGCTGCATCAAGGAAGCGTCCACAAAGGGAGCTGATGCAGTAGAGAAGTGACCATAGAGGCAGTAGCAGCACTGATGTTGGAATGAGGCTGACCCCTCTAGCTGGGCTGAGGACAATTGGGCCTTGGTGTTAAGCAAAGACACGAATGCCTCCGGCAAAGTAAAAAGGAAACATTTGGCTCTCAGGAGGTCCTCTTGTGACCTTCTGGCCTTCCTGCACCCTTTCTCCAGGTTCTACTAAGGGGACCCACGCTGGCACCTCTCGATGACCCATGCCAGCTGGCTGGGGACTGTTCTCTTGTCCCTTGCTGCCCTCTGTCCATCTGGCTGGCCACAGCAGGCTGGGACGGACTCCTCATCCTGCTCCGCCACCGCTGACAAGTGCTGACTTCCCCCCCCCCCCTTGCCAGGCCTTCCTGAACAGGCTGCCTGTGTTTGGGGCTGGGAGGGGTTGGGGGGGAGGCACTGTGACGCCTCTCATCCCAGCCAGCCAGCCAGCCAGCCAGCCAGCGTGGCCGCCTTTGGGGCAGGCGGTGGGATGGAGCCTGGGGTGGCAGAGTTGGCCGCTAAGACAGGGTGGATCTTCACAGGCAGCCTCTACCTGAGGTAGGCAGGGGGACTGAAGCCCACAGGGAAGGGATGGTTAGCCAGCCGACCCGCAACTCATAGCACTTGGCATGGGCACAAGGCTGCCCTGGAGTTGGGGTCCTAGGGAACGTGGGGGTCTCCAATGTCTCCAAACCTGAGCAAACTCTGCCCTCTCCTAGTAACATTTTCAAGGTTCTGCAAAAACCCCACCATACCTTTTATTTTTCCTGGGGCTCTCTGAAATAGCTGCCTTCCTGATGTGGTAGCCGGACCAGGGAGTGTCCCCAGAAGGCCCACAACAGGAATCTGGGGGAGGCTGCTTGACGCCTCATTAAAACATTCCGAAGAAAACCCAAGTTCCCAGGAGGGCCCATGTCCCCCTCCACTGCCCTGTGCTCAGGCAGTTCTGGGATTTGGGGGGCGGAGGGGGAGAGGATGTGTTTAAGGCAGGTGATATAAAAAGCTTCGACAGATCAATACACACAAGATAAATAACCCACAGAAAGATGGGTAATGGCTCTGAGCGAGCTCTTTGGGCAGATGGAGAATAAACAAGTATCAGGTCTGAAAATCATTGGCTGAGGACAAGTTAAAATGACCGGGGACACCGCCTTTTCACCTATCAAAATGCTAAGATGAAACAAAAGGGCCCTCAGCACATCCTGTAAAACAGCCCAGCAGGGAGAGGGCCCTGTGGTCAGTCCTGGTGAGTATAAACCAGCACAGCTTTTAGAGGGCAATTTGGCTATGCCTATTAAAATAAAAAATATGCATGTTCTCAGACCCAGCAAAGAGAAATTCTAGAAATATCCTACCAGGAAACGGTCACGTGGTGAACCGAGAGGGCATTTCAAGGAGCTTCTCTGCCACCATCTGGAACTTCTCTCACATGCACACACACACACACACACACACACACACACACACACACACACACACACAGACTGAAAGAATGAGAAAACAATTGGGAAAGGATCCGATGTGCATTTGGATGCTCATCAATGTTTAGCGAAGTTCATACTTTGGAGCACTATACAGGATTAAAAAGAACTCAGAGAGATGGCGCTCTGTTTAAAAGCACTAGCTGTTCTTCCAGAGGTTCAATTCCCTACACCCACAGGGTGGCTCATAACTGCCTGCAATTCCAGTTCCAGGGGATCTCACGCCCTCTTCTGGCCTCCTCAGATACTGCATGCATACGATGCACAGACATGCAGGCAGAACAGAAAACATACAAATAAATTAACAACAACAACAACAAGGACTTGGAGGCTGGAGAGCTGGCTCTGTGGTTAAGAGCACACACTATTATTGTTAGAGGACCCAAGTTCTGTTCCCAGCATCTACTTCAGGTGACTTAAAACAGCCTGTCACCCCAGCTCCAAGGGACCTGACATGCTCAAGCATTGCATGGATGCACAAAACCCACAAGGATATACAAACACTTAAAAAAAAAAACATAATATATATCCTAAAAGATTTACATTCACAAACATGAAAATACAACTTTAGGTAAAACGATGCATGCACGTATCACACAGCCCCATGGGAAAGCTCAGAGAACTTATTTAAAACAGAGGAAACAGCGAGACAGGGCATTCTCTTTGCTAAGCTCACAAAGAGGTGCCATGTGAAGCATAAGGAAAGAGATAGAGGACCCTCCCCAAACCGTCAAAATGTCTTCCTCTACAAAGGGGACAGGGATTTCTTTGGCAGTGCCAACTGATGGTTTCTGTTTGACCTGTATCAGTTGAACTCTTGAGATGGCTCAGTGGGGATGGACAATCCTTGCTGTTCACGATGAGAAGCAGAGTTCAGAGTCCCAAACCTCATAAAGAGGAACCAGAGAGTCCTCAGGCGCCTGCCAGCCAGCTAACCCGGTGACTCCGTCTCAAGGAAGGAGGAGGTGAGGACAACACCTGGGCTATCCTCAGACCTTCAGAACACCCCACCCCCACCCCACCCACCTATACTCATTCATACGCACTCATACACAGAGATTAAAATAATACAAAAGCAAGTATAAAAGTGTGCTCTTGTATTAGCCCTGAAAGAAACAAGTCTAAAGGCAAAGCAACAGAGGATTCATTTGTAAAGAGGAAAGACTACTCAGGGGACACACAGGGACCTCTCGGCCAGAGCTTACTCTCACCTCACCTAGAAGAGTCCCCTGTAGAAGCCAGAAGTCCTGGGTTCAAGTGGTTCAGATCTCACCACTGCCGGTCTTACAAGGTGAGCCTCAGGGTCATTTCCCCATAAAATGGCTAGGGGAGTAGGTGGATCAAGAAACCATATATGTTGAGTTCTAGCGCCAGACTCTACCCGGAAAGCCACTGCTTGCTACATGTTCTTTCTTATTTTTAAAATCAAACCCCTTTGGGCAGACAAGATGGCTTCTCAGGTAAAGTCCTTGCCATCTGAAGTCAATACCTGAAACCTACACAGCAGAAGGAAAGAACTCACTCCCGCAAACACACGCAGGCACACACACAAAAAACAAATGTTAAAAAACAAATGCAGGGAACGTTGCCTGCACAGCCATGCTCCTAGCCACGTGCCTAGGAACCCGCGCTTTCTCTGGGGAACCCTATCCGAGGGTCCTGGCCCACACCCAGGCCCATCTTCCTGTTGGGCATCAGCTGCTTTGGCTACAGCTTCTTCACTTTTATGTGAGCTGAGGGCATCCTGAGGGTAAGGAATCTCAGAGGACAAGACCACCTTCAGCCTGTCATAAGCCTATCCTCCTCTAAACTCCACTCTTTCTACATTCCTCTTCAGGCTATCCTTCTTTTTGAGGACAGACGGACCAGGTGAGTCCAGCTGTGGTCAGTGTCCCCCCAGTAGGATGCTCTTTGGTCCCCCAGCCAAGGTCATGGGAGAAACGAGCCTGGACTTGGATCTGGCTGAGCATGTCGCCTGTATGTTTGGCGACAGCTGAGGTGGATGGTCTTTGTCTGTACCTGTACACATCGGGGCAGGGCAGGAGCCCCGGGCTTAGGAAAGAGATGGCATGGCACAGGCTACTAGCTATTTGCTGACTGACTCCAGCCGAGCCCAGGGATCCCACAGGGTGGTGGGTGAGTGAGTTGGCCAAACTCCTGCTCCTTGGACTATACTCCCGCCCCCGTCCCTTGGACTATATACCCCTTAAAGCTGAAACGGGAGATGGTCCAAAGTCAGGGCATGGTCCCTGTATAGCCGGCCACACCGGCATCTGTCTTTCTGCCTTCAGCTTAGGATTCTTCTAAACCAGGAAGTTCTCTGCATATACGTCAACTTCCCTACAGAGAACTATGGAGCCCTAGGTGCTCCACCATACTTAGGGTGCAGGGTTATCATAAGAGACAATGGCCATAGCGATTGTGGATTTACATGAGATAAAACAAAACAAAACAAAACAGGGTAAGTACCTAACTAGCTGATCTTCGTAAAGTGCTTAGAACAACAGACTGACAAACAGAAAACTCAGAGGCATTTGTTGAATACAAATGAACAAACAATGGAGCCGTGTGCACACCCATAGGGTGCACACAGGCACGCACACACATGCATAGGCAGCTGTGTTTCCCTTGGAGTCATGTGTGAACGCAGAGCTTCAAGCACATGTGAACTCACACATGAGTACACACAACCCTACGGACTGACTCAGATGCCCATAAAAGCCTTGTGCCGATATACATTCAGGCACACACTGAGGAAGGATATTGTACCCAACAGCCACATGCACATATATGTGTACACGCTCACGCACACACGCACGCGCACACACACACACACACACACTCACTCACTGAGGGAAGCTCAGCAAATAGCTCTCTCCCCGTGTCGGGAGGGCCTCCTGAACAGTCTCTGGCTTTGGTTGTCCTTTGCTGGACTAGAATTGAGGCTATGGGCCCAGGAGGAGGACATCAAACTGCAAGGGTGTCCGGCAAATGTTTCTCTCGTGTTTCTCTCGTGCTCTCTGTTCACAGATGGGCAACTGAGGTGTGGAGAAAGACAGTCGAAGGTCACACAGCTGCAGGCTGAGCAGGGGGAGCCCCACAGCTCCTGTGTCCTCGAATGTGAGACTGTCCTGTGAAGGAAGCCACTTGCTCTCTCTCTCTAGACCTTGGTCAGGGGTGGGGTACGGGGGGGGGCAACAAGACCTCAAAGTCAGGCACAAAAGCTGACTCAAGAATAGGTTGAGCACTTGAGATGGGACCACTGAGAGGACAGAAAATCTCCCCTCTCTGAGAAATGGCTCCCAGACCCTAGCCCACGATGAGGTAGGTCGCGTTCCAGCTCTCTATTTGTCTGCTGTTCTGAGTCTCCCCGCCGGGGTCCAGAGCTCTCATCTTAACCCCTTTCTTTGTCTGTCCCTCTCCACTATTCTGTCTCTTGGTATCCAGCACAGTACCCCCTAAAATTCAGCACACTCACAAGACTGTCCCACAGCACATATCTTCTGCAAGGTGTACTATGAGATCAGTGTCTTTGGGGGGACCTCCGTACCACACCCACCTTCCTGGGCAAACCGATTTCCACTTTGGGGAAAGCGGTCCCATTCATACATACATACATCTGTGCATCTGTAGGATCCTGAGAACTGGAGAGGGCTCTAAATCCCACCCTCAGTCTAAGTGATTTCTGACTTCTTGCACACAGCTTTGCGCACCGGGTGCAAACAAAACTTGCGAAAACGGAGGCCGCCCCCAGCGCAGTGTGTGAGACTCCACACCCAGAGCCCGCTGAATCGCACTGTTACCACTGAAAAAGATACATACGACCAGAGCCATATGCTCACAGAAGCATGGTGTAGGGGAACTCCAACCACAGGTTTCCAGACCCAGGACCCCAAGCCAAGTCTTCAGAAGTGGGGAAACTTCAGGCATCTGGAACCTACGGTAAGACACCCCAAACAGAGCAGACACCAGGGTTCCTGGTTCGTGGTGGGGGTGGGGGGAGGCGGAGGTCCCATCCCAAAGTTCAGACTATAAGGAGAACCCAAGAATTTGCGCCTACACTCGTCCCAGGAACCTCAAAGCAATTCCAGGAGTCCTGTTGGAGTGTGGACCGAGAGAGACTTACCAGCGCATATGCGGAGCTGAGCACTGGGCAGCAGAGAAGGAGCGCCAGGCTGGGTGCGATCCGGGCGGCCCCCATCGCCACCGCCTAGGGCCGCGTCCCTCGGGGCAGCCGCCGCCGGCCCTGGTGATGGTTGGAGGGTGCAGAGCTGCGTCAGGCCCGGCCGCCCCGCCCACGCCCCGGCCTAGGGGACCCCGGCGTCCGGGCGGCCGGAGGCCCCGGAGCCCGACGCGGGGCCCATTCGCCGAGGGCGAGCGAGAGAACGAACCGGCGCAATGGAGAGAGGGAGGGCGGAGGGAGGGAGGCAGCCTGAGGCCGGGCGGGCGGCGGGCGGGCGCCGAGCGCTGCTGAGCGGCCTGTCTGCCTCGGAGCGGAGAAATCACATCCATATGGCTGGGCCCCCCGCCCCCGGCCCGCCCCCCGCTCCCCTCCCGCGCCGCCTTTTCTTTCTTTCTTTCTCTCTGTCTTTTTTCCCCCCCTCTTTGGGGGAACTGGGAGCCGTGGCTTCGCTCCACGCCCAGTGGGGGAGGGGCGGGGGAGGGGTCGGGGTCGCGGTCTGCGGGGGGCGACCAGGCTGTTATTTTTAGCTCCGCGGCAGTGGGCAACAGGGGAGTCGGGGCGGGGCAGGGGGCGCGTTTTGAGTTGCGCGGGGCGTGCTACTAGGGGATGCTATCCTGACTTTTGCAACCACACTGAGCCCTTCGGCCGCCAGCTCCGGGCTCTCCCGCGGCATCGTGGCCGGGCTCCCCGGCTCAGTCTGAACCCCCGTGACCTTGTTGCTCACCCTCTGCACCCCATTTCCCATCCTCCGAACCCGCGCCGCGTGCGCCCGAGCGGCACGGGCGCTTCTGCTGCCCCGACGCTGAGGCTGCCTGTCTGCTTGTCAGTCGGTCCTTCGCTACCGTCCACCCCCCACCCACCCTCCCCGCGCTCCCCGGCTTTGGCCTCTGCTATTCCAGCGGCCCCAAGCTCGGTTTCGGTCACTCCCTCGCTCCCCCCTCCCCTCCTCTACGAAAACATTTGCAAGTTTCCAAAAAAGCCACCGAACTGAGCGGCAGCGGGGCTGACGACTCCACAGGGCTCCAAGGAGGCGCCGCAGACTGACACCCAGACGGAGCAGCCGGGCCCGCCCTGGCCGGGCCCCGAGTCCCCTTCTGCCCGACTCCGGCCTCCCGCGCCCCGCGCGCCCGACCCCCACCCCATCCCACAAGCCCCGACTTACTCCGAGCTCGCCGCCGCGGCCCCCGCCTTGCCATGAATGTCGGGGCCCCCCCGACAGCCTCCCCAAGCCAGCGCCCCGTCCGCAGCCCCGGGGGGACTTCATGGAGCTCTCAGGATCCCCCCTGGCCTGCCTGGCCTCCAGAGCCCCCCGCCCGGCCGCTGCTCCGAGCCGCCGCCCGCCTCGCGCGTCCCTCGCCTCGGCGTCTGCCGCTCCCCTCCCCCCGCGGCCCGGAGCCTCTTCCCTCCCCCCTCCTCCGCGCCCTCCCCGGGCCTCCTCCGCCCTTGCCCCCGCCACTGCCTCCCAGGCGGGTGTGTGCAGGACAGAGCCGAGCCCGCTGCCCCCCATCCCGGGACATCTCTCCAGAGACCCTGCCCCGGGTCTTTCGGCAGAAGGATGAGTATTGCGGGAACGCAGTCTAGGGAGCTCTGACATCGGGACCTGAGAACCGTGACTGGGACGCTGTCCCGCTTTTGCTTTATTCTTTCCTTTGGAAAAGCACAGACCACCCACCCACCACCCCCCGGTCTTCCGGCCCTGGCTGATGAGCGGGCGGCCACACGAGAGGAGCCACTGGGAGGCCGCCTGGTATTTCCCGCGCCTTGGGCCGCGGCGCTGCCCGTGCACCCGTGGGGTTCCTGGTCTGGCTATGTGGGGACCCTGGGGAAGCTGCTCCGCCTCCAGCTAGAGCCAGGCTACGCAGCCGACGCCCTCGAGTCCTGCCCCGCCCTAGACTGGTCCTTCATCCTCTGTCCCACTCCTAGTCCCGGGGTCTAGCGGACCGGAGACTACCGTGGTGCTCCTTGGTCTGGACCTTCGTTGGACTCCCTGTCTAGAGGGGTTCCTTTTCCATTCCAGGTATTTTAAATGGTCTCAACCTATTCAGCTGCTTGTTAGGCGTCTCCGGTTCTTCAATCTAGCCCCAATTCAGGCGATTAGAGGCTACAAGACTCGGGTACACCTACTCTTGTACTTAACCTCCCTCCACCACGTTATCCTCCAAGTGCTGTCTTAAGTCCTTTGACTTGGGGAAAGTGAGAGAGATGAGAGCTCGTTCTGGGAATGGAGTTTATGGACTCCACGCTGGACACCAGAGTTCTAGACTTTGGACTTCCAAGCCCACCATCTCCCTGAGTACCATGTGGGTACTCATCAGGTATCAGAGAAAGTCGAGAGTGCTTAAACAGAGGGCTAACGGAAGGCCTGTTGAAGGAAGCCATTTTAAGTGTGGTGACCTGAAAATACCACCAGGTAAATGGCATCCTTGCTTGGTCACTTACCAATTGTGTGTCCCGCCCACTAGGACTCTCCCGGTATCCTGGTCTCAGTCTTCTCATCTATAAAATAGGAGAGATGTCCAGTTGACTCAAAGGGTCCTTGAGAGTTTGTGCAAATCCTTGCATTCCAGGGGTTCGCCTGGAATTCTATGCAAATGAGCTCAGCGTCCCCCCATCTCTCCACCTCAAGGATGGCCCCACACCTCAGTGACAATGGGTCCTCAGGTCTGCATTGTCTTCCTCAAACATTTCTTCTCCCACACCCCTCTTCTGTGCCCACTGCTCTTGAGGTTCTTGCCATGGTATTCAAAGACCGCTGCTTCCATCAGAATGACTGTCCCAGGCAGGTTCAGTCGGCTAGACTTTTAGCCTGCTCACATTCGCCCCTCTGTCTGGTTTCTCTGTTTCCTTGTCAGGATCACGTTTTGGTACCGAGGACACTTCTTTTTACATGTGTTCCCACATCTTCCCTTGGTAGTGCCTGATGTGAGATCCCGTCTGTCTTATACAGTCCTCATGCTCTTTGAGGGCGTCTCCCCCTGCCCCAAATATGCTCCAGTATGGAAGACCCACCGTGCTAAGCTCTGATGGTCTCTGTTACGTGTCTAAGTGACCCAAATCTCATGTGATGGCGACCACCGTCCTTTCCCTTGGTGATGAGAAAAGAACACACGTGGCAGAATCAAGACTGAGAGAAATCTAAGAGCTGATAGGGCAGGGGTCTTAGTTCTGACAATAGAAAGCTCTTGCCGTGAAAACAAAGTCAGATCCTCGCACTTGGGCCTCACCTCACCTTCTGTCTGGACACCTGGGAGGCAGAAGCAGACAGATCGGGAGTCCCTGATCTGTACAGCAAGTTACATGCCAGAGCTACTTAGTGATCTCCAAAAGCAAAACGGAACAAAACAACAAAAGAAAGAAAAGATTTGTCCTTGGGTGGCCAGGGGTGGGCCGGCCGGGCAATCAATTACTAGATGGGCATGGGGTCTCTGGGTCCCTTAGGGGAATTTCCCTAGCTGTACCTCACTCCAGACTTTCCTAACAGACTTTCCACATTGTGATCACCTAACTCACCCCCAGGCCTCGGGTTAAATTGCCACCATAGGGAGAGGGATGGGATCACACATTAACCAGTAGCACATTAGGGTCGGGAAGAGCCGGTCTTACCCTCTGACTGGCAGCCCTAAGTAGGGTCAGTGGGTCTGTGTTTTTCCCTTTGATTCCCCAGAGCCATGACTGGACCCTGGCTCTGCCTCTGCTGCTGTGGCATGCATCTCTACTGCTGTCACTCTGAGGAGGGCTCTAGCCAAGGTCCACAGCCCCTGGGACCGCTTTACTCATCGGACTTGAATAGTTCTTCTAGCTCTGTAGTCTGTCTGGCCTTACTCTCTCAGAAAGCCCCTTGTCACCTGCCTGGAGGCTCTGTGGAACCGCTAGCCCACATCAGCATCCGAGAAAACCCCCTGCCCCCAACCCCTTCCCCACGGCTTCATCCTCAACTTAGCCCCAAAGCCACTTGCAAGCTAAGAATAGCTCTAGTCCCAAACTGCTCTGCCCCCACAATGACCCTGACCCTAGGCTAAGCCTTTATCTCAGTCCGATTTACAACCTGTGGCCGAACCCTGACCTCAGGCTGAGACTCCTCCCAGGTTTCAAACCCCAGACCCGTTTCTCTAGTTACAGGTCCCTCTGGAAACTTTTTGAATCAAGGGGCCAGTATAGGATAGGGTGGCCAGGCCTTAAGGGAAGCAAGGTGCCATTTTTACAGCCATTTCGGCTGCTCATAAACACTCCCCTACCCAGCTGAGTCACTGAAGGCTCCCATTGCAGCTGGCTGGGCCGCCCCACTCCTCTTGCAACAGGGTCTGGCTTTCTCACCTCCCGGAAGGTGAGGGAGGGGAGGGAGGATGGGGACCCAGGAGGCCAGGAGCCCTCATTTCAGTCAGGACATACTCTCAAAAGCATCTGGAGGTATAGACTTCCTCTGGCTGATGTCATGGTCACAGGTGTCTTGCTGTCATGACATGGGGCCTTAAGGGCATGCCTTGTCTATCCCAGAACGCAGCACATACACACAAAGGCTTATTGCAGGGCCAATTCAACCTTGTTTCTTTCTCTCAGCTGGACTCAGGCCTTCCCAGCCAAGCTCCTCGAGTCCTACTTACCTGGAATCCACAGGCCTTTCAAACGGGGCCTCAGGTTGCGGAACTGACTCAGGTTGGCCATGGGGAGGCCATGGAGCTTCAGAGAAGTGTCTCCAGTTCAGGCCCGAGCAAGGACACAGCTGGTGGGGACAGGAAATGGCCTAAGTCCCAGCTCTGGTTTGAAAAGAAAAATTAATTATTTTTTACCAAGCCCTGTAATGGCTCAGGACTTTGTCCCAGACCCCAAGCCTGCCAGTGTTCTGAAGTCCTGAGCTAGGCCCTCCCCTTGACCCCCATGGGTTTGCCTTCCAGGCGCCAGGCCAGCTCAGCCTCCAGTGAGCCTCTGCCTCAGTTGACACCCCTTGCCCTTCCAAGCCTTGCTAAGACGAATTCCCCCTTTACCTATCCCTGTCCCTGTCTCATTCTTCTGCCCCTTTGAAATCCCCAGCTGCCACCAGGTATAAACACGGCATCTATAAGTGATTTTATTCAAGGTTTAAGCACCTTGGAAAAAAAAATGGGGCCATGGGCCGGTTCATAGTCACATCCCAGGGAGAAAAACTGACATCTGAGTGGGAGATGAGTAGAAGAGTGCTTGTTAGCATGAGGAAGGTCTGGGCTATACAGGGAGACCCTGCCTCAAAAATAACCAGAGACCGGAGAGACAGCTCAGCAGTTACACACGCACTGGTTCAGTTCCCAGCACCACATCCGGTGGCTCACAGCTTCCTACAGTTCCAGGCCATCAAAGCTCTCTGGCCTCTTGCAGGCACACACATACACATAAGTAGATATAAATAAACAGAGGCTAGGGCTGGGGGTGTAGCAGAGCTGGTAGAGCACCTGGCGCTCATGAACACAACTCACAGAACCATTTAAACTGCACCTGGTGGCTGGCAAATGACAGCAATCCCAGAAGTGGGGAGTCGGGGGCAGGAAAATCAGAAATTGAAGTTCATCCTTGATTATATGGTGAGTTTGAGGTTGGTCTGGGTGGGCTACCTGAGACCCTGTCTCGGAAAATGGGGTGGGGTTTTTGGCTCAGCAGGTAAAGGCGGTTGTCACTGAACAAGCCTAATAGCCTGAGGCTCACATAGCGGAAGAACATTAACTTCTCCAAGTTGTCCTCTAATCTTCATATATGTGCCGTGTGTGTGTGCATGTGTATGCGCGCACACACACACACACACACACAAACACACACAAATGGTGTAGGGAGAGGAAGAGGGAGAGAGTGTGCGAATAAGTGAAAATGAAGAAACAAAAACCAACCAAACCAAACAAAACAACCCAAACAAACAAACAAAAAATTCCTGAGGTCTCGGCTAGGAGACATGTAGGGACCTCTTTCACTCCAATCTTCTCTTCACAGCCCCCCTAGCTGACAGCTTGCCCACTCGAATGTGGCTCCTGGCATGAAGGCAGCCAGAAAGCCCTCTCCGTCTGGCTACACATTGCTAAACCTCCCAGACTTGGGGTTACTTATACACAGTGGCAGGGGTCTGCACACAGGCTGACCCTTCCTTGTGAGTCTGTAGAACAGGCAGAACCCAGAGTGGATGCTGAGGGTGAAGATGTGGACAAACAGGAACACGGAGACCATGCAGAATCCTAGAAACCTCACCCCAGGGTCCCCCAGGACCTAGTGACCTGGGCTGGACGGAGACTGCCCTTCTGCCTGGGCCCAGTCTGAGCTGGTTTATGTCTGGAAGACCTGGCTGGGTCTGAGGAGGTATAATGATTCACATAGCAGCCGCTGCTCAGCACATTCCAACCTCAGCCTCCAGTGCCCGGCACGTGAGGTGGCTGCCTCAAACCACACTTCTGTCACCAGGGCATATTTCTAGAACCCTTGACTCCAGGAGTCACCTCTCCTTAGACCTTCTGGGTACCATACATTTGGTCTCAATGTCTTTTGTTCTGTTTTTGTGAGTTAGGATATTGTAGATATCTAGCCCAGACTGGCTGAGGATTTGATACATAGCCTAGACTACCTTAAACCCCTGATCTTCTTGCCTTGGCTCTCTGGGTGCTGCTATTATATAAGTGAGCACCATCTTATTATATAAGTGAGCACAGAATGGTTATTCTGTCTGAGAGGCTGAATTTGAACTCCCAGTCTTCCTGCATCAGCATCCCGGGTGCTATGATGATAGGCAAGTACCACCTCACCCAGCTACCCCATGTACTACGTTGGCGCACAAACTAAAACGGGAAGCAAGAAGCTTCTTCTTCTTCTTTTTTTTTTTTTTTTTTTTGGTTTTTTTTCAAGACAGGGTTTCTCTGTATAGCCCTGGCTGTCCTGGAACTCACTCTGTAGACCAGGCTGGACTCGAACTCAGAAATCTGCCTGTCTCTGCCTCCCGAGTGCGCAAGAAGCTTCTTAATACCTGGTCTCCAGGTGGGGGAAACTGAGACCTGAGAACAAAGTGGATGGTCCAGGGCCTAACAAGACCATGACAAACAGCACAAACAGCTCTAATAGGCATCCTGTTCCCAAACTGAGGTATCCTGGGGTACGCTACTCGAGGGCTATTCAAGGATGTATCCGCCATTGTGTATTCAGGGTCACAGAGGTACTGGATTCCATATGTATAGGCCAGTGGGCTGTTGAGCCAAAGGAGGGAGGGCTCCCCTATTTCCTGTTAAACCCTTGACACCCTGTTCCTCTGATCCAGGAATCTCTCTTCTCCTGATAGTCTTTGCTTTGCACAGGGCAGGGGACGGGGACCTGTTTTGCTTGGTCCGTGTGCCCCCGAGCTGAACCCTTATTATGGCCTCAGTTCCCAATCTGCCATTAATGGATGAAAGGTTTGAGAGTCAAAGTGACCAGGGATTCATTTTGAATGCAGGCAGAGCTTTGCATCTGAAAATCTGGCATTCGGTCCAGTCTGTGTTCCTCCAGTGGGCCCCAGCCTAAGGCTGAGAGGGGTGATTCTGGCCCTTAGCCTGGGGACAGGAAATCGTATTTTGGTCCCGGGTCCTGGGTAAGTAGACAGGGGAGAATGGCAGCTCAGACCCAACTGTGTTTACTTGGGCTGGGCCCCCTCAGAGCTCAACAGGCTCCCATTCATTGGGAGCCCCATAAACCCTTTGGGGCTCCCTGAGGTTCAGAATGCCTGGATGCCAAGCGTGGCTGCCTCCCCCAGACCCGCTAGGGACCAGCAGGCATATAAGAATATGAGAGAGTCAGGTCTGAAGACAGCGAGGAGAGGCTTGGTCATGCCTCCCTCCCTGTGTGTTTGCATGGGGGTAGTAGTTCCCACCCCAGTCCTGGGAGAGGGCAGTTGGGAAGGTTCAGGGTGGTAACGGAGGTTCCCTATTCTCTCAGCATCTGTGCGGCCTTCGTGACTGTTTTAACTTAGATTGGGTCCCCGAGGACTGCCTTTAAGGCAAACCTGAGATGGAAGTGTCCCTGACTACTGACCTTGTTGTTGAGACTCTTGTATCCTGTTTTGTGTTGTTGACAAATTACACCTCTTATCACTCTGAACGGGGCGTCTTCCTGTCCCCAGGTCCCTTCTCTTCCTCAACTGCCCAGCAAGGGGACATTGGTTTTTGTTTGCATGTTTGTTTTCTCTTTCTTTCTTTCTTTCTTTCTTTCTTTCTTTCTTTCTTTCTTTCTTTCTTTCTTTCTTTCTTTCTTTCTTTTTTTGATGCAGAATCACTGGGATCTGACCATGGAAGGACGATGCCCTGGGATCTGTGTACCTCCTTTAGACTCTGCATCCTGCTGTCTCCAGCCCTCTAACTACACTTTATTTGGATTGGTTAAGGTCCCTCTGAATGGAAAGGCGCAGAAACGGCATTTGATAGAAAGAATTAGGGCTTATAGGACTACGGACTGCCTGGCTCTCTTGTGACTTTAAAATAACCCCTCCCCCTTGGTCTGAAGGGCTATTAGCTGTTGATTGGAGTTATCGTGAACACTGACCAAAACCCCCTTATCCCTGTGTATACTTCTCTGCTGGTAAGCTCCCAGCTTGGGGTGTGTGTGTGTGTGTGTGTGTGTGTGTGTGGTGGAAGAGGGGAAGGGGAAACCTCACACCCAGATCTCCTTTCAACAGTGCCCCCACATGTCCCTGGCAACCTATCCAGCCACCAGAGACCCTGCTGAGGGGATAGAAGGGGTCTTGCTTCCTAGACGCCTTCCAGGTGGGGTGTGACTTCCCGCTCCAGTGGTTGTAAAATGCCCAGAAGCTAGTATGTCCCTAGTGTGTGTGTGGGTATGTGTGAGAGGGTGGGGGTAGGGGTCTGTGCCTTGGAATACCCTCCTCCCAGGCGTATTTGACACGTGTTTCCGCCTCTCCCGGCATGGGCTCCCGCAGTTGCTATTTATAACCTTTAAGAGCTCCTGCCGACTGCAAAGTTTTCTTAAACTCAAAATATCACTGAGGTCCTGGGCACGCGTTCCAGAGGCCTCAGGGCACTGTGGTTTGAAGGGAGGAGGGGGCCAAAGAAGGAGGAGGTATGAACTCAGACCCTGAGTCCTTGCTGGGGACTGGGACTGGGACCTGGGTGAGGAACCCTAGTCTTGATTCTCTGGCCTGATATTGGCCTGAAATATCCTTTATGTGGGTGGTCCTTGTCCATGCAGGGCCATTTGAGGTCTCCTGAGCCCTCTCTGGGACTGTTTCCTGTCATCCTCAGTGCCTCAGTGGACACTACCTAGGGTAAAGCCATTATACTGGCACATCCTGGGGCTGGGATCAGGGGCTGGGATCAGGAGCACATATTCATGGCTGAATCAGAGATGTGTCTGCCTGGCTTCCCAGCCACAGAGCCTGAGGAAGGCGCCATGGACATTGGCTGAACTGTCCAGAGAGAAATACTTTGAGAAAGTTTATAAAAGTGTGTGTGTGTGTGTGTGTGTGTGTGTGT
>NC_034599.1:104146727-104163484 GCF_900095145.1 Mus pahari
TGTGTGTGTGTGTGTGTGTGAATGTGTGTGTGTATGTGTATGTGTGTGTGTATGTGTGTGTGTATGTGTGTATGTGTGTGTATGTGTGTGTGTGTATGTGTGTGTATGTGTGTGTATGTGTGTGTGTGTGTGTGTGTGTGTAAAGAAGATAAAGGGAGGTAATCCTCTTGTAGCGGGTATCAGAAATACCAGGAGAGTAGCTAGTCATGGCTCAGATATCATCCTGAAGCTACAGGAGACAGCAGCAGCAGGACCACGTTCAGCCAAGGCAGGATACTGGCTAAGGCCGTTACCCGGAGGTCCCTCACCCTCTCCTGGTATAGATGAAAAGCCCATTTCTGGCTCAGTCATGCACCTTGGTTGGAGGCCTCCTCAGTCCTGTTCCACTCTTTATCTTCCTGACCTGTCTTCTGCGCCAGAACTGGAGACGCAGAAGCAGGGGGCTAGAGCTCTGACCTCTGGGCCATTCCTGCAAGCGATACCCATTGGTTGATCCCCAGAAGTCGTTCCCTGCCCACTGAGCAGGACTGGTCCTAAGATGACTCCTTCTTAATCTTCTAGATCAAGCAGAGCCACAGAGGTTCCTGGCAGGGAAGTGTGCCGGACTGGGTTCTGACTCTAGACTCTGAGAAGGAAGCAGACATGGTCCCTAATGTATCCATGAGCCCTGCGCCTCTGCCTCGCATGGCTGTCCTTACATCTCCAATGTCTCCTCCTCTCAGAAAGATTCCAGAGTTTACAGCCCAGCCCCAGCAAAGCAAGACCTACAACTCCTGGTTCTTAGCTAGGGGTTTTATTTTGTGGTACTAGAGGTGAATCCAAACTTTCCAGGGTAAAGCATATTCTTGCCTATAGTCTCAGCCTCTCTCCCAGGGCAGGCTTATCTCCCTGGCCTCCAGGACAGCATAGACACTGGCTGGAGCTCTGGATTCCAGCACCCTGCTTGGCTCTTCTCTTCATCTTCCGGTTGCTCTAGGGAGTGGCCTCCCCTCTGAGCCTCACTTTCTCCAAGAGAAGGAGGTGGATCTCGGGATCTCAGAAAGGCTTTCCTATGCCTCTCAGGTCAAGTCTCTGACTTAGGAAGTGCTCAACATGACCCCACCCAATGGCAGGCCCTCAGAAAGCCCAAGATCAGTCATAGGGCAAGTTGTGAACATGGAAGCCTGTAGTCTGGAAGCCCCTCAGATTGGAAGAGAAGTCTGACCCAAGTCCTAGCCCAGCTATCCCTGAGATGGGAAGACTGGTGTGGAAAGAGATGCATGCGTTCCTTCTGAACCTGAGAGTCAGAAAAAGGATCCTGGAGGTGACAGAGACTAGCAGTCAGGATGTGTCTGTGTATTTCTACACATACATGAATGTAGGTGCCTTTGGGAACCCAAAGAAGGCATAAGATTCCCCTTAGTTGCAGTTACAGGTAGGTGTCTGTAGTATGTGGGTGCTGGAGACCCAACTCTAGTCCTCTACAAGAGCAGCAAGTGCTTTTAAGCACCGATCCATCTCAGCCCCTCTCTGTGTTTTGCTGAGCGGAATCTACAATGATTACGGGCTGGGAGAAGGGTGTGATGACGCTAACTGGGCGTAGCTTTTGGAGGGGTCTCAAGCTACACAGGATCCCCTGCTACACCCACCACAAGCTCTCCTGCTTATCGTACAAGACCCGGATTCCAGAAAGCAAGACACTATTCAGGGATGGGAGATGATCATTGTCCAGAGTTGCCTGAGTTACACCCATCCTTCAGTCCCTCCCAGCTTATCCGCAGCCTGGGCTAGGCCCATTGTTCCAAACCATTGTCCCCGTGTTGACAGAACTCTAAGCTCCAGCTCTCCGTTCCTCACTAAAATCCAGATGGGGCAAAGGTTAGCAAAGTGGGGAAAAAGGATTCAGGACTAGGCTGCCTCAGAAGTATAGCTGATGACACACACCCCCATCCCCACGCTGCAGAAGTGACCGCTGAACACTCTCAGGGGAGGGGGCTTAGGGAATCAGTGAGGGGGCCAGTAGCCCAGTCCCCTGGCACAGAAGCCAGGCCCAGCACCAAATCTGCTTTGATGAGGGTGTTCCTGCCCCACTGTTTCCTAATGTCCCCAACGCTGCCTCCAAATACTTGAGCCATCTAGCTAACAGAGCTATGGTTCTGAGAGATGACTGAAAAACTTCTTGGGGCTCCCTTCAACAGAGGGCTGAGCTGTGTGCCTTGCACTGCCTCTTCCCATTTTCTCCAGGTCATGCACTTGGGGATCCTGGGCTGGTCTTAGGGCTCACTCTCTGGTTCCTGGCATCTGAGAGTCTCTGAGTCTGCTATCAGCTTGCAGTAGCCTCAAAGCCATTGCAACAGCAACTTGTCTGTCTCCCCCACCTACTTCCCCTCCCCCTGCTCCGCCCCAATCATCCCTCTTTCTCTTTTGCTTGCCCTGTGCTTGTCCTAGGGTCCATGGTATGGGAAACAAATGGGTCGGGAACCTTCCACAGAGTCCTTTCCCATGAGAGGCAGGCAAGCACTGACCCCATCCTTATCTGGCCTAGCTATGCCAAAAACAACACAGATGCTGTGGCTCCAAAGGCCTGAACTTGGGGTGCTGACCTCCCCAGTCCAGCTGCTGTCTCAGGCCTCTGTTTCCCTCTCTGTGGACAGATTTCCCTGCAAGGTTCCAAAGTGACAGAATGGTGCAGTGTGGGGGAGGAGCCACTGGAAAGGTTGTGAGCACCTGGACACACACACACACACACACACACACACACACACACACACACACACACACGGTGGGGGTCCTGGGGGTGACTCAGAAGTACCAAAGCACACTAAATAGAACATTCTGGTTTCTGTGGCCTTCTGATGCCTCCCTCTTGTTCCTTTGTACAATCAGAGTTGATTCCATATGTGTGAGCTCAAAGGGTGGGGCACCTGGTGTGTGCAAAAGCTTGTAGATATGTGTTCAAAAGCACATGTGTGCACAGGTGCATGGCTATGCCTGCTAACACCTCTATCTAGTGTGAGAGTCTTAGTATAAAGATACATGGACAGGAATATCCAAGACAGTACCTGGGGACTAAGGTTCCAGAATAAGTATATATGGTGCACATACACATACACACACACACACACACACACACACACACACACACACACACACACACACACACACACATGTATGCATGAGCACACACCACACACACTAGTTTGTGTTGGTTCCTGTTGACTCCAGTGCTAGTATAATGGAACTGGAACTGGTGACAGTTGCCCAAATAAAGGAGCCTAGAGACTTGTACACAACAGCCTCTGAGCTCAGTTTTGAGCTACTGAGGCAAATTCATTCCACAAAAGTGGAGTGGGGGGGTATTGATGACCACTTGGTATCAGGTTAGCTAACTGTGTGCATGCATGCATATATGCATGCATGTGGTGTGTGTGTGTGTGTGTTTCTGTCTGTCTGTCTGTCTGTCTGTCTGTCTGTCTGTCTGTCTGTCTGTGTCTGAGCCTGTGTCTGCTGCATTTTCAGCCTAACCGCACAGGGCGGGTGGGTAGATATATAAATAGATACTGAAGCAGGTACCAGAATCAACCCTAACTATTCCTGGCTGGGGGCTTGGGCCATTTTTAATGCAACATCCACACCCTGCACCACAGAGGGTTTTTGTGTGGCCACTGGAGGCAGGGACACAGCTGGTGCTGGGTGGGGCAGAGAGGGGACAGCTCTAGGTCTGGTGGGGCCACCACAGCTGGGGGGGGGGTTGTAAGGGGACAGAGACTCTTCCAACCCACACTGCCTTCTCTTTCTGTCTCTCTTTGCATTTGGGGGATTTTTTTTTTTTTTTGATGCAGGGTCTCATGTGGCCCATGCTGGCCACAGCTCATTAGATTGCTAAGGATGATCTTGAACTCCTAATGCCCCTGTCTCCATCTCCAGGGTACTGGGATTACAGGTGTGGGCCATCACACTTAGCTTAAAATTTAAAAATTTTAAAAATTGTTTTTGAGTATAGATGTTTTGTTTGCATGTGTGTATCTATGCACCACACACATGTGTGCCTGGTGCCCTTGGAGACAGAAGAAGAAGGCGTTGAATCCCATGGAACTGGAGCTATAAATGACCATTGTGAGCCACCGCATGTAGGTGGTGGGAAATGAGCTGGGGTCCTCTGGAAGAGCGGCCAGTGCTCCTCTCTCGAGCCTGGAGATGCCTGTCTTGAAAGCATCATCACTGGGAGCTGCTTTCTCTCCCCCTCCTGCTTTGGACACCAAGCTCTTCTCCTTGACCCCTGCCCTGCCTTCCTCCTCATCCCTGCCCCAGCCATGCATACTGGCCCTTCCTTCCCGAATCACTACCTCGTCTCCACCCCTTGTCCACTCTGGCTGCTTGAGGCTAGGAGGTGAGGAGAGAGACTCCTGGTTCCTAGAGCTGGGTTCAGGGATGACAAGCTGTGTGTGTCCACATGTTCATGTGACAGCGTATCTAGCCTCTCTTTGTCCCTGACCCACTTCAGCAACCTCTTGCTTCTGAATCTGCCCCATCTCTCTCTCTCTCTCCCAACCCTCCTGTCTCTGCCTTGATTTCTGCCATAGTCAAGAGTCCTGTGTGCCATTTCTCATGATGGCCCCAGGGAACTGCTTACTCTTGTTTTGCCTGAGACAGTTGATCCATCCAGTCAAACAACCGGTCAATTCAGACTCCTCGGATGACTGACATTTTTTTTTTTCCCCTCTGCTAAATTTACTTGCATTTTGAACTGAATTGGCCATTCAACAGAGGTTGTGTCCACATGGCCCCACCCCACTCATGCCAACAGATGAACAGACTCACAGACAAACACATGCACAGGACCCACGCGCCCGGTCACAGCCTGGTGACATATATAAGCATACAAGGTCATACACTATCACACAGTCACACATGTGGCCCCACCCTCGAGCCCATGGTCACGCACACATAAACCACAACGACCAGGCAGTCACTCACGTCCGCACCTCAGGCCAATGCACACATTCACTCCTGATATGGGAAAGACATGGGGAAATAGAGGCAAGAGGAGGGAAGAGTGAGGTCCTGGATGCGGAGCTGGGCAGAGCCCCAGCACAGCAGAGTTGGGCAGCCACCAGCTGCTTCTCCAAGACCAGCTTGCACTGACATCTCTTTCTCCCTCCCTCATCCTTTCCAGGGGGTTTCTGGTCATCTCAGGCCACTGCTGAGCCCTGGCAAACCTCAAATACAGCAGCTCCCAGACCCTGATCCTAAAAGGGGACTCTCTTTTTTTCCTTCTTCCAAGGATCCTAAAAGGGGAGTCTTCTTCTAATACTTGTTTTTTTTTTTTTTTTTCTTCCAAGGACAATAAATATTTGCTCTTTGGGAGACTGCTGGTGGGAGGGAACAGGGTTTGGCGAGATGGCAGGGAATGTCAAAGCAGTTCAGGGCGGTCACAGGCCATGCTGGGGAGAGGGACAGGGCCCTGTCCAGAAGCTACACCAGCAGTCAGGCTGAGGGGACTAGAGCTCGGGGGTACTTCAGGGCCATTTTCTGTACTACCTTAACCAGCATGTTGACAACTCATCTTTGGTGCCAAGTGCCTCTCCCCCAAGCCTCACTCCTTATGGGCTTTGCTCCTGCTCACATAATAATAATAATAATAATAATAATAATAATAATAATAGTAATAATAATAATAATGTTAATATTAAAAGCTGCAGACAATTGGAGAGATGGCTCAGCAGTTAAGAACACTGCTGGGCGGTGGTGGCACACGCCTTTAATCCCAGCACTCGGGATGCAGAGGCAGGTGGATTTCTGAGTTCGAGGTTAGCCTGGTCTACAGAGTGAGTTCCAGGACAGCTAGGGCTACACACAGAGAAACCCTGTCTCAAACAAACAAACAAACAAACAAACAAACAAACAAAAGAACACTGGCTGCTCTTCCAGAGGATCAGGTATCCGATTCCCAGCACCCAAACATGGTGGCTCACAACCATCTGTAATTGCAGTCTCAGAAGATCCAATACTATCTTCTGGTCTCTGTGTGGGCATCAGGCATGCATGTGGTACACAGACATACATTCAGGCGAAACACCCATACACATAAAAATTAATTAAGTAAAAATATTTGTATGTGCTTGTGTGTGTGTGTATGTGTGTGTGTGTGTGTGTGTGTGTGTGTGCATGTGTGCTGTTCATGCACCCCATGGTACATGGGTGGAAGTCGGAAGGCAACCTTTGGTGTTGGTCCTGGCCTTCCATCTTGTTTGAGGCAGGGTCTCTTATTGCTTGTTTCTGTGTACCCCAGGCTGGCCAGTCCTCTGGCTTCCAGGCTGTCCCTGTCTTCTATCTCCCAATAGACACCTGGGATCACTGCATCCAGACTTTCTGTGGAGTCTAGAGATCCTCACTCAGATCCTCATGGTCATACAGCAAACACTTTATCCTCTGAGCCACCGTCCCTGCCCTCTGCTTGTCCTTGAAAGCTCCCAAGCCCTTCTCAGTCTCTTAGCCTGCGTAGCCCCAGCTTGTATTCCTATTTCAGACACATCTTCTGTGTCCTTTCTTGGGTGAACTGTGACGGGCAGAATCAAGGTCCCCGCAAGCCAGACTCATGAGACCAGCTCATCTTCTGAAAACAGGGGTGTGCCTTCCTTCCATAATGGACCGAGCCTGGACATTACCGTCCCCACACTGTCCCCCATGAGGCCCTAGACCCTGGAGGCTCTGGCCTGCTACCTCCTCCTTCATGCTGAATTAGGCTCCCAAATATAGCGGCCATGGCCACAGCCGGCCAGGACACCACAGCCCCAAAGCGTCAGTCCTGGGCTAGGATCAGAGGGGCAGGAGCTGATTATAGGTCCCTGGGCCAAACCCAGGGCTTGCCTGCCAGCCCGCTGAGCCCTACCACCCCCACCCCTAGAACCACGAGGCTGGAGCATCTGGTCCCTGTCAGCACAGTGGGCAAAGGGAGGGGCCTGGGAGTTGTGCTTGGCCTGCCCGAGGACAGAGTTGTCTGTGTGTGGTGGCGAGGATGGGCCAGGGCTCAGAGCAGACATTACCCTAAGAACCCACCACCATCTTGCCTTACCATCATCCATTGGTTAGGTGGGGAAACTGAGTCCAGGAGGAATAGAGGCCAGATTGGCTCACAAGAACATGGAGAACCTTCTGTCTCCCCCGTAGGCACTGTTTTCCATTTTCCAGGCCTGGGGTTGTGCCTTGAGAAGCAGGCCACATCCTGTTGGTGGCTGATCAGCCTTGCTGGGAAGTTCTCCTTGGAGTCAGACTCTCACCCAAGCCCATAGGATGGTACAGATATTCCTACATTCATTTGCTTTCTCAGTTCTTTTGACTACCCGCTGACATCTCTAGCCGGCTACTGGGCAGCTCCTAGGGCCACAGATCTTGCATCAGTGTAACTGAGGCAGGACCCAGGGACCCCAGTAAGGAAGGGTCTGTGTTCATGGGGACTGAACATAATAGTTATAAGTTTACAACTCTGGTCACACACATGTGCTGTGGTAAATGAGCTACAGCTCATGGACCTGCTGGGGCCATGACAGGGTCCCCAGGACCTGCTGCACAGCAACATTTGACCTACTTCTAAGGCTCTGGGTCTGGCCCAGGCCCCGTTCTCGACTCCTCCGGGAAGTGTGGGCCTGCATCCCAGCCCAGAGGCTGCAAGCCAGGAGGGGCGGACCGGGGCGGGCCAGGACCGCCTGTGGAGCCTGCGGCTGGGGACAAGGACAAGTGGGGAGCCTGACCCTCCTTCCCTGCCTCTTGCTCTTGGGCCCAAGGGACAGTCAATTCTCTTTCCCATGTGGCCATCATATTCTTAGCTACCCATATTGGCTCTGATAGTGTAGGGGCATTCCTCTGCCCTCTAAACATTGGCAGGGAGGTCTGCCAAGCACCCACCGGGGACTGCCAAGGCTTCACCCTCCCCGTAGCCTGTTTTGTCCACTCTATTCAGCAGGCAGTGTCCACGTGGGAAGCCATCGTCAGCCTGTCCTGCGACTAGGACTTGAGTTTAAACTCCTGGGTCTTGGATTCTGGATCTCAAATGTAGCTTTAGAAGTCTTAGTTCTGGGTCTTAGCATCTGGGTTTAAGGGCTAGGTTTGGCATTCTAGGTTTTCAAGTCTGGATTCAGGGTGTGAGTCCCAAGACCTGGATCCTAGGTGTGGTGGTCTTTGGGGTCTGGGTTCAGACTTGGAACGCTTGGTCTCTGGTTTGGATTTAGGCTTCCAGGTTTCAGCTTTAGGGTGTAGGTGAGGAGTCTAGATTTTGAGTTTGGGGACCAAAGGCTGGCAGTTCCCATCCCTTCTATGCCCCCTGCTGGTCAGTCATCACTGGTTAGCCTCTTTAGGTTGTGATAGGGGCCTCAACCAGTAGCTAGAGAGTGAAGAGCGGGGAGCAGCAGGCCAAAATTGAGTTGGGCCCTGGAAGAGGAAGGGCCCAGAAAGTAGATGGTGGGTCTGAGGACTGTTGGCTCCATACCGTCCTGGGGGAGGGAGCTCTGTAGGCGGTCAGGAAGTCCCTCTGCTTTCCCCAATTCCAACTTCAGGGACGAGCTTAGGAGGTTTTTCCTTTTAGACTTATTTTTAATTTATGTGTGTGTCTGCATGAGTGTGTGCCACATGTATGGTTACCCATGGAGGACAAAAGAGCTCAGATCCTCTAGAGCTGGGGTTACAGGCAGATGTGATGTGCTAGGGACTGAACCAGGGGCCTCTGCAAAGTGTTCTTAACTACCAAACCTTTTATTTATTTGTTTGTTTGCTTAATTTTTTTTTTAAAGACAAGGTTTCTCTGTGTGATCCTGGCTGTCTTGGCACTCTCTCTGTAGATGAGCCTAGCTTCAAACTCAGAGACCTACTTGCCTCTGCCTCCCATGTGCTAGGATTAAAGATATGCACCACCATATCAGACCTTTAATTTAAAAAAAGAAAAATTAGCCGGGGAGTGGTGGTGCACGCCTTTAATCCCAGCACTTGGGAGGCAGAGGCAGGCGGATTTCTGAGTTCGAGGCCAGCCTGGTCTACAAAGTGAGTTCCAGGACAGCCAGGGCTATACAGAGAAACCCTGTCTCAGAAAACAAAAACAAAACAAAACAAAACAAAAACTTCAAAAAAAATTATATATTGAGTTATAGGTCTTGTGTATTCTACGCTGGCTTCAAATTCACTTGTGTCCTATCTCTGATTCCTGGATGTTGTGATTACAGGTATATTTCACCATATATTGTACATAGCTCCTTGTGTGTGTGTGTGTGTGTGTGTGTGTGTGTGTGTTATACTTCACCATAAATCATACATAGCTGTGTATGTATGTGGGGTTAATACCCTTTGAGAGGTGAGTACATTCAGAAATTTGAGACACTGGTTTATTTACTATTTTTTAAAAATATTTATTTATTTATTATATGTAAGTACACTGTAGCTGTCTTCGGACTCTCCAGAAGAGGGCGTCAGATCTTGTTAAGGATGGTTGTGAGCCACCATGTGGTTGCTGGGATTTGAACTCTGCACCTTTGGAAGAGCAGTTGGGTGCTCTTACCCGCTGAGCCATCTCACCAGCCCCCAGTCGGCACTCTTAACGGCCACCTCACCAGCCCCTCATTAATTATTTATTGAGGGCCTGCTGTGTACTGGGCTATGGCAACAAATAACAGTGGAAGAAGGTTCCTGCTGTAATAGCTGATACTCTGGAAGTGGGGGCCACACCTGCAAGACAGACAGACACTAAGGTGAACAGGGATGGAGTTGGAGATACAGGAAGAGGGAGCAGGGGAGTCTTAAGGTAGCTTCTCAATGGGGTTGACATCTGAGATGAGGGTTTGGGGGGTTGGGGTGTACGTGAACTGAAGCCAACTGTTGCCAGCATCCTAAACTGAGCCACCAGGGAGAGAAAACTGCCTGGTGTCTAAAAGGAGGCCACTGCATCCCAGACTTTCCTGCCGAGATCCACAGGCCTCTCAGAAGCCAGGGCCCAGGGGGCAAAGGGAAGTATGGGGCTGCCCTTCTCACCCCAGGACTGTGGTACCCTGGCTTGTGGTTTTGTCAACTTGCTGGGCTGCAGCTCAGCCATCAGAACTGGGGGACCATGGGGGTTGGAGATTCAGACACCCACACTACAGCTCTTCAAGCCCCTCAGGTCCTGCCAGAATCCTGTCTGCTCCGCTGTCCTTTCTGGGGGCTTGGGGGGGGGCATAAAGCAACAGCTTGGACCTGTCCATCTGCTTGCCGTGGTTTTGCCAACCAATCTCACCGGCTGTAGTGAAGCTGACCTTGGAAGGGTTGGAAGAGGCCCTGCTGGGTGCTGGGTACCTGTCCTGGGGTGGAAGGTACTCCTGTGGCTAAGCCTAGGCCCTGCTACTCCAGGACCCACCAGGGCAAGCTGAGGGTCAGAGTTGAAGCAGAGGCTAGCCTTAGCCCCCATCTGAGCCCTGGGGACGAGGGAAGAGGTTCCAGTGCATTCTCTACATGACCAGAGCTGTCCCATGTATGATGGCACTGGATCAAGACACCACTGCCCAACCCAGGGAGGGAAAATCTTACCGTGAGGCTCTGACCACGTGAGCCTTGTAGTACACAGACTAGATCAGGATGGACCTACGATGCACTTACCATTTAAACCGCTTTCCAAGGGGGTAACAGCATTAGGGTAAAGGAAGTGGGGCGGGAAGTCTGGTTCATCCCACGTGTACATCCTTGGCCCTGGGCCTCTGTTTTACCCTGGTAAGTGAAAGACGATGCCGTCAGTCACTAGAGTCTGCTGTGTTAAGGGGTGCCAAGGGTCAGCAGGTCCGGATGGCTGGACTGTACAGACGTCTTTCTCTCTCTATGTCTCCCTTGGCTGTCTTCTCCTTTGTGGTATTTCTGATGTCTCTGCAGACCCCTCCCCCACTTTTCTCTTTCTCAATACTCTTGCCAAACATCTGGAAGAAAAGTGAAAAACTTGTCCCCCCCTCCCCCCCAGCCCCGGATGTTGTCAGATTTCCAGATGTGGGGTGTTCTGCCCTCCAGATGAAGGGAGGAATGTGTTCCAGCCAGGGATGGAGACTCATCCCTGGACTGCTATCCCTTCACGGGAAGGCTGAGTGACATAATGAGGCAAGCCAGGATCCAGGAGGAGGATGGTGGGGTGCCCCCAGGTTGAGGCCCTGATACTTTGTCTCAGCTTGAGTTATGCCCCTTTTCATGCCTGAGCAGTCCCTTGGGGCTCAGGGTGGGAGGCGCTTTCTCTGAAGTCTCTATCAAAGGCTTCGGGCACTTAAAAATAACTAGGAACACCCCTTCTCCCCCAACCCCCTCCCCCAGGCACAGCCGCTAGGCAGGAACAGAACCCAATGTGTTTGCAAGATGTCCTCACTCTGCCTTTGAGCTGGAAGAGCCTAATGCCACCTCAGTCTCTCCATTGCTTCAAATGGTGGCCCAGCCAGGCTGTGCTATGTCATAGCCATCTGCCAAGGGCAGGGACCAAGGGAAGCGGTTCCAGGGGCTGGACGCTGTGGCTTGCTCCCTGGGTGGTGGTGAACCTTAGGAGTAGACATTGAAACTGGGGTGAGAGCCTCAGATCGGAGCCTAGGGGCAAACCTGTCCAGCACTTTGGGGTTCCTCAGAGATGCAGGATCCCCTGGAGCAAAAGGAAGCATGGGATAACGGGAGTAGCTGAGGAAGGCTTCAGAGAGGGCAAATGGAGGGGGAGCAGGAAGGGATGAATGGTGCGGTGAGTTCTAGGGGTGAGCAAGAGGCTGGACCCTGGAGTGTGCAGGGGAAGACAGAGACTGGGCATCATCACATGGAGGGGCAGAGAGAAGCCTCTGTGTGTGTGTGTGTGTGTGTGTGTGTGTGTGCATGTATGTATGTATGCAAGTGTGGGTGTGCAGGGGAAGATAGAGACTGGGCATCACATGGAGGGGTGGAGAGAATCCAGTGTGTGTGTGTGTGTGTGTGTGTGTGTGTGTGTTTTGTGTGTGTGTGTATGCACGTGTGTGAAACCTGAGACACTAGTCTTAGGGTTTGTAAAAGGAGCTGTTGAACTAGCCTGGAGGACAGTCCTTGAGGGAGTGCCACGTGTGCTTGCTGTTCCTGGAGACCCTGGGACCCTGTGAGTGGACTGCAGCTGGCTGCTGTACCCAGACACTCATACACTAACACATACAAACCCCCAGACATAAATACACAGACACTCACTCAGACCCATACATGAATGTGAACACCCGGAAACGGGCCCGCAGAGAAAAGACACACGACAGCATCTTCCCGCAGACCCAGTCAGGCAGTGACAGGCCCTGAACCAGGCCACACATACAAATGTCCAGAGACCTCCCACCATGCACACACCCAGGGACCCCCTACCTGAAAAGGTGCCTCAACACCGATCCTACCTCCCCTTGCTCTTGATCAGGGAACCTGGGCCACCCAGGCGCAAAGTTATTCAAGGATGACCCTTTGGTCATTTGAGCCCCTACTATAGTGCATATCATGTGGTACACACTTTTCTAACCTTTACCTGTTCAAATTTATTGTGAAGAAGAGTTGTTCCGTGTGTGTGTGTGTGTGTGTGTGTGTCTCTCTGTCTGTCTGTCTGTCTGTCTGTCTGTCTGTCTGTCTGTCTGTCTGTGTGCTCAGAGCACAGGCTGAGCAGTAGCCTCTGTCTCCCTCTCCCTCCCTCTCCCCAACAGGTGACTGGGGGAATGGAGCACACTCCCCTCCCCCACCCATTCCTGGGCTTGAACAATACCCTCTCCAGGACCCAAAATAGCCCCTTGAGCAGAGCCAATGACCTTTTATGGCCCTGTTCCTATTGTGCATGGTAGGGGTGGGGCTGGGGTCATGAGGTATATGAGCAGGATAAAGCCCAGGGTGGTAGTGGGGCTCACCTATCTTGCTCTCTTCTTTCCTTCTTCCCCCTCTCTGTGATTACAGCTCCAATGGCCCCCAAAAAGCCAGAGCCCAAGAAGGATGAAGCCAAGGCGGCTGCCCCCAAAGCAGCTCCAGCCCCCGCGGCTGCACCTGCTGCTGCACCTGCCGCTGCACCAGAGCCTGAGCGCCCCAAGGAAGCAGAGTTTGATGCCTCCAAGATTAAGGTGAGTGGGAGCTGGGGTGTAGAAGGGACAGAGCCAATGAACAGGTCTCAGAGTGGAACCTACCATGGCAGGTAAGGCCCTGGACCCGAGCTGAAGCCGGCAGTTTCTGTGCAGAGGTTAAACAGGACCTGTTTGTTTCAGACATCTGCAGGACCACAGGAGGAAGGAGGGTGGTCAGAAAGCTGGCGAGACTCCCCATGAGGCTGCCGATACACTTTGAGAGTAGACTCTGGACCAGAAATGCTTTTGTTGGTGATTTTGAAAGCCTTTGCTCTCTCTGGATTTCATATCTTTAGGGACTCCTGGAGCCAGCCTTCCCTGAATCTTCAGGGCTCTTCCTTCTCTGGCTGTGGGGGTTCCCAAGTCCATATCAAACATCCTTAGGTGGATGTAAGGGAAATCGGGGCCTTGCCAGGCTGAGTGACATCCCTGCCAAGATCACCAAGCCCAGAGCTGGCAGAGCCCTCCTGAGCGTCATGTTCAGCTGGGAAGATGGAGGAAATGGCTGGAGAGGGAGGCTCTCTGAAAGTCATGCAGGAAACTGGTTGTCGAGCACGACCAAGCAGCACCAGGAGCCTTTCCTGGCCCGTTGTCTTCCCCAGAGTCTAAACTGGGAGGGAGAGCCATGCCTGCCACCTGTGGCATCCGCATAGCAGCACGCAGCCTGTGTCCTGTTCTCAGATGGCCAGAGGCCACTGCTGTCTCCTGAGGGGTCTGTGGAGTCCTCCCCACCCACACGGATCCACTGAGCCCTGAGTCATTCTCTTTTTTTAATTTTTAATATTACATATTTTATTTTATTTATTTTATGTCCTGACCACAGTTCTCCTCCCCCTCCCCCAGCCCTTTCCTTTCCTTTCCTTTCCTTTCCTTTCCTTTCCTTTCCTTTCCTTTCCTTTCCTTTCCTTTCCTTTCCTTTCCTTTCCTTTCCTTTNTTCTTTATGCTTCACAATGGATTTACTCTACATTGTGTATGAATTGCAGCTGTGCGGTTGAAATCTGCTGACATGTGTCAGGGAACTCTCACAGCTTGGGCTTGTTCTTTTCTTTCCTTTCCTTTCCTTTCCTTTCCTTTCCTTTCCTTTCCTTTCCTTTCCTTTCCTTTCCTTTCCTTTCCTTTCCTTTCCTTTTCTTTTTTTTTCCTGGCTGTTCTGAAACTCACATGGTAGACTAGGCTGGTCTTAAACTCATGCTGATTTGCCTGCCTCTGCCTCCCAAGTGCTGAGATTAAAGGTGTGCCCCTCCACACTTGGCCCCCTGAACCATTCTTAGGGTCGTAAGTCCTTCCCAGAAGCACCTGTCCACGATTGTCCAGTTCTTATCCCAGCTCAGCTCCGCCTTAGTTACTCTAATCCTTAGTTTCCTCAACTGTGAAATGGGACTCTAAGCCTCCCACTTGCAAGACGCCTATACCACAGAGTTGGTTTTCTGCTCCTGTGTCACCCCAAGCCCCAGACTTGAGTCCTGAGGGGTTCTTGTAGAGCTAGCTCCAACTACCTTGGGACCTATGGTGGCATTGCTCAATCTCACTAGGCATAGGTTGGCACAAACTTATGCCTCAAACGAGGGCAGGGGTTGAAGAAGCCCTTTTCCCCTGCCCTTTTTCCCAGCAAGCACAGAAGAGCTGAGAGCCTTTGCCAGAAGCAGGGAGCCCTGTCTCCCCAGGTTTTCCCACGGAGCACTCCCTAGAAGCCAAGAATGAAGTATTTCTCTCAATACTGGGTTGAGCCTCAAAATGGAAGGCTACTCACAGGAGATGGCAGGAATGGGGTGTCCTGCTGCACATTCTGCACGATGGAGGTTGGAGGGGCTCTCAGGCACCAGTCACGCCCTCTTCCCCCAGCTTCTTTCCCTGGTGTGACCTTGACTTTGGAGACAGTGACTACAGTGATTAAAAATAGACTGGAATCAGGTGAGGAGGGGGCTACTGGGTCCCAGGAGGCCTCCTGACCTCAGGGTGGCCCCATTGTGGCCTCAGAATGTGACGTAGCCCCATCTCCATGCTATTCAGGAGTGTGGGAGTTACCTTGGGGCCACAGGCCGAATGGGAAAGGCAGGTACAGGCAGGGCTTTGTGGATTAGTGTCCAGCCTTAAGGGCCCCAAGGGGATCTGTGAAGGAGGGACACACATATGTGCACAAGCATGAGTACTTGATTACCCACAGACATGCTTTGGTGCTGACACAGCCTCTGGCCTGAAGCCGTATGCTTGCTCCTCCCTTCAAAGTGAGCTTGGCCAGGCCTGTGACATTGAGCATATCCGTCTAGAGCCAGGGGGTCAGGGGAGGTCTGCTGGAGATAGGACCTTGGTTCCGACCCCCCTCTGCTGTGGTCTGCCTGGTATTGCAAACTGATTACATACAGACTGACCCAAAGCCTTTAGGATGGACAAGTGTGTGTGTGTGTGTGTGTGTGTGTGTGTGTGTGTGTGTGGTTGCAGCAGCAGCGTGTCTAAGTAGACAGCATGAGGTCCTGGGTGGTAGACGTTGTGATGCTCCTATGAGAACAGGCTGACCCGAGAGCCAGCCTGCCACAGTGACCCGTAGTTACTTGGTCTTTGGTCTTCCTTGCAGATCGAGTTCACGCCTGAACAGATTGAAGGTGAGCAGGGTCCTAAGCTGATGGTAGGGGTGGACCAGGGGTCTCCAATCCAATCGAGTGGGGTGGGATCCCTCGGGGCGGGGGACATCCAGAGCACACACTGTCCTTTCCCACAGAGTTCAAGGAGGCCTTCCTGCTGTTTGACCGCACCCCCAAGGGCGAGATGAAGATCACGTACGGGCAGTGTGGGGATGTCCTGCGGGCTCTGGGTCAGAATCCTACCCAGGCGGAGGTGCTCCGTGTCCTGGGGAAGCCAAAACAGGAAGGTAATACACCCTGCCCATTTGTGCCAGTCCCAAGGGAGATTGTCAGGGTGGGCGGCCACCAGATATCATGGGACCCTCACTGGCCTTCCCTATCTCCTCCTGCTCTTGGGATGCGGATGTGGCACTGGCTACCAGACAGTGATAAGTGATAGGAGCCAATCAGAATGGATCTGCTGGACCCCAGCCATTAGGCCTGGACCCTGGTACTAGCCAGAATCCATGCTGGCACAAGGGCAAGGTGGGGAGCATGGGTGCTCGTTTATTTTACCCTATCCTAGCCACTCCCCCCAGCATCCTTTTGTCAACTTCCCTCAACTTGGCTGCTTGCTTTGACTAAAGAAGAGTGACACCCATCCCCTCACCATTGTTCCAGGAAGGCCTCTGACAGGTTTTGCCATGCCCACCCACAGGGGCTGGATAGAGTAAGGTCTATAAGAAATGAGACCTGGGTGTGGTGGCAAATGTCTACAAACCCATTACTCAAGAGGGTGAGGTGTGGGAGGGGTCGCTATGACTTGGAAGCCAGGCTAGGTTACGTAGGAATGGCTGGGCGTTTTTCAGGTGGTTTTCCGGCTTACTCGAAGCTCATCTCTGGCACTACATAAACAGTGCAGGGCAGTGGATGGTCAAAGTCTAAGAAATAAAGATGATGTAGTATATATCTCTAATCCCAACATGGAGGAGATAGAGGCAAGAGGATTGCCAGAAATTTGAAGCCAGCCTGGTCTACATGGCAAGTGTCAGGCTGGCCTAAACTATGTAGTAAGATCCTGGAGAGAGAAAGAAAGAAAGGGAGAGGAGAGGAGAGGAGAGGAGAGGAGAGGAGAGGAGA
>NC_034599.1:104165006-104172977 GCF_900095145.1 Mus pahari
AGCTCCTGGGAGGAGTGGGGGGGACCCGGCTCAGGGGGGGGGGGGGGGGGAGGGTTGCGGGGAGAAGGCATAGGGACTCCTTTCAGTGGGGGTATCTTCTGGGGGAGGAGCCATGTGCCCAGCTCCACCCCTAGGGGAGGAGTCATGTGCCCAGCTCCACCCCTGGCTGCCCACTGACTCCCACCCAGCCTCCCATCTGCCTTTCCTTCCAGCATTTGTGAAGCACATCATGGCCAGTTGAGCCTCTCAGGTGAGACTCCCCCACTCCTTAACCCTGCTGCTGCCCCCCACCCCATCTCCACCACCAACTCCAGCTCTCAGTTGGTGTTCTGCTAGCTTGGTCCAGCCCTTCCTCCATAACCTGCAGCTAGCTGCCTTTGCTTCAGGAAGCCCAGGGCAGGCCAAGCATCTCCCAACCATGATGCTGACACCATGTCTGGAGCTTCAGGAAGGAGTGGCTCGGACTTCTGCAGGTTGTCCTGGATCACTCTGTGTGTGGTTGCCTTTCCTGGCCCCTGCTGGGATGGGCTTGCCTACCTGTGATTGCCTTTCTGTCTCCACCCTGTGGCCTTAAGAATAAATGGTTTCCTTCCTTCCACTCTCTCTCTCCCTCCACCTGCCCCTCTTCCCTCCCTTTTTCTTTCCCCTCCTTTGCTCTCTAGCTCACCTGTCCATCCTATGGTGCTGAGCTAGAGGAAGCCCAGCTCCCCTTCCTTTGTTCTTACTCCACTCCTGCCTTGGGGAGATGACAGCCATACTGGCTCACTCACCACAAGGACACTGCTGACAGTCTGAGGGCGTCATCTGAGCAATTAACTAACTATAAATACAGGCCATTGGTCCTGAGCCACACATGCCACAGAAGCCTAAGCTTAGGCCCAGTGCAGGGAATGGCCTGGCCTTAGTGACAATAGGAATAAATGACAAAGCAAGACACTTTGTCCCTAGGCCACCAGAATTGAAGGAGCATCAGCCACAAGCTTGACTCTGATGGAGACACTGGGGTGTTTTGCCTTGCTGGGGTGGTATGTCTTCTCTCAGTGAATCACTTGGCCCAGTTTCTCAATGGAAACCACGATTGTGAGGGTCCATAGACACAATAAGAAGAGGCTCCTGGAGAAGACGACCTTTATTGGTGGGGATGAGGCAACACCTCGTGGTGAGGTACAAGAGCTGGATTAGGAATGGAGGGGTCAGGGGAGATTGGGCTATATAGGGCTAGGAAAGCCCACAGGCCCAGAGGTCCCAGGAGCTCAGGATAGCCCCATCAAGGCTCATTGCCATGGCCTGTTGTGTGTATAAGTGTGTCCGCATACAAGTCTAGATGTGGGTGTTCTAGGGCAAGCTCAAAGGCCTGTGTGAGCCAGGCTACCTGGTGTGGCAGGGTTGGGGTCTGAGTGTGTAAACATTGTGAGGGTAGTGAATACATGTGTAAGGGTGTGTGTGTGTGTGTGTGTGTGTGTGAGTGTCAGTGTGTCACAGAAGTCTGTTGCTGCTTTGGCTTTTAGCCTTTCAGAGTGTTAAACCATTTAACCTTATGCTATGCACCTGCTGGGTGTCAGGCTCTGTCTCAGGCACTGGGGACATAGTACTGGAGAGAGCAGAGCAGAGCAGAGCAGAGCAGAGCAGAGCAGAGCAGAGCAGAGCAGAGCAGAGCAGAGCAGAGCAGAGCAGTTTGTGGAGCCCACACAAAGCAGACAGATGCCAGGCTGCAGAGGGTCAAGTAACCAGGGAGCCAGAGGATGCGCTGAAAGCTGGAAAGATCTAGAAGTCTGTGTGCAAGTGCATGTGTGTGTGCGTGTGCCTGTGTGTGTGTGGTATGTGTGGTGTGGTGTGTGTGTGTGTCTGTGTGTGTTGTGTATGATGTGTGGTATGTGTGCATGAACACACAAGCGCATGTGAACACACACACATACACACACACACACACACACACACACACACACACACACACACACGAGCAAACTTGGGAGCATGGTGACTTCAGGACAGGAGGGAGTTGGGAGCTGGTGACTTGTAAATAATGAAGCCAGGGATTACATGAGAGGGTAAGAGAGCAACAAAGATTTGAAGGACAGGAGCTAATATTCAGGGTATGTAAAGAACTCACATAAATCACTCCCTGGGAAACACTCTGATTAAAAACTGGGCAAGAGACCCAAGTAAACATCCATAAAGAAGACAGACACAAGCAGGCGTGGTGGCACACGCCTGTATTCCAGCACTCGGGGACAGGTGGGCTGGGGACAGATCTCAGTGGTAGAGTACTCCTATAAGGCCCAGCGGTCAATCCCCAGGACTAAAAGAACACTAAACTAAAACTGAAAAGAGACATCGTTGGGGCTGGTGAGATGGCTCGCTAGGGGAAGAGGCTTGCCGCCAAGCCTGATGACCTGAGTTTGAGCCCTGGGATCCACGTGATGAAAGGAGAGAAACAACTCCTGAAATAAACAAATGTGATTTTAAAAAATTGAAGATATCCAACTAGCCAATCATTCAGCAAAATGGTACTGAGAATGGAACTCCCTACCTCCTCCTGCCCCATGCTTGGTATCTGTTGTATTAAAAAATATTCATTTATTTTTATTTCATTTATTATATATATAATAAATATTATATATAATAAATATTATATATAATATTATATATATAATATATATATATATAATATATAGTGCTACACCTGTATGTATACATGTGTACTGTGTGTATGCCTGGAAGTCATAGAGGCCAAAAGAGGGAGGGTATCAGATCCCCTGAGCCTGCAGTTATAGATGGTTGTGAGCTGCCATGTGGGTGCTGGAGATAGAACACCTGTTTTATGCAGTAGCCATAGGAACTCTTCACCGCTCTCCAAAGCCATTATTCACACTGTCTGTCTGTCTGTCTGTCTGTCTGTCTGTCTGTCTGTCTGTCTGTCTGTCTATCCATCCATCCAATCCATCCATCCATCTATCCTCCATGCCAGGATACCACTTATTATTAGAGTAAGGCAAATCAAAACCATAACTCTAGCATTTGGAAGGTTGAGACAGGAGGATTACTGGGAAGTTGAGGCATACATAATGAAATCATCTTTAAAAAAAATGACTAAAAACCAATTCAAAACAGAGCAATCAAACAAACAATAAGCTACAACAGCTATCCTTTCAATAGAAAATAATGTATTACTGAGGGTGGGGAGAGATGAGAACCTTGTGTGTTGGTGGGAGGGTAAATTGACGCAGTCATTTTGGCAAACAAAATAGGGGTTGTGAAGGTTACATATGCAGGCATGCGCTTGAGCATGCGCACAAATGCACACTCTAAAAACAGGGTTATCGGGGCTGGTGAGATGGCTCAGTGGGTAAGAGCACCCGACTGCTCTTCCAAAGGTGCAGAGTTCAAATCCCAGCAACCACATGGTGACTCACAACCATCCTTAATGAGATCTGATTCCCTCTTCTGGAGTGTCTGAAGACAGCTACAGTGTACTTACTTATAATAAATAAATAAATCTTAAAAAAAAAAAAACAGGGTTATCACTTGGCACAATTCCTGTTCTGCGTATATATTCCCTCAAATTAAGAGCGAGATCTCAAATATATAGTCTACATCCACCTTTTGGGCATAGTGTTCACAAGTAGTCCAAGCTGGGAGCAACTCAAATGTGGACGGACAGACAAACTGCCCTATAAGCATATAAAAGAACGCTGCAGCTCTGAGGAGCAAACCCAGGGCCACACATTTTCAAGGCAAGAACTATTCATCTGCGTCCCTCAGTCTTTTCTTTCCTTTTTTTAAACATCAAGACTTGGGGTTGGAGAGATGGCTCAACTGTTAAGAGCACTGGCTGCACTTCTGGAGAACCTGGGTTCAATTCCCAGCACCCACATGGCAGCTCACAACTTTATGTAAATCCAAGATCTGACACCCTCATACAGACATACATGAAGGTAAAACATCAATGCACATAAAAATAAAAATACATAATTAAAAAAAAAAAACAAGACTCACTAGGTAGCTGTCCTCAAACTTGGGGTGATCCTCCTGTCTCAGCCTCCTCAGGGCTGGGATTACAGGCACATGTCATCACATCTGACTTAGTCTTCCAAGGGAAGAGAATTCTGGTACATGGATGATCCTGGACAGGACTGGCTTGGGTGACCTTAACATTTTCCCGCCGGTGAGGTCCACTTTGGGGAGCAGTCCTGAGCAGGAAATGTACTTCTTTTAGTCAATTCCAGGCAAGAAGTGGCCCTGTTGCCAGGTTACCATATGTCAGTCAGGGAGGTACATGGGTCCTCCTCCAAGAATGCCTGCCTCTCTCATCTGGTACTTCTAGATTTCCCTTAAAGACACCACTCCCCATCTGCATGAGGCTGTCAGAGTGCTTCCCTTGACCTGGAGGTGGGAGAGAGAGAGCATCTCATGTCTGTGATACAGCAGCTCTTGTCCCACAGGGCTTCCTGTGTCTATGGATCCGGCAGGGGCATCCTAGGCCTGTTGGAGGTGGGTCCTGGGAACGTTGCATGTGGTTTGAGTAGTGTATTAGCCACTACACTTCTTGTTGCTCTGAGATGCTTCCTGAGAAATGTAACTTAAGAAAGTAAGGGTTTGGGCTGGTGAGATGGCTCAGTGGTTAAGAGCACTAACTGCTCTTCCAGAGGTCCTGAGTTCAATTCCCAGCAACCACATGGTGGCTCACAACCATCTGTAATGGGGATTCAGTGCTCTCTTTTGGTGTGTCTGAAGACAGCTGCAGTGTACTCACATACATTAAATAGATAAATAAATAAATATTTAAAAAAAAAAAAGCCAGGCAGTGGTGGCGCACACCTTTAATCCCAGCACTTGGGAGGCAGAGGCAGGTGGATTTCTGAGTTCAAGGCCAGCCTGGTCTACAGAGTGGGTTCCAGGACAGCCAGGGCTACACAGAGAAACCCTGTCTTCCTGTCTTGGGGGGAAAAAAAAAGAAAGAAAGAAAGAGAAAAAAAGAAAAGAAAAGAAAGTAAGTTTATTATTTATTTCGGCTCACAGTTTTGAAAGTACAGTCCACCTCGGTGGAGGAGGTATATAGTCGTTGTTACAAGGTGACTAGTCACATCTTGTTCACAGACAAGAAGCAGAAAGTTGAATGCTAGCGTTCCATTCTCCTTCTCTTTTGTATTTGGTCAAAGACTCTGGCCCACGGAAGGTGGTACTCAGCTGCTAAGGTGACCCTTCATGCGGCTCAGCATCATCCAGTGCATCTAGTTGTGAGGACTGTGTGTGCATTTCGGTATGTCCCCACTTGTGTGCACACATGTACATGCATATGTGTGTAGATATAGTGTGCATATATGTCTGTAAGGGTATCCTGATGCATGCTGTATATGTCAATGTCTAAGAAGGTGCGGGTATATGTGTGCTCATTTATCTGTGCATATGTACATGTCTGTCTGTCTCTGTGTGTGACTGCTTGTCTGCGGATCTGTGGGTGTGTCTGAGGGTGGACGTGCTGGGGGTCTCTGCTGAATCAGCACTGGTGCTGGGCAGGCAGCATTGCCAGCTAGGCTGTGGCCTCCCCACAGTTGCATAAACACTGGTCCCAGCTCCCGCTTCGAGCAGGGTGGTCCAGCCTGTGTCCCTGCTGCTGGTAGAGAGGGAGATAAAAGGATGAGAGCTCTGGCCACCCATCAGTCCAGCTCCCTGCAGGCCTCCAGTGTCAGGTTATGTGCACCATAAGTCTGGGGTCTGGTCCGGGCTTGTCCTGCCCCATGTCCCTCATCTAGTCTGAGCTTAGGTGGCAGGAATAGTTGTCTCTCCAGTCCTGATTCAAGCTGAACCAGAGGGCTAGCTAGCCAAGGGCAGGGTTCAGCATTAGGACTCCAGACAGTGCCACATGGTCCCCAGGAAGCTGTGGAACTGAACTCAAGAGGTCCGATGACAGTGAAAAGCCATTGGGACTCACATGTTTAGGGGCTGGAACTTGAATCCAAAGGATAGAGAGTTAGAAAAGCTGCCTTGTGATGTCTCCCTGCTCTGATGTCCTTCAGGGCCACCCATGGCTCTTGGCAACCTTCCACATCCTGTCTTCTCTCTTTCAGACACCCTCCCCAGAGACTTTAGGGTCACCAGGGGGACGTGGCTTAGGTCACATAGTCACATGAGGTGGAGGTACAGGAGAAAGATGGAATCCAGGCGGAGGCAGAGTGAAGCCGGGCGTCTTGAAGAAGCCAGGCCTGTTGTGCATGTTTTACCAGGCCACGGACGGAAAACGCTCAGACTGCCGGCATGAAAATGGGGCTGTGGGGTTCAAAGCAGTCAGCGACAGGGGGACCAGCAGAGAGCTGACAGAGGAAAAAAGTCAGGGTGTGGAGTGAAAAGGGTCCAAAAAAAGGGACGTATGACATTGAGGGGGAGGAGAGGAACCAAAGGGAACTGGCCGCGGTGGCCTGACAACCCCCCCTGTTGCATAACGGTTGCTTGGGAAGGCAGGCAGTTATGCTGGGCTGTTGGTCCAAGGCCTTGGGTGGTGGTGGTGGTAGGGGTTTACAGAGTGGGATCCCAAGTATGCCTGCTTGGGGGACAGACAGACAGACAGCCCCACCTTGGGGGAGCTGACCTGCACACTCACCTTCGAGAACCCATCAGGTCTTGAACTCATGACCTTGCACCGAAGTAGCTCCTGGGGTTCCCTCAAAGTCCTTTCAAACAGCTCCTGCCCCACCCTCACTCAAGTTTGGGGGTTATTTGTTCCCCACCCTCCCAAAGCCACACAAATTTGGGTTTGCCCAAATGCTGACAGAGCACGGCTGGAATGTGGAGCGTGCGAGTGCCTACAGGCCAGACCGCCCCAGTAGGCCCCTCCGCTCTCAGCAGCCAGGGCCGGGGGCCTTGTGCACTGAGAAGGGCCTAGAATGCCGGCTCTGAGGGCCTTTTTCAGCCCCCTCCTCTCCAGCAGGCTGGGGATGCCAGGGATTCTACTGGTTTTCTCCATGCTCTGGTGTGTAGGCTCAGGTGCCTCTTTGGACCCCTAAATATCATATCCACTGCGGTCTCAGTGTGTCTGAGCCTTTCAGAAGGGGTGATGGAAATGGAGGAGGGCCAGGGAGCAGCCTCTGGGGCTCCAGAGATGGGGAAGATGGTGTAGAGCGTGGGTGGGGTGGGGCGAGGACTCAGGTTTTGGCCTCTCTCTCTCTCTCTCTCTCTCTCTCTCTCTCTGTGTGTGTGTGTGTGTGTGTGTGTAGCTCTGGACCTCACTCTGTAGACCACGCTGACCTCATACTCAGAAGTCATCTTGCCTGCCCCTGACTCCCAAGTGTGAGGAGTACAGGTGCTCACCATCAGGCCAAGCTTCTTTTCCCTTTATTTTGGTACAGGTGCACATGCACGTCCCCTTTCCCCACTCCACCAGCATCCTAGCTCTGGGAGCCTCTGCTTTTCCTTTCCTCGATCCTTCTGCCACCTCACCTGAACCCTGGTCTTCTTCCTCCATCCCATGAAAGGCAGAGAAGGCATGTAGACTTGCTTTAGAGTGCTATGCCCAGCTCTCAAGCCCCTAGGGGGTAGGTAGTGATCATCCCGTCTTGAGGGGTGTGCAAGGAGAGAGGCATCAAGAAGGCTGCAGAAGGTGTTCTTGCCTTGGTGGGGTTTGAAAGCACTCAGATTTCCTCAGAATTGTGGCCCCAACTTATCACAATACGCAAGAAAGTTCTGAGAAAAAAAAATCTTTGATTGTGTTTCGCATGAAGTTCAATTCATACATCTTGTATTTATTTATTTATTTATTTATTTATTTATTTATTTTTGTGTAGCCCTGGCTGTCCTGGAACTCACTCTGTAGACCAGGCTGGCCTCGAACTCAGAAATCCACCTGCCTCTGCCTCCCAAGTACTGGGATTAAAGGCGTGCGCCACCACGCCCGGCTCAATTTATGCCTCTTTAAGGCTCAACTTTATATGATCACATCCTGTTACCCTGGTTTTTCTTTTCTCTTCCTCCTTCCTT
>NC_034599.1:104173243-104181404 GCF_900095145.1 Mus pahari
CCCTCTCCCTCTCCTTCTCCCTGTTCTCTCTCTCTCTCTGAAGGGTCTCAGGCCATAGCCCTGGCTGGCCTGGAACTCATTCTGTAGCTGAGGATGACCTTGAACTCCTGATCCTCCCGCCTCTACCTCCCAAGCACTGGGATTACAGGCCTGCGCCACCATGCTCTCCCCCCTCCCCCACAACCTCTTGAGAATATCCTTTTGTTTACAAAACAATGGAGACAGTTGCTGGCCACTGCTGCATTCTGTGTCTTCACTTGACAAAAATATGACTTTACAAGTCAGTTTTTAAGTTTTGAGGAAATTTGGATACAGGCCCTTGAACAGGGTGGATCTGTTTTAGGCTCTTGAGTCAACCTGTCAGCCACCAATCATGCAGTCCGTTATTTGTGCATATTTCTGTCATGTAGGGCATAGGGCTCTGGCGATGTCTTTATCTGGGAGCCTGGCCACTGGGAAGGAGTGTGGATGGGGGCTTGATGGGGGGGGGGCGGGGAGCGTAAGTGAATCCTGGAAGGTATAGGGCAGAGCAGGGGCTACTGGAGAGGGTGCCTCACCTCAGCCCCCTTTTTGGATGGGTCCCAACATTTTGGGTCCTGGCATTCTGAGTGTCCCTGAACTATCAGATACCCATGTTTCTTTTTCACTTCTGGGCCTGCGGCCGAGGTGAAGAACCTGGTGACAGTCACTTCTCATCCCTAGTGGGCTGGTGGCAGCTGTGGCGGGAAGGATGGAGCAGGTAGCCAGCCGCTCCCCTCCAGCTGCCCTGAGGGAGCCCCGAGCTAGGAGTTCCCAGGAGTGTGAAATGGCCAGTTGCCACAACCCCACACTAACATTTCTAATCCTGTGGGGAGAACCTGTTTAAAGGCCCACTGGCTGCTGCTCTGGACAAGAACCTCAGACTCTGTGGAGTTCACGCTCCCCAAGGCTCCTCTGAAAGGGCTCAGCAGACTAGTTCTAGAGAGCGCAAGTGTAGGCAGGTCCTGGGCCGCTCCATTTGCTGTGGGGTCTCAGGACTCTCCAGATCTATGTCACAGACTTCCACGCATGTCCACTCTGGATACCTCAGGATGTTTCCATCGAGGCTAGACCTAGGTAGACACGCCTGACTGCAGGGTCTGTTGGGGCAGGATGGCCCCCAAGGGTTACTTCTTTGACAGGAACCAACAGACTCATTCCTGAGAGCGCCAGCTTGAGCCCTTCCCCAGCCTGCTCTGCAGCTGCCTGCACCTCTGGTTCGCTGTAGAGAGTCCAGCGCTAAACCCACCTCACCTGTGGGCACAATGAGAGCCCCTTCCATTGCGTTGCCAGCCTTAGCCAGGTGGCAGGCTAGAGAGTTAATAAGGAAAACACCTTGGCTGAGTTCCCAGGCCATCTTTGTGTCTTGGCCTGTGCTTCCAGATCTATCCAGTGGCCGCTCACGGAGGAAGGAGAGATCCCTCCACTTCGCATCTGACTTATCAACTCCTGTCAGCTCCAGACTTCAACCTCAAAGCTGGCCAGGAAGAGGTCTGACATCTGAGCCAATCTCTTTCCCAGGATGTTGCTTGAATGCTCACAATAACAGGGACCCCCATCTGTCCAGTGCTCCCCCTACACACTCCCATTCTCTGAAACCGACTCTCCAGAAGCATTTCTCCTGTCACCCACCATGGTCCTTGAGGCTGAGCCTACTTCTGCTATTTGTTAGGCTGGGAACTTCCTTTAGGATAGATATGGCCCTGGGCCCTATGTACTTGCGACTGACTGACTCTGTTGGGGGGGGGGGAGACAAAGGCTTGTGGAGGTGTTACTGAGGTTCTCTGTAGGCCAGAGAGGGGGAAACAAGGGGACAGGTTATAAGATAGATTGGTGACTGGACCCGCAGCAGTGGGTAAGTTCAGATGCACGCTTTGGCAGAAGGTCCCATCGCTGGGCCCCAGCTGACCAGGTGGACTAGACTGGAAGCACTGGGAACTTCGGAGGGACCCCTTTTAGACGCTGAGCTTTGGGTTGGAGGTGGTTAGGGGAGGCGACAGCTGCTTTGAAATGTGCAGAATAATAAAGCAAGGAATGTCTGAGCTCAGGGGAAAAAAATAACCCGCCCCGCTGGGCCTCCCACCAGGCTGGGTGTAATGAATTAAGCACAGGGAGGCACGTTTCATGTGGGGGTGTGAGCTGGGGGAGGCAAGAAGGCGCCTAATGAGAAACAGGGTGGAGATGCAGAAAGCCGGGGGGTTCTGGGCCATCTGAGCAGACCCCCTGGGACCGCCTTGGCTTGCCAAGGCTTCCTCTTCACTTCCCTTGGTCTGCACTTATGGAGTTGGGTGTTGTTTTGACCCCATGCTAACATCTGACCCTGAGCTGTGACTTTATGCTGCTACAGACCCCCAAAGGCCAGAGAGGGCCTAACTCTTCCATGTTCATCCAGCCACCTACATTGAGCTCCAACTGGGCGCCTCATCTGTATGGGAGCCAACGCTGACCCCTACTGGACTGATCTTACAGCTCCGCCTCTCCTGAGCTGACCCAGAGCACCCCCCCATTCCTGCCTCCAGTCTCCAGAGTCCCTTCTTCTGGCCAGTTCTTCACATATCCCTCCTCCCCACGTTGTGGCCATTTTGCATGCCTTCTGCCTCAGTGTCCTCTCCCCCCCACCCCACGCCCTCGGTTTCCACATCAACTGTTCTCAGATTCATCTTTGCCTTCCCATTCTACTAGGCTTGGCTGCACGTGACGTGACCGTTTCATGACTTTACAAGGCACTCCTAACTCTCTAGGAAACTTCAGGTTCCCTCAACATGGCGTCCACTCTCAGGTCTCCAGTCTTGCTTCTGATTTCATATCTGCTTTCTGACCCCCTTCCCAGGACTGCGTTTTAAAAGGCCTGTCATCCCAGTTGCTAGGGGCAGGGCTAAGCTGTGAAAAAGGTAAATTCTTGCTAAGAAGGCTAGAGTGGACAATGCTGTTCTGGGGTTCTCCAAGGATTCTCTCTTCACAGCCCCCCTACCCCCCACCCCCAGCTTGGGGTGGGGCTCTAACTTTTTATTTATCTTTTATTTTATTTTTATTATTGTTATCATTTTTAAAGACAGACTCTCACTGTGTATTCTTGGCTGGCCTGGAACTCACTAAGTAGACCAAGCTGGCCTCTGCCCCCCTGTGTGTCAGGATTAAAGGCGTGTCCCATCACACCTGGTTTATTTATTTCTCTCAAGACAGCATTTCAGTTAGCAGAGGCTGGCCTCCAACTTGCTATATGGCTGACTTGCTTTGAACTCTTTTTTTTTATGATTTATTTTTTATTTATCTTATGTATATGAGTGCTCTATCTTCATGTACACCCGTGTGTCTGAAGAGGGCATCAGAACCCCACTACAGATGGCTGTGAGCCACCATGTGGTTGCTGGGAATTGAACTCAGGACCTCTGGAAGAGCAGCCAGTGCTCCTAGACTCTGAGTGGTCTCTCCAGCCCAGCTTTGAACTCTTGATTCTCCTACCCCTCTGCATCCTGAGTGCTGGGATCACACGCTCGGGCCACCATGGCCAGCCTCCCACATTATTTTTAAAATGTCTTTGCTGAGTCTTGGAACTGCTAGGATATTCTCTCCATCATCTCCTCTCTCCTCCATCCACTTTAATTAAAACCATTTTTTAAAACACATGTTAATTAAAAAGCAAACTTGTTTTGCTAAGTAATTTGGAAGTTCTGGTTATGGAAACCATAGCCATTCCTGTTGTTCTTTTTTTTTTTTAATCCCTCATCCAGCTTGACCCAGTGTCTTACATACTTGAGGACCCCTATGTCTACTGTGGCTGGTCACTCCTTTATACTCTGTGTACCCCATGGTGGGTCAGAGCAGGGTGGCCTGTGAGTGTCACATGTGGGGACCTGACAGACCAGAGTTGCTAGTGAGCACAACCTTGTGCAATAGTGCACGAGGAGAAGCTGGGGCCAGTGAGGACGGTGATGGTCAGTTGCGGGGTGAGGAGAGCCCTGATTGCTCACAGGCACAACCCCTCTACAAGCTCCTCATGCTCATCCCTGTCATGACTTCTGGTCATGAGATCCCTGGAGCCTGACAGCCTTCATATGCTGAGCAGGACCCACTGCAAGCAGCCCAGATCCCCTTAAGGTACAAAGCTCAGCAGCTTCCAGGTCAGTGGTCCCTGGTCCCCCGGCAGGGTTAGGGACGACTCACTGAAAGGCTTTTCCTAGCCTGATCACCATTTTGTACTCTGCCTGTTGGCGTCTCCAACTCAGACCCCTGAACGGGAGTGTTTCCCTTTTGTGTGAGAGAATCCAATTGCAGGTGCGTCATTTCCATGATCCTAGCGTCATATTCTGAAACGGAAAATTCTTGGGGGTTACAGGAAGGACAGAAGAAGCGGTGACTAAGAAGATTATGTGAGTCCTGAATATGGAGGTAGGTCCCAGGTAGGCATTGTGGGACAACCTGGGCTGACCTGCACCTTTTGCCATTCATTCGGGGACACAGGCTTAAGGCTGGTTATTGAATTCATCTATCTTTTCTATGCTCCTGGCTGCTTTTTCCAATAAAACCAGGAGAAAGTGCTTCTGGGGAGGGGTGCAGCTTATCTCGCGCGCTTCCTCGGGGAGACACATCCCAGTTTCACATCCCAATGACTCACGGTGGACAGCAGCGACACTTGCTGGTGGCTGGCTCTCAAGGCTCTCAGTGTAACGGGGCGAGCGCCAGGGACACAACACTGCAGTTTCTCCCGCTCAACACCCACAGCCCGGGGCAGCCGCTGCAGCGCTGAGCTCCCTGGGCTCTCGGCGCTTCTGTGTGGAGTCCGCTTCGCAGCGGCTGGGAAACCGCAGCGGGGCGGGCCGGGATGAGCTCACGCCGCCGCCCGCCAAGCAGCGCAGCCCTAACCAGCTCCAGATGCGGCGAGCGTGGGCCTCTGGCGCCCCCTGCAGGGCATCGTGCGCCTGGCCGGCTGTGGCCATGCCATCCGCACCGAGGGCTCGGTGGCAACTCCGCTTTTCGTCTAGGCCGGTCGCCTAGCTGCCTTAGTTCCGTCCGCTCCTGGTCACGACCCTTCGCTGCCCCGCTGAGTCTCCCGGTGCGGGAGACCGACCCCTCGTGTTCTCAGGCCGTCCGATCGGATCCTGCAGCTCTCCCCGCGCCTGGCGGTCCCGGCCCTGCCCTGGCCGCTCTTGCTCCTTTTGGCACAAACACCCGGGTTTCTACTGGGAAAGCAGCGGGGGCCTGACCACCGCCTGTTTTTAATAAGCAGCTGGTATTTCCCCGAAATCGCCGGCCCTGGCTAACCTCATGGGGATGACGGCTGGCTGCATGCCAGGGGGGCGGGAGCCGGCTCCCGGGTGAGCTCCTGACGCCTGGCTTTTCAGAGACCTTGGCCGGGAGGCGGAGCTCTGGCTACTCATCTGGGCCCTGCTGCCCGCTCATCCAAAAATCTTCTTGTTTGTGTCTGGGTGTAACCTGAGCCAGGAGCCCCTGCTCCTCAGTCTGGGCTCCGCGTTCAAATCCCGCTTTATGTGTGATCCTGGCAAATTGCTTTATCCTCTCGCCAACCACTCCCTCTGTGGCAGGATGGGACTTAGAGGGACCAACATGAATAGAGTGGACCTCCGGAATATTCAAGTAGGCAGTAAGAGGGGCCCAGAGACAGGCCTAGGAGCATGGGCAGGATGAGGAAGAGGAGGGACTTGGGTCGGGATTGTCATCTGCCTGTTAACAGGTAATGGCAACAGGGTGCCCAGAATGACCAAGTGCTTAAGCAGTGAAAGATCAGCATAAGATTCTGTGGGACCCTAAAGGTTAGGGAGAAGGGAAGGCAGGCTTTCTGGAGGAGGGGCAATTAGGCAAGAGAACTGTTAGTTTAGATGAAGGGGCGGGGATCCCCGTCAGGACCAAGGTATACTAGATAGAGATCCAGGGGGACTGTGAAACGCTGTGAGGAATAAGGGTGGACAAAGCAGGTTCTCACCAGAGCGGGACACCGGGCCAGTGAGGTGAGGAACGAACGCTGGCCCAGAGAAGGAGCAAAGAGACAGGGTGTGCAGGGCAGCAGGCGTTGGGACTACAGCAATGAGCAAAGCAGAGACAACAGGAGCCTCATAGTTTGTGGGTGAGTGGGTGGGTGGGTGACTTTCAGCCAAAGGGCAGCTAGTCTACACAGGAGTTTAAGAATTTATAGTCCGGGCTGGTGAGATGGCTCAGTGGGTAAGAGCACCCGACTGCTCTTCCAAAGGTCCGGAGTTCAAATCCCAGAATCACATGGTGGCTCACAACCATCCGTAACAAGATCTGATTCCCTCTTCTGGAGTGTCTGAAGACAGCTACAGTGTACTTACATATAATAAATAAATAAGTCTTTAAAAAAAAAAAAAAAGAATTTATAGTCCTTCTGGAGAGGCAGTTGCTGCTCTTCCGGAGGACCTGAATTTGGTTCACAGCACTCAAACTGGGTGGCTCACCACCTCCTGTAATGCCAACTCCAGAGTCCTGGCCTCTAAGGGCACAACATGCATGCACACATACATATACACAAATTATATATGATATGGACACATATATCAGATTGTGTGAAGGACTACAGGGAGAATTAGAGAGGCTGGGGAATCGGGAGGGGGAGGGTGGGCTTGAACACCGTTTCACTCCTTTTGATTTTTGGGGGGATGGGATCTTGCTATGGAGATCAGTCTGGGCCCTGAACTCTCCATAGCCCTTCTGCCTCCAGCTCCTGATCAACGAAATGTGAGTCTGTGCCATCGAGCCTGGCTATGTAAAAACAGGGTCTCCTTCTATAACCCAGACTAGCCTTAAGGCCCAACTGCCTCAGTCTCCCTAGTACTGGGATGAGCCCCTGAGCCCCTCAAGGAACACAGATTTTGAGGTGCCAGAGGAGAGACTCACAGAGGAGGCTACATCAGACCTGACCTGACTGCCACTTAGCTGAAACGATTTTTACAGAACATTTGTAATTCATCGAATGGTAGAGAACGCTTCGATGTTATCCCCTTTGAAAAATTCCATTCTTTTTCCTAGCAGTCCTGGAGGCCAAACACAGCGCAACACAACACAGCACCACAGCTCAGATATGTTAAGTATAATCAGAAAAATATTTTGGAGAGGGTAGGGTTTTTTTTTTTTTTCCTTCCCTTGTGTGTAACAGCCAAACATTTTAGCCTTAATTTTGTTCCTTTGCCCACAAAGCCTAACATACTATCTGACCGTTTACAGAAGAAATTTGTAGATTATGGCTCAGGCCCAGAAGAGGGAACGAACTGCATGCATGACTGGGGTCAAAAGGTCGGTGCACAGGCCCAGGGGCAGGAACCGGTGCAGAAGAGTTGAGAGAGTCAGGGGAACTGCACCACAGGGCACAGCCTTAAAAAGAGTTTGTGGTTCTATTAATGGAATATCTTTACTAATTGGTTATTGCTACTGTTTGCATTTTGTCTGTATGCTGGTTTCTCCCCCCCCCAGCCTTCTTGATTTAATTTTCTTAGAGTTTCATTAAAAAAATTTTGGGGGGGGGGGTTGGTTCACTTGCGTTTGTTTTAGAAGAGTTTGTCTTCCCCAAACTGTACGCGTTGTGTCCTGCCTATATATAAAACTTCTTTTAAAAGTGATTTCTTTGCTTTTAATTATGTGTCTGCTTGTGTGGGGGGTTTATGCATGTGATACAGGTACCCACAGAGGCCTCAAGAAGGTGCTGGGTCCCCTGGAGCAGGAGCTGCAGTTGTGAGCCCCCTGCTGTGGGTGCTGGGCACTGAACTCTAGTCCTCTGTGAGCAGCAAGTGCTTTTAAACCATGGAGCCATCTCTCAGCTCCAATTCCTTCTTTCCATCTCTCCACTCCCTGCTCATGCCCCCCTACTCCTGTTTCTTGACCTTCCCCTCCCACTCCTGTCCTGACCTCCTGTGCCCCCTCTGCCTTTCCTCTTGACCTTCCCCTCCCCCCTCTGCCTTTCCTCTTGACCTTCCCCTCCCCCCTCTGCCTTTCCTCTTCTAGCCCCTCTCAGATCTCCTTTGCTGGGAGAGGTTTTGCTTGCAGAAGAGAATGCATAGAAAGGTCTCCATCACGGAGCAATGCCAGCTTCTCTGGACTAAGGAGGGATTCGTTATTTTTCTTTTCTCTCTCTCTCTCTCTCTCTCTCTCTCTCTCTCTCTCTCTCTCTCTCTCT
>NC_034599.1:104183074-104194449 GCF_900095145.1 Mus pahari
TGTAGACCAGGCTGGCCTCAAACTCAGAAATCCGCCTGCCTCTGCCTCCCGAGTGCTGGGATTAAAGGCGTGCGCCACCACGCCCGGCTCCTCTTTTTTTTTTTTTTTTTTTTAAGTGACATACAACCCAGGCGTTGTGGCACATGTTTTTCCAAGGGCAGAGGCAGGCAGATCTCTATGAGTTTGAGACCAGCCTGGTCTACAAAGTGAATTACAGTACAGCCAGGGCTACACCCAGAGAAACCCTCTCTTGAAAAAAACAAAACAACAAAACAACCAAAAAACCAAAACGACCACAAAACCTAGCGTGCAAGTTGTCCAATAGCTTTCCCCCACCCCCATCCAAGACATACTGCTTTTAAATAGTTTCCTTTAAAGCCAATCATAAGCTACATAAAAATATAATATCGAATATATGTTAAATAGTATATATTAAAGTTCCCTCGAACACTTGGCATGTGGATAGCTGTAATCCTAACACTCAGGAGGCTGAGGCTACAGAGTGAGGCCCTGTCAACAAAAACAAAGGCAGACACAAGGACAACCCTTCAGCCACATCATTTTTGATATTGTTCTTGTCTTCCTGTTTATTTTTGTGACAGCATCTTTTGCTGTGCAGACCTGGCTGCCACAGTGCTCACAGTGTAGCTCAGGTCGACTGTGAACTCCCAGTCTTATGCAAGCCTACCTCAGCCTCCCAGGTCATAGGATTGCAGGCATGTGCTACCAACACCTTCTTCAATGGTTTATTTGAAACCCAAAGGAAAGAAAGAAAAAAAGAAACGGAGAAACCGAGTTCCCTCTGAGGTTGGAAAAAGCGGAAGAGTATAAAATATTGTTATTGATATTTTAACAGCATTTTTTTCAACATAAGGCAATATTGACAGAAACAGCAACCCTGCCACCCTCCTACGTCAGCCCCTGAGGGCTGGGATTGCAGGCGTGCACCACACAGCCGCCTCCAACCTTTCATTTGGGACAACCAAAAAGGAAACAAAATAAAACAAAACAAAACACACACACACAAAAACCCCACAAGTTCCCTCTGAGGTTGGAAAAAGTGAGAGATTATAACGAGAATACTAAGCTATTGATATTTTAACTGCATTTCCAACTCAAGGTAATATTAGCTAAACCCCTGAAGTCAAAAATCTTCACATTACTCCTGTTTACAGATTTCTGTTCATTTTAATTTCATGGACTTTCAAATTTTATGATTTTTCTCTTTTTAAGACAAGGATCACATGTAGTCCAGGCTGGCCTACAACTTTTTATGTAACTAAGGATGATCTTGAATTCCAGACCTTTCTACCTACATCTCCCAACAATGTTCATAGAATTTAAATTAGTATTGTAATTTTTAAAGATAATCATAGAAGACTGACTGTAACCTTTTTCTTTTTCCCAGTAGAATCCTCTGTACCATGAGGTGGTAGAAGGAAGAAATGTGTAAGCTAAAAACCAAACGAACAGGCCAGAGGCCCAAGAAAGCTAGCCTGCTTTGCAGCAGAGGCCCGGGAAGCTGGCACGGGTTCTGGACTGCACACTGCTGCTGATAATGTCTTCCAATGGATGTCTAGCCTCCATCACCATTCAGTCACCGAGACCACCTCTGAGAGCCCCGCCTTGCTCATAACTGAATCAGTTCCTGTTGGTCTTCTGCCCTGGACCTGCGGCATTCTGGACTGGTTCTGTTCTCAGCTGCGGCCAAGTGTAACATGTGAACAATACATCATGTCTTCTGCCATCACAGCTGGAGAAGCAAAAACAGTTTTGTTTTTTTTTTTTTTTGAAACTGTAATGTGTATAAATGTTTCAAACAATGAATGCATGGTTCAAAAAAAAAAAAAAAAACAGGCAGACAGACAGACAGACAGACAGAGAGCCTTCGGTGATGAGGAAGGAAACAATTCAGGGAGACATTTGGATGGCCTAGTTTAGAAATAACTCTCAGTGGATAAAACCTGGACCAAGGGTAGAATGCTTCCAAGATGCCGGTTCTGAACAGGCCTGGGTACTCTGTGCCTCCACGTTGGGCATTTTGCTAGCAATTTCCAGTGAACCTGGTGTAGTCTTCCCACTGTCAATTAATTTTTTTTTCTTTTCTTTTCTCCTCCCTCCCCTCAAAACAGAGTTTTTCTGTGTAGCCCTTGCTGTCCTGGAACTCACTCTGTAAAGCAGGCCCAAATCGACAGAGATCCACCTGCCTCTGCCTCCTGAGTGCCAGTCTTAATGGGTGAGTCTCCATGCCTGGCTTAATTTTTTTCTTTTTTATACTTATTTATTTTGTGTGTAAGTGATCGGGGGCGGTGTGAGTGTGAAAGTCAGAGGACAACTTGTAGGAATCTGTGCTTTCTACCGTGTGTGTCCCAAGGACTGAGTTCAGGCCATCAGCCTTGGCAGCAAGTCCCTATCCCACTGAACTGTCTCCTCAATGCTCATGGGCGAATACAAATCATAGCAGGGCGGTGGGGGCACGCACCTTCAATCTCAGCTCTCGGTAGGCAGAGGCAGGCAGATCTCTGTGAATTCGAGGCTAGCCTGATATACATGACAAGTCCCAAGGCAGCCAAGGCGGTTACACAGAGAAACCTTGTCTCGAAAACAAACAACCCCCAACTTTCTACATTGCGTGGAACTTTTTAAATGACATTTTGTAGACATTTATTTTAGGTTACATGTATGAGTGTATGTGTGTATGTGCACCACATGCATGCAGTTCCCTTGGAGGCCAGCAGAGGGCATCTGATCTGATTGGAGCTGGAGTTAGGGCAGTTGTGAGCCACCCTGTGAATGCTGATAACTGAACCCAGCCCCTCTGCAAGAGCAGGAAATGTTTTTAGGTTCTGAGTGATCTCTCCAGCTAAGGAATTCTCAAAAGTATTTTAAAAACACATTTCCTCTGATATTTATTAAAGCCTGTATTTTAGAGTCCCCAGTTATCTTTGGCTGAGTTACTCTTGACATTCCTGTGTGTCTATAAATGATATCCCAAATAATTCAATCTTCATTTTTCTTACAACGATGTATTCTGTGATGATAAAAAATCTTTTTAAGTTGGAAATGTTATGTTAAGAACAAAGTCCAGGGGCTGAAGAGATGGCTCAGTGGTTAAGAGCATTTGTTGCTCTTTCAGAGGACCCAGGTTCAGTTCCAAACACTCGCATGATGGCTCACAACTATTCACCCCTCCAGTCCCAAGGGATCTGATGCCCTCTTCTGGTCTCCATTGGCTCCAGACACACACAGTGCACAGTTACACACACACACACACACACACACACACACAACATATACACATAAAATTAAACGTTAAAGATCTTTTTTTTTTTTTTTTTTTAAAGGAAGAACAGAGTGCATTCTTTGGCCTTAGTAAAGATGTTTTGGGGCTGGGAGAGTTAGTTAAGCGTTGACCTGGCAAGCATGAGGCCATGGGTTTGACTACAAGAACCTGTGTCAAAAAGAGCTAGTCATGGTGACACGTGGTAGTAACACCAGCACTGGAGAGACAGAGATGTGAGGTGAGTGTCCCGGGCACTCGGGGTCAGGTAGTGTAGCCTATGTGGTCAGCTCCAGGAAGGAAGGACAAGGAATGACACCCAAGATTGTCCTCTGCCCTCCTGATACACGCGTGTACACATGTGTGCATGCATACCACATCTGAACATGCTCACATACAAGATGCTTGAATCTTTTTTCCTTTGTTTTTTAAGTTGGTTATTTTCTTTATTTACACTTCAAATGGTTTTTCCTTTCCTGGTCTCCCCTTCGAAAACCCCCTATCCCATACCCCCTCCCCCTGCCTCTATGAAGGTGTTCCCCCACACACACACACCCACCCACTCCCATTTTCCCACCCAAGCCTTCCCCTACATTGGGACATCAAACACCTTCAGGCCCAAGGGTCGCTCCTCCCACAGATGTTTAACAAGGCCATCCTCTGCCACATATGTGGCCAGTGCCATGGGTCCCTCCATGTGTATTCTTTGGTTGGTGGCCCAGTCCCTGGGAGCTCCAGGAGGTCTGGCCTGTTGACACTGTGGCTCCCTCCATGCGGCTACAAACCCTCTCAGCTCCTTCAGTCCCTTCTCCAACTCCTCCATCAGGACACCCCCTCCTCCCCCCACTCAGTCCAATGGTTGGCAGCGGATGCTTGGATCTTTTACTATGGAAACTTTTTTTTCCTATTTGTTTGTTTGTTTTTGTAGGAACGATCTTTTATTGGGGGAGGGTTTATCAATCCTTCTTGGCCGCCGCCTTCCTCATGGCTGCCAGCATGTTGCTCAGCTCCTCCTGCTCTCTCTTGGCGCGGATGTGTGTGCCCACCCTCTTCTTGATGAACTTGAGTGCGCGCTTGTCCTTGGACACTTTGAGCAATTCCATGGCTCGCCACTTGTAGAGAGCGAACCTGCATACCTCCCAGATCATGTCCCACAAGAACTTGGTGTGCTTGGTGAGGCGCTGGCTGTGTCTTGGCTTGCTGACGTTTTTCCATCAGCTTGTGGCCCTTGTTGAGGCCCAGGGCCTTGGGGTAGCACAGGGCTATGGCTGCTGCTCTCTGATGGTGGAGAATACTATTTTTGTAATTTTACTATCTCATTTTAGCAGGGCTTATGGGATGTCTCCTCTGTTTGGGAATTTTGACTTCTTAATTCTCTCTCACTCTCTCTCTCTCTTTCTCTCTCTTGCTCTCTAGGGTTTCACATGGTACAGGCTAGTCTTGAACTCCTGATCTCCTCCTCTCTCCCCTTCCTAAGTGCTAGGAATATAGTTGTGAGCCACTACTCCTGGCCCAGGATTTTGGTTTCTTCTCTGCCTTTCTGTGCTGTTTCCGCGGTTGTTTTCTGTAGTGTTGGCGCCCGGCTTCCTCTCCCTTTCCTGGTATCCCTTTGTGTCTTTGGCTCACACCGTCTAACTGGCTTCTTTCCACTAGTCTGAGAGCTGTTTGTGCTGCCCTTCACAGTTGTGGTTTCAAGGCTGGGCTTTTTTCTGTTTTCCTAAGTTTCTTTATTGGGATATAATTCACATATCACACAACTCATTCATTTCAAGTGTACATTCCAAGGGCTTTTGTATGCTCCCAGAGTTGAGCAACTATCACCACAGCACATTTTAGAACATTTTCAGCACCCAAGAAAGAAACTCGAGGGCCATTAGTAATCACTCCCAGTTTCTCACCCTCCCCACCCACCCGTCCTTTCCCTGTCACTTTCCTGGCAAGCATTGTCTATTTCTGTCTCTTTGTGTTTGCCTAGTTTGGAATTTCTTTCTCCATACTTTCTGACTATAATTATGTATCTTCTGGCTTCTTCCCTTCTCTGTCTCCTCACTAACCACCTAAGCCTGCGCGACACATTACTCTGTTCTTCTATGAGATAGCTTGTTTAATTACGTAACGAATCAATTGATTGTTCTTTTTTGGAGGTGGTGGTGGTGGGGGAACAGGGTCTTGCTAGGTAGCCCAGGCTGGCCTGGAACTCAATGTCCTCCAGCCTCCACCTCCTGTGTGCTGTATTATAAATATAACAAAGTCTGGTCTTTGTTTTTAGACAGGAACTCTTGTAGCTAGGCTGACCTTGACCGCAATGTAGCAAGAATGATTTTAAACTTCAACCTCCTGAGTGTTGGGATTACAGGCATGAGTTACTACTACTCCTGGTTCTGTGCCATGCTAGGGACCAAACCCAGGGACTCCTGTATCCTGGGCAAGCACTCTACCAGCTGAGCTGCATCTCCAGGCATCCATCCCTTGTTTTTTTTTTTTTTTTTTTTTTTTTTTTTGCTATTTAATTTTTTTTTAATATTTTTTTTTTTTTAAATTAGCACACACCAGCCATGTAGTGCCTTGGATTCCGATACAAATGGTTGTGAGCCACCATGTGGTTGCTGGGATTTGAACTCAGGACCTCTGGAAGAGCAGTCAGTGCTCTTAACCGCTGAGCCATGTCTCCACCCCCACCCCATCCCTTGTTTTCGAGGAAGAGTCTGACTGTGGTTGAGCTGGCTTTGGATCTCACGCTCCCCCAAACTGGCCTCCAACTCATGGAAACCCTCCCATCCCAGTCTCCTACGTGCCGGGTTACAATTGTGAGGCACCACCCCTGACTTGTTTTTCTACTGTCTTTATACAATTATTAAGTAGTTTTGAGACAGGGTCTCATGTAGTCCAAAGTAGCCTTGAACTCCCGACTCTCCCCCCCCCCCCCGTCATGTCTGAGTTCTGGTATCTGCCTTATACTGCTATGGATGCTTTTAGAACTGCCTCCTGCCTGCAACCTTGTAGTTTGATTATAACGTGCCCTGTAGAGGACTTTTTTGGATTGAATACATTGGGGACCTGTAAACATCTTGGATCTAGAGGTTGTCTGGATCCCTGTCAAGACCTTGGGAGTTTTCAGCTATTATTTTATTAAATAAGTATTCTGTTTCTCTCCTCACCCGCTCAACTCCCATGATGTTCATACTTTGCTCAGTTGTTTTACCAATTCATGTGTGTGTGTGTGTGTGTGTGTGTGTGTGTGTGTGTCCACGCACAAGTGCATGCAGAGGCTTCAGGTCAACCTTGGTGTCATTCATTATGGACTGGATTTGTTGAGACGGGCTCTCTTACTGGCTAGGAGTTCACCAATCAGACTAGAGCCACAGGTCGGTGAGTCCTGGGATCTGTCTGTCTCTGCCTCCCCAGTGCTGGGGTCTAGGCCAGCCTGGCCTGTTACTCATTACTGTAGCCCAGGCTTGTAGTCCTTCCTCCGGCCCCTCCCTTCTGAGTGCTGGGACTGCAGGCATGTGCCACCATACTCACTCCCTCTCGGTTATGTCAAAGGGCCTCTCTTCATGTTCAGAAATTCTTTTCTTCTACTCGACCCCGTCTGTGGCTGAAATTCTTTCGTCTGTGAGTTTGTGGTTATTTAATTTGTTGAATTCTTCACTTTCAATATTTCTACTTGGTTCACTTTCATATCTGCCTCTTAGCTCACTCTGATTAAATGAATTATTCCCTTGATCACCCTGAGTTGTCTGTCTGCATTTTCAACACTCTGCTGAATTTCTTGAAGATAAATTATTTTGAATTCCTTCTAAGGTGATTCATAAATCTCCTTTTTTCCTGGGGTTAGTTATTGGGGACTTTGGTGTTCCTTTGGTGACGTGCTCACTTAATGTCCCTACACTGATATTGCACATCTATATGGTGGGACATCTGGATCCTTTGTCTTCTGTATCAACTTCTGTAGGAAAAACACCTTTCCCCTGCTGATGGATCCTGGAGAGCAAACCCCTGGGCAGCACGGCCTTGAGCCTAGACAGGTGTGGAAGAGTCCCCTCTGCTTTCTTCAGCTGTCATCCACATCAGTAATGCTCGCAGGGACCGGAGTTTAGATGGTAGGAGTTTGCAATGGTGCAGCACAGCCTTCAGCGGAGCAGAGATGTACAGCATCTTCACACGTTCAGTGGACGAATTGTGGGTCCACTACCTCGGAGCACAGACTCACCAGGAGGCGAGGTACTAGGCTAGCCTGTGCACCAAGGGTGTACACAGTGTCCCTGCAGTGCCTGTGTTTCCTTGGGAATAGGATGGTCCTCTAGCCCTAGCTCTTGAGTGTCCAGGGTTAGGGCGATGCAATCGTGGACGTGAGGGAGGTATAAGGATGGTAACATCTCACACAGAGAGATCAAGTGCTAGTGGATTTGGAGTAGAACATACTCTACCAGTGGCTCTGATTTCAGGACAACATTGTGATAGCCATAGTGGTCTCATCCCAGTCCTCAGGAGACAGAGGCAAGCAAATATCTGTGAGTTCGAGGCCAGCCTCATCTACATAGAGAGTTCTAGAATAGCCAGAGCTACATAGTGAGGTCGTGTTTCCAAAACAAAATTAAAAAGGAAAGAATTATATTTCTTTCTTTTTTTGTTTTTGTTTTTGTTGTTATTGTTTTTCGAGTCAGGGTTTCTCTGTGTAGCCCTGGCTGTCCTGGAACTCACTTTGTAGACCAGGCTGGCCTTGAACTCAGAAATCTGCCTGCCTCTGCCTCCTGAGTGCTGGGATTAAAGGCGTGTGCCACCACGCCCAGCTAAGAATTATATTTCTTTAAGAAATATTTTTTAGTTAGCATAAAAGAGAATTGGTCTCATTTACTATGATATTTTCATGCATATGTATCTCTGGGCTTTGCTCCTATCAGCATGCTGCCCTCTGCCGCCATCCCTTCTTCCTGCCTCTCGTTGATCCCCTCCTCCATCCCCCATGCCCCATAGTCAGTCTTTGGTTTTCATGTCTTTTGTTTATCTGTTTAAATGAAGATTCAGTCTAAAAGAGAAAACATTATATTTTGTCTTTCTCCCATCCATCACCTTTTTGTTTTTGTTTTGTTTTCTGTTGTTGCTTGGTTTCTGTGGCCTTGACTGCAGAGATCCGTCACCCTCTCCTCCCGAGTGCTGGGACCAAGGGTGTGTGCCACTATGTGTGACATACAGTTCTTCATTCATTGTTCTTTTCTAAAACTATGTATGAGATGAGCCCTAAGCAATTTGCTTTTTTCTCCCTCCCTCCCTCCCTCCCTCCCTCCCTCCCTTCCCTGTGGTGTCAGGATCTTACACATGGTAGGCAAGTGCTTCACCACTGAGCTGAGCTCCCAGCTTTGACTATGTCTTCTCTGTAGTGGGAAGGATTGAGATAATCAAACGAGACTTTGTGGTTGCCATGGATACTCTCCTAAGTACAGATTTTTATTTATTATTATTATTATTATTATTATTATTATCATCATCATCATCATCATCATCATCATCATCATCATGTTTGCTTATACCAGTGGGTGGAGAGCTGTCAAGTTTTTCTTGGTGTCTGTTCCATTGCAAGTTCCATGGCGTTCTCTCCTTGCCTCAGAGAGGTGGCTTCTCCACACTTCTGTGAACCACTCAGCCAGCAGCCGATTGCGATTACTTGTTCCTGGACACTCGGCAGGGTGTGTGTGTGTGTGCGTGCATGAGTGTGTATGCACATGTGCATGTGTGCCTTTGTGTATATGTATGAGTGTATGTGCATGCATGAGTGTGCATGCACATGTGCCTGTGTGTATATGTATGGGTGTGTGTGTGTGTGCGCACAAGTGTGTATATGTATGGGTGTGTGTGTGTGTGTGCACAAGTGTGTATGCTTTATTTCTAAGGGTCACCTCCTTAGGCAGGTGCATGTTTGGGGTAGATAATGATGGGTGGGGTCTCTCCTAGCATAGGTTATCTCATTGTCTTCACCCAAGTACCACAAGGCCCCCACTGTTAGATTTTTTTAATCCTCCTTCCTCTTAGCATATGGCTTTCTTTTGAGGGTGGGGCTGGGGTGAGAAGAGAGTAGCAGGCTCTGAGCCTGGCTTCATTCCTCTTGTACAGCATTTCACTCTTGCTCGCCTTCTTTAAACCACATTCTAAGCAAGGCTTTCTTTGGTCCTTTGCCCTGCCTCTAATCTTTCTCATAAACACTTGATGGAAATTTATGAAGAAAGGCCCATGAAAAGGTGCAAATTTACTTTGGATCTGCAGTTCCTAGAAGTTCTAAAGTCTTACAGTAGGCCACACTCTGTCTTTTATATATTAAAGACAATTTATTGGGCCTGAGACAGAGGATATATATACTCAGTGGTAGAGAGCACTTGCCTAGCACACATGACGTACTAGGTTCAAACCCAGGCATGTATGCATGGGTGTGTGTGTGTGTGTGTGTGTGTACAGAAGTATGTGTGGAGCTCAGGAAAGCTCTGGATTGGGTGTCTCCTTCTAGTGTGGGTTCTGGGGTTTCAATTCAGGTGGTCAGCGTTGCATGGCAAGTCCCTCCTCCAGCCTGAGTGACTTGACTGACCTGCAATCTCTGATCTTATCCTCTTGGATAAAAAGGTTCTATGATTTCTAACCTTATGATTAAAAGGTTCTGAAGTATTTTCATGTTTCTTATAATCGCACCATTGATGTAATTGCAATAAATGTCATGTTTAATCTTTGAGGTTGCTTCAGTTTCAACACAAATGAACAGCTTCACGAGGTTCTTACATGAGAGTTAAGGCACTGATTTGGGGAAAGCAAGGATAATTTAAATGGGGTCACATTGGGGAACTTTGTAATCTCCTGACCTCTTAGCGGCCTCGGACCTCTCTTGATAATAGAAGCAGTCAGCCTCACCGGTCTTGCCTTGTCTAGCTTGGAGATGTCAGAGCTTTACTTGAAGAAGTTGTATTATAAAGACTTGACACTTTGGGTCCTGTACCACTTCAGTCAGCCTTCCCTGCGTCTGGATCTAACAGGCAGAATCACATCCCAGCATGTTCTAGAACAGGTTCAAAGTATGGGGCAGGAGAAGAAACAAAACAAAACAAAAACAAACGTCCTTACAAAGAGAATTCACATGGGATTTGAGTACTATTGGTAGCTATGACTTAAGCCCAGATAGGAAATGTGCCTACCAGAAGCTCAGTTTGTTGGTTCAGATAGGTGTGAGGGAACACTTTCAGCTTCCACTAAATGTTAGGAGTTCCTTGCTGGGCCGGGCTTGTAGCTCAGTTGGTAAGAGGACTTCCCTAGCATGCGCAGAGCCCTGCATGGTTTGGTTTTGTTTTCCCCCGAGACAGGGTTTCTCTGTGTAGCCCTGGCTGTCCTAGAACTCTCTCCATAGACCAGGTTGGCCTTGAACTCACAGCAATCCTCTTGCCTCTGCCTTCTAAGTGCTGAGATTAAAAGGATGTGCAACCACCACCTAGGTTTTTTTTTTTTTTTTTTTTTTTTTTTAAGATTTACTTATATCTAAGTACACTGTAGCTTTCTTCAGACACACCAGAAGAGGGCATCAGATCTCATTACCGGTGGTTGGGAGCCACCATATGGTTGCTGGGATTGGAACGCAGGATCTTCAGAAGGGCAGTCAGTGCTCTTAACCACTGAGTCATCTCTCCAGCCTGTTTTTTGTGTTTTTAAAAAATATCCCTGCATAAGCTTGGTGAGGTGGTATCTGCCTGTAGTTCCAGTGCTTGGGAGGTGCACGGAGGAGGGTTTGAAGTTCTAGGTTCTTTTTGGCTGCACAGAGTCGAGAGGCTTCTCTGCATACGTGAGAGACCCTGTCTCAAAAAGAAAGTTTAAAAGCAGAGGGTTTCTGGTGGGTGGGTGGGGGTGCAACTATTGGAATGCATGGCCTGCTTTCCCACCCGTCTTGTGACCGAAAGAGCACCCTAAAGAATGTGCCCCTCCCCCAAGTGTCTCAGTTAGGGTTTCCACTCCTATACAGGAAAACATTTAACTGGGGCTGGCTTACAGTTTTGAAGGTTTAGTTCATTTTCTTTCTTTCTCTCTCTCTCTCTTTCTCTCTCTCTCTCTTTCTTTCTTTCTTTCTTTC
>NC_034599.1:104194510-104201022 GCF_900095145.1 Mus pahari
TTGAACTCAGAAATCTGCCTACCTCTGCCTCCCGAGTGCTGGGATTAAAGGCGTGCACCACCACACCCGGCAGATCATTTTCATCATGGTTGGAAACATGACAGCATGAAGGCAGACATGCCGGAGGAGGAGCTGAGAGTTCTATATCATGGTCTGCAAGCAGCAGAAGTGACTATAAACCACACTGGGCACAGCTTAAGCTCAGGAGATCTCAAAGCCCGCCCCTGCAGTGACACACTTCCTCCAACAAGGCCACACCTCCTAATACCGCCATTCCCCATGGGACAAGTTTTCAAACACGGGAGTCTATGGGGAGTCTAACAGGGATGAGGCCCAGGATCAGAGGCCCTGAGCCTCTGGGCAACAAAGAGAAAGCCGTGAGTTACCACAGAAGACACCAAGGACACAGAGTAGTAGAGATGGGCTGACCTATGGGTATCTTTGGTGGCTAACTTAAGAACATATATTTATTTTTATTTTCTGAGTCTGAGGGCCCACAGAGGCCAGAGGAGGGCGCTGCATCCCCTGGAACTGGAGTTGAGAGTGGGGTTGAGTTTCCATGTGGAAATTGAACATCAGGTCCTTCGCAAGAGCGCTGAGCGCTCTTAAACATTGAGCCACCTCTCCAGGCCTGGACATTTGCAAATTTTCTTTCAACTTGTCCCATAGCTCAGAGAGAAGAATAGCCTACAGGTAGAAGTCTGGTGAATGAATCTCGGTTTGAGGTGCCTTTTTGGAGACCTAGGGGTTCTCCTCTCATCCCCAGAGTTCTGTCCTTACCAGGCTCCACAGGAAGTAAGGGGTCCTGAATTGGGAGGTCTCCATCAAGGATGGCTTTCCCCTCTGTCCAGGCCGGGGTGTGTTCAGCGTGCCATGAACTGAGTGAAAGCAAGAAGCCGTGATGCCTCTGACTCACGGGCGCCTCCTGCAGCCCTCCGGGGAGCCCGTTTCTCCTGACAGAACCGAGGGTGGCCACGTGAGCCTGGGGAGCGGGTGCCACCTTACTGGGAGATGGGGGGTGGCCTACATGGTGGCATGGCGTCCGGAGGTGGCTCCCTGGGCCTCATAGCCTGCCTCTTGCTGCTTCAGCCAAAGCCCTGGGCAGCCGCCTCTGTACTCTCTACTTCCGGTTTCCCCTCAGGGCTTAGTGAAGGCAGGGGGGACACCCCACCACCACCCACCCGGGCGCGCAAGTCCAAGGCTACCACCCGCTCTCCCTTCATGAACTTTTCCTTAGGTAATCTGGTAAGGGTTGTCTGTGGCAAGGAAGGGGAGGGCTGGGTCAAGGCCCACAGTGAGAGCTAATGGCTCCCTGAGAGGCACGGGTGTAGCTCAGGCCACTGTTGTGTAGAGTTCGGTTGCCTTGCCTGTGGCTTCAGGGGAGATGACTGCCACAGGGCCAGAATGACGCGGTAGCCTTGAGGGTCTGAAGTGCCTGTGGTGTTCAACAGGACATAGCCTCCTTCTTGGCTATCGTTGGGGGCACGTGGTGCTTTCTGTGGAAACGCTAACATGAAGAGAGAGCCTAATGCTTATGAGTCCTTTTCATCCTCCCTCAGTGTGTGGCCAACCCTTTATGAAGATCATGGGAGGGGTGGACGCTGAAGAGGGGAAGTGGCCCTGGCAGGTGAGCGTTCGGGTCAGACACATGCATGTCTGCGGAGGTTCCCTCATCAATTCCCAGTGGGTGCTGACTGCCGCCCATTGTATCTACAGGTGAGGAGTTGTGGGGAGGCTTCTGGAGGGAAACCCTGCTGTCTAATCTACCTGCCTGACAAAAACATTCCAGAGCAAAAGAAGGACGTGGCCCTGCTATGACCATCTTGTCACTAAAATACTTAGGGTGTGGCATAAGCAAAACAGTTGAGAGATTAATAAAGAGTTTTAGTGACAGAGACAGGATGATAGAGATTGGGGACATGTTGAGAAGCAGGGACCGAGTGGAAGAGGTGTAACAGAGCTTGGCAGGGTCATGGCTAATGAGGCAACACGTTTTTTCCACAGCCGAATCCAGTACAATGTCAAGATGGGTGATCGGAGCGTCTATCGACAGAACACAAGTCTGGTGATTCCCATCCGGACCATCTTTGTCCACCCTAAGTTCTCCACAGCTGTCGTGGTTAAAAATGATATTGCCCTCCTCAAACTCCAACACCCTGTGAATTTCACCGCTAACATATACCCTGTCTGCATCCCTTCAGAGAGTTTTCGCGTGACAGCTGGGACCAAATGTTGGGTGACAGGATGGGGCAAGCCAGAGCCAGGCGGTAAGACTGGCGCTCAGAAGGAAGTTCAGCCTTCTTCCTGGGGTAGAAACAAATGGTTCCAAGAGGCGCAAAAGAGAGGCAGACTCCTTGGCAGGCGTGTGTGTGTGTGTGTGTGTGTGTGTGTGTGTGTGTGTGTGTGTGTTGTTTGGGCAGGCAGTTTGGCAGGAGTCAAGGTCATGGTCAGCTTAGGTGATCCTTAGTCTTGTGTTGAAATCTTTTGTCACAACACAAATATCTGATGACAGCCCACAAAAGGTATCTCTCCCTCCTGGGAACTGGGATTGTGTCAAATCTCCTTTTGCAGGCTTGTGGGGCAGTATGATGAGTGGTTATAGGAACTGCTAGTTTCCCAGTAGACAAAGGCCCAATGTGATGGAATTCTCCTGGGTGGATATCCAGATCTGATTTATTTTATTTGGTTTGTTATGGGTGTTTTGCCTCCATGCATGTCTGTGTATCAAATGCCTGACTGATAGCTCTTGGGTGTCACAGTCCCTGGGACTGGAATTGTGCATATGGAGTTGTGAGTCTCCATATGCTGAGGGAGGTGAACCCAGGTCCTCTGAAAGAATAAGTGCTCTTAACTGCTGAGCCATTTCTCCATCACCTTGGGTGGATTTTGCCTCATGACAGGATGAGCTGCTGGCCAGCTTCTCAATGGAAGTACCTGCCTTGGTATTTATGGAGTTCCTTGTGCCTAGAGGAATTGGGTGAGCCACAGGTCTCTGTTGGTATGCTTCTTATCCGTGAGAAGTCAACTGCGATACCTTTTAGGGTTCTATCTCTTGAGAGCCTGTGATCATGTTCTAGAAAGTGAAGAAAATTGGCTGAGTGTGGTGTTACGTGCAGAAATATGGAGAGTTCGAGACAAGTCAGGGCTATGTAAAGACCCCATCTCACTGACAAAAAAATAAAAGATGCACAGGCTATCCTCTCTATTGCACTGACATCAGTAATGAGTTTGATGGGCTGTCATTTCTTCATCCTTTCAGGCCTTGCTTCCCCTTCAGAAATATTATTCTTCTTTTGTCTTACTTTTCCCCCTTTTAAGCATGAGACTTGGACCCAGGGCCTTAAGCGTGCTGGTGAAGGGCTCTAGCATGAAGCTGTATTCCCTGCCCTTTCTACTTTTTGTTTTGAGGCAGAGCCTTGGACTCACACCGTAGCTCAGGCAAGCCTTGCACTTGAGACTCTCCCACCTTGGCCTCCCATGGACTTACAGACTTAGGCCATTATGCCTGGCTCAATCCTGCCTGTTACTCAATTTTTTTTCTTTTTCCTATCACAGTTTTTAGTTTTACTTTCTCCCGTGTCAGATGGGGACAATATTAACTTCCCTGCCTTTGTCTAGGGGGATTCTTGGGTGTTTGAGTGCATGCTGTCCACTGAGCAGATTTATACACTGCTGATCTTTTTCATTAGCACCACAAGTTCCGACAGAAATCCTCCAGGAGGTGGACCAAAATGTCATCCTTTATGAGGAATGTAATGAGATGCTGAAGAAAGCTACCTCAAGTTCTGCTGATCTCGTCAAGAGAGGCATGGTCTGTGGCTATAAAGAAAGAGGAAGGGACGCCTGTCAGGTGCGTTCACGGGCTCCTTCCTTAGCCCCAGATGTCAAGGCCTGAGTTATTTGCTAACTCTCTTTTACTCAAGAAAATTCTCGGGGAGAGCCCCGACACCCCATGGCTCCAGGAGCTGGCCTCACCATATCTTTCTGTGTAGCACAGGATAGCCTTGAACTTGAGATCGGCTTGCATCAACCTCCCACGTGTTGAGATTACAGGGAGACACCACCGTGTCCAGCTGGTTTGGTCCTCTCTAAAGGACCTGTGTAGGTGGATGTGTGGGGTTCCTGTTTATGTGTTGAAGTTGGGGGTGGGTAATATAACAATGCTTTGCATCGAGTTCCCCTATGGGGCAGTTCCCACGACAAAGGGAACATGAGCCCGTGTTCACCCAGTTAACCCATATCACAACCTGGCAACATAACACCATAGCTGTCAGACTTCTGTGGAAGTTCAAAGACATGAACTGAAGACCTTCTTGTGATATTATTTTTAGAGATAGGGGTGAATATGCATAGGGGATCAGAGGTCTGAGTGGACTTCTTATGTTGTCCAAGTGTGTGGTATATACTTGGAATTCCAGCACTCACGAGTTTGAAGTAGGAAGATCAAAAGTTCAAGGCCAGACTAGCCTACATAGTGAGTCTTGGTTATGTAGGGAGATCTAGTCTCCATTTCAGGGGTGGGAAGTGAAGGGCAGTAGACAAGAAACCCTAGGCTTGTACCCCTGTACTAGGGTAGAGGATGCTGATGTGTTAAGTACCTGGAGCAATAAGATTGGGCTGAATGTGGCCAAGTTTCTAGAGTGGACCAGGCAGACGTGGGAAGTGCGGCTGGGTGAACATGGCCAGATTTTCCTTTTAGATCAGTGGCTCCCTTGGATGTATAATTCCAGAATTAAGATGCCGTTAAGTTCTGACCAGGGTCTAGGGCAACCAAACAGTGAGGCAAGCATGTTTGAGGTAAAATTATCAGCTCATGAGAGGGTAGAGGTGGTAAGGGATACTGAGAAGGTCTATGGTTGGTTTGTTTGTTTGCTTATTTTATGTGTATGAGTACACTGTAGCTGTCTTCAAACACCCCAGAAGAGGGTATCAGATCCCATTACAGATGGTTGTGAACCACCATATGGTTGCTGGGAATTGAACCCAGGACCTCTGGAAGAGCAGTCAGTGCTCATAACTGCTAAGCCATCGCTCCAGTCCCATGGAAGCCTATGTTTTGTTTTTTGGTTTTTGTTTTGTTTTTTTGTTTTTCACTGAAATGGTTGTTAGGGTCTCTGAAGTAGGTTTGGGAGAATATGCATAAATGGGCTCTATAATTCACAAGGATCTTGCTGTATAGGTTAGGGGAGAAATTGCATTAAATGCAAAGAGCTGCTACATAGCAATGATATTTAATGGGATTTTAAAAAAAAGGTTTGTCTTTATTTTATGTGTGTGAGTGATTTGCTATCATATATTTATGTGTGCCATGTGCATGCAGTGCCTGCAGAAGCCAGAAGAGGGTGTAGGACGCCTTAGAACTGGAGTGGCAGGTGTTGGTGGGTCACCATGTGGGTGTTCTCAACTAACCCAGCATCCTCTGCAGAAGGAGCAAGCGCTCTTAACCGCAGGGCCAAGTCTCTGGTCCCTTGGAAGTGGAATTCAGAATTTAACATCACGTAACTCGAGAAATGACGAAGATAACCTCAGAGCAGATTAACACTTCCCCATTAACTCTTCAGTGACCATAGGTATAAACCCAGTTCCAACATTTGTGTATTAATAGAAGCTTGGGCGTGGCAAGGATGCTTCCCCCCCCCCCTCTATTTCTGAGTCAGTAGTCCGGTAGGCTTGAACTCCCTGAAATCCTTCTGCCTCACTCACCCTCACTAGGGCTGGCACTATAGGCATATGCCACTGAACTTGGCTCTGGCTGGACCTTTGGGGTGCCCAAGGAAACTGTATGAGCCTGTCCCAAGTGTCTTCCAGTGTAATTAGTGAAACCCATTGGGGCTCAGTCCCATCCTCACTATTTGTTTCTTTCTCTTCCTTCAGGGAGATTCTGGAGGCCCGTTGTCCTGTGAGTTTGATAACAAATGGGTGCAGGTAGGAGTTGTGAGCTGGGGCATCAGCTGTGGTCGCGAAGGATACCCTGGAGTTTATACAGACGTTGCCTTCTACAGCAAGTGGCTAATTGCCGTGGTGAACCAAGCTGATTGTTTGCATCCGGTCGTCTTCCTCATCTCGCTGCTGTGTTCGCTGACCTCGTGACATCCTGTGGACACGGTGATGGCTCATCTCATTCCCATCCTCTTTAGAGCCCCTCTCGTTTGACCTTCCCAATGCCCTTTCTTCAAATCCCTTGCCCCAGAGAGAGCCACAGTGAAATATGTCGGGGATCTGAGAGACTTCAAAGTGTTCTGCCTGGTGTTCTGGTCACCTGGTCACCTGGTCACCATCCTTGGCCATAACACTCCTGAGTTGTGCTCTGCCTGGCAGTAACGAAGGTTAGTCAATTCCAGTTAGAATTGGCCTGCTAGGTCAATGACAGTGGTTTGAGGGCTCTCACCTCAGACTCTGCCACACTAGATCTAGCTTGGTGATGAAAGAGAGAGAGAGAGAGAGAGAGAGAGAGAGAGAGAGAGAGAGAGAGAAAGAGAGAGTTAGAAAAAGTGAATTGTCATATTTTGTTT
>NC_034599.1:104201602-104204673 GCF_900095145.1 Mus pahari
GAGGGCGTCAGATCTTGTTACGGATGGTTATGAGCCACCATGTGGTTGCTGGGATTTGAACTCTGGACCTTTGGAAGAGCAGTTGGGTGTTCTTACCCACTGAGCCATCTCACCAGCCCCACTTGTAGCTTTTAATATTCTCCTTTGTAACATCTCTAAGAAAAGCAAACATTGTCTCTGCACTCTTGATTTTAGCTGTGTTGAGGACATTTTTCTCTCAGCCAGCAGGAAACACAAATTAGGTCCCAGAGCAAGGATTTCTTCCTCCTCCTCTTCCTCCTCCTCTTCCTCCTCTTCTTCCTCTTCCTTCTCTTCATCCTCCTCCTCTTCTTCCTCCTCATCTTCCTCTTCCTCCTCCTCTTCTCATGTCACCATAAATATTTTCATCCTCCCTCACTAGTGATCATTTGTATATTCTCTTTTTTTAAGTCTTTTTTGTCCAGATAATTTTTATTGCTGGCTGATTTTTTTTAAAAACTATGCTTCATATATTCTGATAAGAGTATTAAATCTAAGACTTAGTTTGCTTTTAACTGGAGGTTGTGAAGAATTTTCTGTAATTCTTTTTCCCCTAAGAAAAAGTGTTTCTAGCTTTAGCATCGACACTTATGTCTGTGGTTGACAAGTTAATTTTTGTTCGTGGCACATGGCAGAGATTAGAGTTGGTATTTGGACACCTTTAATGCTCATTACATTGTTACAATCTGATTTGCTGACATGCATTTGTTTTAACATCAGTTGGAACCACTAATTGACAGTATACTTCTGCACCTGTTCCTTGATTTCATATCTGTAGGCATAACTTTTTTCAGCCTACTTTTAATAATAGTTCAACCTCTCGAGCCAGGTGTGGTGGCGCACACCTTTAATCCCAGCACTCGGGAGGCAGAGGCAGGCAGATTTCTGAGTTCGAGGCCAACCTGGTCTGCAAAGTGAGTTCCAGGACAGCCAGGGCTACACAGAGAAACCCTGTCTCGAAAAACCTAAAAAAAAAAAAAAAAAAGAGTTCAACCTGTCCTCTAGCTCACCACCCAGCAGAGGTAGTGGAAGAGAAAAGTTATTAGGATATGGGGAAGTGGATCTGTTCAGCAATAGTTCTTTGGGGGCGAGCTCAGTCCTCTTTGGCAGCAGTTCAGTCCCATAGCAAACACCAAATATGACTCAGCAGCTGCAGACCAGTCCTCTAGGCAGGCAGACACCAGGCATGAACCAGCAACTGTAATTCAATCCTGAAGAAACCAAGGCTCACCAACTGGCCTGAGGAGAGGTCGCAGAAGCAGCAAGCTACCAAAGGAACCTCATGAGTTTCTCTCAATGGCATCACTAGTTGAGATCAACAATGCTATGTAAGGCAAACCATACACCAACAAATACACGCATGTTGCTATTGAATAGCGAGGTGGAACAAATCAAACCCATGCTCAGTGCTCATCTCCCACTCTCTGTGGGGTCATAGTTATACTCCTTCATGTCAGGTCCTTTCACATGTTTGCTATATCAAAACATTTTTTCACCCGTGTGGCCTCAGGAAAACATTCTTTTCACATGTCTGTTTTAGTAAGAATCCCTTCAAATGTGTACCCCAGCAAAACATCATTGTAACTAACTTTCCCAAGAAACTAGAAGTTTCCACTTCACATATCTATCTACATACTCTTAAGTACAATACTGCTCTATCCCAGATACTGTGACTTGTGATCTTGTGATTCGGTAGTGTTGTACTTACAAATTTATTCACATTTTCCAAGCTGCAGTCTTCTTGGAACTTATATGTTGATTCTCAAACATGTATGGAGGGCGTCAGTGACAGCTCAGTTTGTAAAGTGCTTGCTGCATCTGCAACCATGGTGACTTGAGTTCAACCCCCAGCCCTACATAAAAAGCCAGGCATGGTGGTAGGTACCTATGATGCCAGGGCTGGAGAGGCAGAAGCCAGTTGACCTCTGGGACTGCTTAGGCAGCCAGCTCAGCCTAACAGACAAATCCAGACCCAGATAGAGGCTCTGTCTCAAAAATACAAAGGGAACAGCTTCTGAGGTGCAACACCCAAGGGTGACATGTGGCCTCCATGTTCAACACTTGAGTACATGTACCTACACATAACTGAATACACCCTTGTATGTAAACATACAGATAAAATGGCTGGAGTGATGGCTTAGTGGCTAAGAGTGCCTGCTGCTTTCCTAGAGGGCCTGAGTTTGGCTCCTAGCACCCATGTCCATGCTGCTCAGAGCTATCTGCAGCTCTAGCTCCAGAGTATCTGGGTGCTAAGGGCACCTGCACATGTGTTTGCATATACACTCACAAATAAAAAATCAAATCTTTAAAAAATTTTATGGAAAGATCAAAAGACCCAGAATGACTAATACCAACAATATAGGTTTCAAGACTTTAAAATGACACATTAATCAATACAGGGATGTATTGTCATTGGGGCAAAATATAGATCAGTAGAACAGAACAAGGAAACTGGAAACAGATCCACATCTATTCAGCCAGATGATCTTAATGAGAGTACTAATGTAACCCAATGGGGGAAAAGATAGTATTTTTACTTAGTAAATGATGCTGAGGGTTTAGGAATGTACTTCAGTATAGAGGAGCTCATATCTAGTGTGCATGAGGGCCTTAGTTTAATACCTAGCACCACAAAAAAACAAAGGGTGTTAGAACAATGGCCTTTGTGCCTGGTGTTGGTGCATACACCTTTAATCCCAGCACTTGGAAAGCAGAGGCAGGTGGATCTCTGTAGTTCAAAGCCAGTCTGGTCTACAGAGAGAGAGAGAGTTCCAGAACAGCCAGGGCTACACAGAGAAAATTAAAAAAAAAGAAAAGAAAAGAAAAGAAAAGAAAAGAGGAAAGGAAAGGAAAGAAAAGAGAAAAGAAAATGAAGAAAAATGGCCTTTGGTCTCCACCTTGCAATGTATAGCTATTTCATTGTATCAATTCAAAATAATTCATAGAACTCAATATAAACTACAAATCTATATAAAACTTCTAGGAGAAAGTCAGCAGGAGCCGGGCGTGGTGGCGCACGCCTTTAATCCCAGCACTCGGGAGGCAGAGGCAGG
>NC_034599.1:104204733-104250318 GCF_900095145.1 Mus pahari
ATTTCTGAGTTCGAGGCCAGCCTGGTCTACGGAGTGAGTTCCAGGGCTATACAGAGAAACCCTGTTTCGAAAAACCAAAAAAAAAAAAAAAAAAAGAAAGAAAGAAAGAAAGAAAGAAAGTCAGCAGGAGGGCTGGAGAGATGAATCAGCAGCTAAGAGCACTGACTGCTTTTCCAGAGGTCCTGAGTTCAATTTCTAGCAAACACATGGTGGGTCACAACCATCTGTAATTGGATCGAGTACCCTCTTCCGGTGTTCCTGAAGACAGTGACAGCATAATCACATACATGTGATAAATAAATTCTTAGAAAGAAAGGAAGAAAGAAAGAAAAGAAAGCCAGAAGGAAAATCTGTTTCTTGGGTACACAAAGATTTTTTTACATAAGGCATAGAAAGTATGAGCACTGGCTGGTGAGATGGCTCTGCAGGTAAAGGTGCCTGTTACCAAGCCTGATGACCTGAGTTGTATGCCTGGGACCTGTACCGTCAGAGGAAAGAAGTGCTTCCTGTAAGTTGTCCTTCTGCCTCTACATCTTTGACATGAAAGGGATCTCTCTCTCTCTCTCTCTCTCTCTCTCTCTCTCTCTCTCTCTCATTCTCTTTCTCTCATATACACACACTCACAATTTTAAACTATAGATAATACAAGAAGAAAATAGATATACTGAGATCTTAACTGCTCTAATCTGGCTGTCTTCAGTCTTGAAGGGGAATGAGAATGCAGGTGAATTTAGGACTAGTCAGACCTGGATTAAGAAGTTTTTAGATAAGCTGTTTGTTTGTTTGTTTTTGAGACAGGGTTTCTCTGTGTAGCCCTGGCTGTCCTGGAACTCACTCTGTAGACTGGGCTGACCTTGATTTTTTTTTTTAATTTTTAAATTTTTAAAAAAATTTTTTAAAAGATTTATTTATCTTATGTTAGTACACTGTTGCTCTCTTCAGACACACCAGAAGAGGGCATCAGATCCCATTCCAGCTGGTTGTGAGCCACCATGTGGTTGCTGGGAATTGAACTCAGGACCTCTGGATAAGCAGTCAGTGCTCTTAACCACTGAGCCATCTCTCTAGCCCTGGGCTGGCTTTGAATTCAGAAATCCACTGCCTCTGCCTCCCAAGTGCTGGGATTAAAGGCATGTGCCACCACTGTGGTTGATAAGCCTACGTATTGTTAAAAACAACAAAATCTCAATCATTCAATTTTACCAATAAAGACTTAGGAGCCTTTCCTGTCAGCTGGTTGCTTGTTCCGCCTCTTGACCTATGGTTGATTTTATTTAATCCTGTTTACAATATTCAAGCAGAAAGTTTTGGAAAGAAAGGTGTGTGCTAAGGCTGAGCTACACCACAACTAAAAACAGCCCCCCCCCACCAAGTAAATAATATAATCTTGGGGCTCACAGTATAATCAAATATTCTGCAACAGCATACAGACCTGAGAAGTTTAAGATAACACAGGAAGCATAAAAATGAATGCAGAGAGGCCAAGCTCTTATTTGCTAGGAGCCGTCTAGAAGAAGCTAAAAACTAGCAGGTGATCCTCCTGAGATGGTTCTGCTATGGACTGTAAATCTGTGATGGTTTCGCTTCATTAGGCAAGGCTGAGAAGATTACAGTTTAGGAAAGAGTCCTGCTATTAATAAGCCTTTCCTGTTATTATTAAATGTATATAACAATCACTAGGTATTAGCCCACCCTTTTGAGCAGATTTTTGCAGAACAATGAAGATGTACTGTCTTGTAGTGATGCTATATAAACAAATAGATGATTTCTTAATTCTTAATGATGATGCTATAAAAATTCCTAAAATTATATTAGTAATTATTAAGACCTTTTATAATAAGACTGTCATTAAGTCCTTTCTTATGTCAAAATTGCAATGAGAACTCTGCCAGTCTTTAAGTGTCAAGAGTTAATTGCTTCTGAGATAACAAGCTGGGATCTACAATTTAGAGAAAATTCCAAGAGGTTGTAAAATAATTAACCAAAGGTCATAAAAAGGGAGCAATTTACTATAGGTGCAAGGACAAACGATAAAAAATTGACTGCATGATCTATACAATAATGTCTTAGTCACAAAATTACGGTTTTTAACTTTTAATGAACCTGTTGAACTAGTGACAGATAATGAATGTTTAGCCAGATAATTGCTTTTAATGGATATGCATGTAAACATTTTCTGTTGTAAACTTCTTATTCAATTTTTGTTTGAACTTCTGGTGAGCTTTTGTTAAAAAAAAAAAAAAAGCTTGGAAAAAAACCATGTGATCTATTCTCCTAGAAAAGGTACCAAAGACTAGGAAAGATTACGTTGAATGGCACTGGGAGTAAAGGTGTGGGAGGAAGGCACTTGGGAGTAAGAGCATCCGGAGCAACGGTATTGTTACATCAGAGCAGGAGGAGAAAGCAAGATTAGAAGGAGAATGCAGAGCGGAATAACTGAGAAACTATAAGGCAACTTTAAAAATTAAGAGAGCAATATGCAGAATGCAGAGGGAAAGAGGAAAGAAGAAGCCGCAGAGAGAGCAGAAGGAGCAGGCAGGCTTCTCCTGGCCATGGTACAGAACAGGTCCTTTCTTAATAGCAAGGCAGGCTTAGTCTTACAAAAGAGGACAAAGCTTTCCTCTTACAGACTTGGGTTGAATTCATTTAGCATTAAAAGGATAGAAGTTTTTTCTTTCTTTATTCAATAAAGATTGGAGCTCTTTTTTCTGCACTGGTGTTTGGTCTTTTGCTCCATATGCATATGTAAGTGTGGATATGTGTGTAAGTATGTAATTGTAAGATAAGTATGTAGCTGGTCCTAACTGGTTTGGATGGAGATGAATGAATGTGTAAGCATGAATCTGTACATGAATTTATGTGAGTTTGTCCATATTTGCTTGTGTAAAAGTTTTTCCTTCTGCAAGCATGATTCTCTTTTCCTGGTTCAATAGAAATTTATTGCTCCAAACCTCTCCCCAGCCTGAAAAGCGGGAGGCCAGGCTTCTGGACAAGAGGGAGAAGGTCCTAGCAATGAACCTTTTACTTACTCCCTTGCTGTTTTACTATGAGATGCTAAATGCCAGAGACTGTGGTTTTCTGGCCTCAGAGGAACTCAGACAGGCCGGCCAGTTACCTCAGCAAAGTGACTTAGACAGGTAAACGTTTTGTTATTAAACAGCAACCCTAAATATCTTGTAAGACCAAGTCTTGTCCCCGCTGATGCTCTTCCCCCTATGCTGCCTTCAAGAGAGAACCAGAGAGAACTGCCAGGGCTGGTTCCCGGCACTTATCCTGTTTGTAATTTTCCATATGGCACGTGCAGGCATGAGACACAATAGCAGCATTCAGTTCCTTTGATATATTTATATTTACAATATTTACATATTTATATTACCTAGAATCTGAAAAATCCAAATGTCTATCAAAGTTTAATAACAAGGCAATTCTACCAACTATTGAGAAATAATGAACTCATTTGTTGTTAAAATCCTAAGAAGCCAGGTGTAGTGAATTAATATAAGTGAACAGTAAGTCAATAAAGACATGTATGTGACAGTTCATGCTTCTAACTCCAGCCTCTTTGCCTCCAGGAGGTAGAGGCAGGAGGATTAAGAGTTCAGGCTGTTTGGGTTTAAGGTCAGCTTGAACTTTTTAGTGAGATGCTATCTTTAAAAAAGAAAAGGAAACCTGGAATGGTGGCATACCTTTAATCTCAGCACTTGGAAGGTAGAGGCAAGTGAGTCTTTGTGAGTTCGAGGCCAGCCTGGTCTACATAGCAAGTTCCAGGACAGCCGGGGATATGTAAAGAGGCCTTGTCTCAACACCTCCACCCCGATACACACACAACAAAGAAAGGACAAATGGGCCAGAGAGATGACTTAGCCATTAAGAGTACTGGCTGCTCTTCCAGAGAACCTGGGTTCAATGCCCAGCAACCACATGGTACTCACAACTGCCTGTAATTCCAGTTCCAGGGGATTTTACACCTTCTTCTGGCTTCCGTGGGCACTAGGCATGCATGTAAGTATAAAAATACCTGTACATATAAAATAAAATAAAAATAGAATAAAGAGGAGGAGGATGGAGAGGAATGGCTGGTATCTGTACTAAATTGATGAAATAAAAACCAACCCAGCAAACAAGCAAAACTTGAGCAGAAGGAGCCAAGACCCCTTAATTTTAGATTGTAGACAGTTTTATCTCCTGTCCCCAAACTTACAATTTATGTTCTTAGTGTTGTTTGGGGGTCCACCTTCACAAATTTATTTTTTATCATGTCTATGGTGCACAGTAGCCTTCAAAATCCTGTATCTCACTGCATGGAAGATGGGACAGAAATGAGTTGCCAAGAAGGTGCCGATTTGAGCTAGATTATGTTAGAAAATTGTCAATGCCATAACTAATCTCAGTCTTTGAGTTGTGCATTTTCTTAAACAAGAAAGGTGGTAATGTGGGAACTTTAGGAAACTGAGATGTTAGTGTTATCCTATGTCATCATCATCATTGCCATTGTCATTGTCATCATCATCATCATCACTATCATCATCATCATCATTGTCATCATCATCACTATCATCATCGTCATCGTCATCATCATCATCATCGAATGTTCCTGCCCCAGTTCCTTGTGTTCTGCAGTTGCAGGTGCACAACATCATCCCTGGTTGCTGTCTGTTTTTCAGAATCAATTGTCAGTTAGTGAACAAAATATTAAAGTTTATCATGATCTTTTCATATGTCAGTCATACTTTGCTTTTCTTTGTCCTCCTACTCCACTGCCTGCCCCAGTGTCGAGAGTGACAAGGCCCCAGACCTTCACACAACAGTTCTGGGGAAGTCTCGAAAAGTACTAACCTTGCTTTTTAGCTTCTGTAGTTCCACTTCTGTCTAATTATTTTTGTTAACTGAAGTCTGTAGACCCAGAATAGAGTGTTTGTGCTTAAAAGCTTATTCTGAGAAAGGCTCAGTGCTACACCATCCTAAACACCCAGTTACTGGCCAGCTAATAACCCAGGCCTGAGCAGTATTCTCTGGGGATCAGCCCATGGCAATCTCTCTTCATCTTTGAGTGACTGCTGATCTTCACGGGCATATCCAGGGTGCTAGGTTAAATGAATGCTGGACTACTTGATTCTTAGAGATCATAAAGTGTTGGGGGATATCCAACCAGAGAGGAAATATTGCTTAGTAACCCAGCAGCCAGCAGAGATTCTACAAAACTGAACTACTAGTGTTTAGGCAGAGTAGCCCAAATGCAGACTAACCTCCAGTATAAGGAAGAGCTTAGGTGCCTTCTCGACATCTATATTCCTAAAGGACAGACAGCACAATTTGGATGGTCAGCGATGTGATGCTCATAGTGGTCAGCAGTTATTCGATATTTTTGGAAATATGGAAAAGCAGCAAATTTTGGACAACTGAGAGACTGGTCAATAAAACATTGAGAAATAATAGCAATATGAAAATAGAAGAAAAACTTTAAAATGCATATTTTAAATTTGTTTTAGATAATTCTATACACTGATACAGTGTGCTGTGATTATATTAAATCTCCATTACCCTCTCATCCCTCTCTCCTCTTCCTCCTCCTCCTCCTCTTCCTCCTCCTCCTCCCCACTAGTTTATTCTAGTTGGTCAGCAATATTCTGTGTATCGGGAGACCAAAACAGAAACAGTATCTTCTGCAGGTGAAGTTTTCTGTTTGCAGTTAAAGAATAATTAAATTATTAATTTCTATTTGTAATTAAGAATAAATTCTTGCCAGGCAGTGGTGGTGCACGCCTTTAATCCCAGCACTTGGGAGGCAGAGGCAGGCAAATTTCTGAGTTTGAGGCCAGCCTTGTCTACAGAGTGAGTTCCAGGACAGCCAGAGCTACACAGAGAAACCCTGTCTCGAAGAAAAACATAAAAAAAAGAATAAAATCTTGCATCAAGCAGCAGTGGTGGTGCACACCTTTAATTTCAGAACTCAGGAGGCAGAGGCAGACAGACCTCTGTGAATCTGAGGTCAGCCTGCTCTAGAGATCAAGTTCTAAGTCAGCCAGGGCACACCCCCCCCCACACACAATCCTATTTCTTAGACTCGATGTAAACTGCAAAACATGTTTTTCAACCTACACTAGACATGTGACCGCATACACATGATGAACATCCTTACCCTGTTCCCTCCCTTCCATTGTATCTTCCTAACAATGTGTGTCTTACCTCTGTGAACACTTTATCTGCCTATAGATCTCCCTCAGATCTCAGCTTAGGGTGAGACAGCTGGCCGGCCAGTCCCAGACATACTCCAAATATAGCTTGCTTAATTAAACAATTGTGGAGTTGGTCTTTTCTCCTCGAAATTCTCAAGTTTAACAGTATGAGTGTAACCATTCACCCACGGAAGGATATCTGGATTTGTATTGATTTCTTTTTGTAGCTGTAATAGTTTACCACCAGTTTAGTGGCTTGAAACAACCCACCTATATTTTGTAATTCTGAGGTCTGAAGTCCTAAAACCAAAGTTAGCCAATTCGTTTCCTTCTGGAGACAGAGGGGGGGGTGTACTTGTTTGTTTTGTTTTCTAAGACCAGGTTTCTCTGGGTAGCCTTGGCTGTCTTAGAACCCAGTCTATAGACCAGGCTGGCCTCCAACTCGCAGAGATCTGTCTGCCTCTGCCTCCTGAGTGCTGGGATTAAAGGCGTGCATCACACCGTTTGGAGAAGGGGAGAATTTATTTCTTTTCTGATTCCAGTTTCTAGAGGTTATCCCTGTCCCTCCCCAGGGAAACATGAACAACAGTATCAGCAACTCCTCCCTCTCCCACTTCCCACGCCTTCTGACATCTCATTTCTTCCCTCGATTTCAATTGTCTTGTTGATAAATAAAAAAAGCTTGTAATTGCAGTGGGCTTGTCTGGACAGACCAGATAATTCTCCTCCTCCTCCTCTTCCTCCTCCTCCTCCTCCTCCTCCTCCTTCAAATATTTATTTATTTATTTTATGTATGTGAGTACACTGTAGCTGTACAGATGGTTGTGAGCCTTCATGTGGTTGTTGGGAACAGAATTTTTAGGACTTCTGTTCGCTCTGGTCGGTCCTGCTCGCTCAGTCCCTGCTTGCTCAGGCCCAAAGTTTTATTTATTATTACACATAAGTACACTGTAGCTGATTTCAGACACACCAGAAGAGGGTATCAAACCTCATTAAGGGTGGTTGTGAGCCACCATGTGGTTCTTGGGATTTGAACTCAGGACCTTTGGAAGAGCAGTTAGTGCTCTTTAACCACTGAGGCATCTCTCCAGCCCCCAGATAATCTTCTTATATCAAGAGCCTTAACTTAATCTATTGTGCTTCCATTGGCCGAGTACAGTAACATACTTAATCCAGGGATTAGAACACGTATGTTTTAGGGAGGCAAAGAGTTTTATTACTGTGCTATTTTTAGCTGCTGGTGAATAAAGATGTTAATACTATAAGCATTTATACAGGTTAATAGAACATAAATCCTTATTCTTTGGACTAAACATCCAGGAATATAATTGCTGGAGTGTATGGTAGTTGCATAATAAACTGCCCACCTGCTTTCTACAGCGGCTGCGTTTACATCCCACCGCAGTATGCGTTCGGGCAGTCTTCTACCTCTGCACCACTGCCAGCATCTGAGGTTGGTACAGGTTTGTGTTTGAAAGCCCGATACCGTTGTCTCATCGTGGTTTTAGTTTAGATTGTACTGACATGGCTAATGGGTCTTGAAGACCTTGCGGGTGTCGATTTTTCAAAAAGGTAGCAGTGTGCCCCCTGTCGCAGTGATTAGGAACCTCAGGTACAACATTTCTGCTAAGGAGTTTTACTTTTGATTGCTCCGTTGTCAGGGAGTCAGTCGTGGATCTGGTGGAGGGAGTGGAGAGCTGGGATCCACCGCCCGTTTCCTGCAGAACTGTACGTAGTCTAGGCAACGGCCCGCCCGGAAGAGGAGGAGGCACTGCGACAGGTTGAGGCTTTGGGGGTGGCATGGCCTTCCAGGGCTGTGACTGCCTCGGCCTTTTGGTCTGGCTCTTGCTGCTTCAGACGCGATTGAGCAAAGCTCGTATGGTTCCAGGGACGCCGTCTCTTTCTCCTCTCCCCTCAGAGGATGGCCTAGATGACTCGGGTGTAAACCCACAAGAGAGGCCACTCACAGGGATGCCTGAGACCTCGCTGCCCCTCAAGCCTGGGGACAGCATGAGGCCCCTTAATTCGATGGCATTTACTCCAGATCAATCTTTTTCAACCATGAGTCTGTCAAGGCAACCATTTCCAACATGGGTTCCACCCACTTCAGGTGAAGTTTCTGGGCCGTTCGCTCCAACCCTGCCTCCTGGCATTTACCTGGCCTGGACCCGGGGGGTTGGGGCCCTGAGGTAGAGGAGGATCGTAGGTCCTTGGGTGTGGGCCCAGCCAACACTTGAGATCTGAGAGGACACACCATTCCATGATGAGTCTTTGAGACCCACACTTGCCCTGGGATTTGCGGGGTCAGAGCCTTGTGCTCCGGGCTGTGAGGAGCTGGTGGTTGGTGGAGCGGCAACAGCTTACCTTCAGGCCCTCCCCTCACTAACTTGCTCCAGCTTGTGGCCACAGAACTGCAAGGATAGTTGGTGGAAGGCCTGCGCCGGCGAGGAAGTGGCCGTGGCAGGTGAGCCTGCAGGCCCACAAGCAGCACATCTGTGGTGGCTCCCTCATCAGCAAATGGTGGGTGATGACTGCAGCCCACTGTATATATGGGTGAGTGCCAGGAATCTGGGCTTGGGCCCCTGACCAGGCACTGTGGCTGGCCTGCTCCTCTTGCTTTCTATCTGAAAAAAAAAAAAAAAATGGGGGTGGGGGAGCCTGCAGAGATGGCTCATGACTGCAATCCCAGCACTTGGAAGGTTTGCTGCAAGTTAGAGGCCAGCTTGGTCTACATAGGGAGTTTCTAAGCCACAGAGAAAGGCAACTAATCTCAAAACCAATGGGGGTGGGTGAAAGATGATGCTCCCAGGTTTGTGTGTGTGTGTGTGTGTGTGTGTGTGTGTGTTCTGTTTTTATTTGAGTTTCAGTTAACACCTGAGCATTTGGACTTCTAATACATTCCCAAGTGTTAGTGATCAGCTGTCCTACTTGGAGAACCATCTGGTGGCTGGCTAGGGAGGTTAGGGGTCCCTGAGAGAACAGGGTTTCAACAGAGGGAGGTTGCTGACGGCCACCTTAGAAAACTGGGATGGGGCCGGAAAGCGCTTTGACTGTGCAGGGGAAGTGTGTAGACCCTTGAGGATCTCTTTGCAGCCATCTGGATTATGTAGTGTCCATGGGAGAAGCTGACTTGTGGTCCAGAACGCCAGTCAGGATCCCAGTCCAGGACATCATCGTTCACCAGGATTTCTCCACGATGAGAACAATTGTTCATGACATCGCCCTTGTTCTGCTGGCCTTCCCAGTGAATTACAGCGTCAACATCCAGCCTGTGTGCATCCCTGAAAAGTCTTTCTTGGTACAACCTGGGACGCTATGCTGGGTGACCGGATGGGGCAAAGTACTTGAACAAGGTGAGCCTAGAGTGAGATTCCAGCAAGTATGGACCAGGGATCAGGGTACTTAGTAGGCTGGGATTGGTCTACAGGCTAAAGGGAGGGATGGGGATGAAGGAGGGGAGAGAGAAGGTGGTAGGAGAGAGCAACTGTTGGTGAATTTCTATTGGTTTGAGGACTTAAGTACCAAACAGGGTGGATGCTCACCAGGGTGGATTTTAGCTCAGGGTGTGATGACCTGTCTGGGAGCTAGAAGTACCTACCGTGGCAGGGAGGGGGTTGCTTGTATGAAAGCAGAAGCCAGGAAAGTCAGTGAGTCTATGAGGCAGAGAGGTTCTCAGTCTGTGAGTCTTGACCCCTCTGGAAAGCAGATGACCCTTTCACGGGGGTCACTTAAGATGATTCCAAACAGCGAAGTCACAGTTATGAAGTAGCAGTGAAAATAACTTTATGGTTAGGGTCACCACAACATGAGGGACTGTATTAAGGGCCACGGCATTAGGAGGGCTGGGAAGTGCTGCTCTATCACTGGGAAGAGTTTAGATTGGTACTTTGGGGTACCACCTGTCCAAGAGGTGCAGGGAAGGATGCCTTACTGATTATCAGTAGCACTGGTAAGAGCAAGCCACATACCCGTCACCTTGAAGGCTGACAAGATTTCACCCTCCCTCTCTTAGGCTGCTCTTCTGCCTCTTTGGTTTGGACGTCACAATGTCTTTTACTCTTGGCGGGGTTGGGCCTCCATTTCCCTCAGGGTCAGATGCGAGTAGTAGCTGATGCTGTTGAGGATTCCTGTGTGGGAGCACTGTACTGAGAGCCAGAGGACGTACAAAGGACTCGTGCCAGCCTACTCAATGTAGATCTACTCTCTCCACAACTATCTCTGTGTAGGTAGGTCGTCGAGAATGCTGCAGGAGGTGGAGCTGAATATTATTCGTCATGAGGAATGTAACCAGATTCTCAAGGACATCATGGGAAAAATCTTTACCCAGGTCCAGGAAGGGGGTGTCTGTGGCTATAATGAGAATGGAGGAGATGCCTGCCAGGTCAGTTCATGGGTCCCCTGCCACTCTGCCCTGCTGTTCTCCTGTCAGATGTCCCTAAGTCCCAGACACTGGGGCCTGGGTTGTGTCCCAGATCCTCAGGCTAATGGAATATCAGGTCAAGCCACCACAGCCCCTGAGCTAGCCTGACAGGATCCTCCAGGAGAAGAAAGCTGATGACGTCCGCAGTGGCTGGGGATGGGGTGAATCAGGGAGGCAATAATACGAACTCCATGTTTTCAGCCCCTTCTGTGTGCTTGGGTAATTTCGTCATTACCTCAGAAAGGGAATATTATATTGGGTTATATTCAGCTAACCTCTTTGAATAGGTAGAACTTTTCATTTGTTTAAAAAAAAAATCAATCCCAGAATCTCACAGGAATACAGAACCAGGACCAGGGGATGCCCAGGGAGTCTGGTCTGTGCCAATCTCTCCAGAGCCTTGGGGTAGAATCTATTGTGCCATGAATCAGTTTTGTTCCTGTCATTTCTTTCTCTTTCTCTAGGGAGATTCTGGGGGCCCCATGGTCTGCGAATTTAATAAAACGTGGGTGCAGGTAGGGATCGTGAGCTGGGGTTTTGGCTGCGGCCGAATTGGATTCCCTGGAATTTATACAGAAGTGAGTTACTACAGAGACTGGATCATTAAAGAACTGAGTCGGGCTTCGTGTTGGAACCCATCAGGCTTCCTCGTCTTAGGCGTGTGTCTGGTGCTTCCCCTGGCCATCCTGGTGACGCTGTGATCCCCACAGCCCGTGGTCTTCTTGTTTCTGAGCCTCCATTAGCTTCTCCCCTGACCTGATGTCCCCCGCCAATGTTTTCTTCAAATTCTACTTGGGATCGCTTGCCTTAGTGGAGCAGGAGCACCACAGGGAGTTTGGGGCTTATGGCATGTCCTGCCCTGGTGCCCTTTGTCATCTGCCTCAGCTACCACTGTACTAAGGCAGTGCTTTACCTGGAGCGAAGGACTGTGGCCCACTTCCCAATAGAGGACTATCTGGTCTGCCAGGTGGAGGGAGATAACTCATCTTCATGATTTATCTTGGAAAAAAGAACATCTTTAGAGGAGAGACTTCATCAGGATTGAGTGGGCACTAGGTCTATTTGGCTATTAGTCGCTCTCACCAGAGACTCTGGCATACCAGTGAGTTCTGTGGTCACTCATAGACAGAGGAGGCGTTTCCTGAAGAGGTGTGAGGCTGGTGGGAATCCATCTGTGAGTACAAAACTTTTGCTACACAACCTCCTGGGAGCAACCCTGTCTGGTGCCGCCTTCAACAGTTCCCGCACAGCCACCTCCAGGGCCACCAAGAGTTGTGGTGGTGCAGTTTTGGAGAGGATAGATTTTAGATGTTAACTGAATAAACGTGTCTCGTGTGTTCTGAAGTTTTGTCCTTCTGGAATATTTGGCTGCTTATAGCATGCTCTAAGGCGAAGTGAAATGGGCCCCAGGTGTCTAGGGAAGGTATTCAGTCTGTTAAATCCCGGAGGAGGCCACCTGTCCCGTTTAAGTGTGGTGGGCTGTCTGAACCCTTGCGTCTACTGCACATATTCCAGAACCCATCGGTATGTGATGTACTTTGTTCTGGGTTCTTCTGACGTTAGAGGCTCCATGCCTGTTTCTTTCTGTCTCCACAGGGTGACATTCTGTTGCTCTGATCCAAGGGTGCCTTATATTTTCTCTTCTCTAGCTCCTGAGTTCAGGAATCATCTGGTGAACCAGCGGATAGGTGGGTGGGCGAGTGAGTGGATGGATAAGTGGGTGATGAATGTCCATGGATTCATGTTGCCCTACTCCTTTCTCTCAGACCATTGCTCTGTCTCTATTTTCCTTACCAGGTTGCCTTGATGAGGGAAACAGCCTGAGGTAGAGTAGACTAGGATGTATACGTGCTGAAGAACACAACTCTGGATCTAAAACTTTTATGATTCCAAAGAGGGTGTGTTCTTTGGTCTGTGGTGTGGGAGGGACTTCTAGGTACAGCTCAAGCATTTTTGAGGAAAAGGAAGCCCCCACCCTGAGGAGAGAGAATACCAAATGCCAATGCCGACATTTTTTACTCTTTCTGGCAAACATCTGTGGAATACTTACTAAGTCGGGCACTGGTGTGGGGCTACACATAAGATGTGGATCATAGGTGGGAAGGGTTTTGGGGAGGGGATGTGGGGGAAGACCCAGAACATGGTGACTGGAAACAATCTCTGACACTAAGAGATGATACAGAGAGAAGAGAAGGTGAGTGGTAGACAGCTCTCCTGAACTTACTAGACTTCAGAGATGCAGTTTTGGCTCAAGAGGAGCAATGGATGCAGCAATTTCCTGTGGCCAGATTTTGTGGCCCATCAAAATGAAACCAGGTGGTGTGGAGAAATGGCTTGAAATGTACGTGTGTGGAGTAAGAAATGCCTAATGAGAGCCTAATATTTTTCATCCTCCCAAGGACTCCTGGGATCACAAGGACGACTCCGGTGCTGATGAGAGGGTGTACTCAGTACTCACTCAGTACTCGAGTGCTGATGAGAGGGTGTACTCAGTACTCGGGTGCTGATGAGAGGGTGTACTCAGTACTCAGGTGTTGATGAGAGGGTGTACTCAGTACTCGGGTGCTGATGAGAGGGTGTACTCAGTACTCGGGTGCTGATGAGAGGGTGTACTCAGTACTCACTCAGTACTCGGGTGCTGATGAGAGGGTGTACTCAGTACTCGGGTGCTGATGAGAGGGTGTACTCTGTCCAGCAAAAGATGGGGCCGCTCGAGCTTCACCAGACCGGAGGGATCTAATGTGTTTGTGATCCAACACTTCAAACTCAGTGGCCCCATAGACCAGTGTTCCTCTGTCTTCATCGTTTCACTGTAGATACATGAAGATCAATGGAGACATTTGGGTCACGTGGTGCCCATGCTCCTAGCAGAGACAGAATACCATGATGCTCTTTCTGACTCTTTTAGTTCTCTATAAAACAAGGTCTTCCATCAGTACAGCCACTTTTTTCTCTTACATTTTTTTGGTAGATTTTGCTGATAAATTTATGGTTTTAAAGGGCCCCAACCACAGTTTTGAAGTGTTTAGCACACACAAAAAAAGAAAAACAAAAAACAAAAAAGCCAGGCGTGGTGGCACACACCTTTAATCCCAGCACTCGGGAGGCAGAGGCAGGTGGATTTCTGAGTTGGAGGCCAGCCTGGTCTACAGAGTGAGTTCCAGGACAGCCAGGGCTATACAGAAAAACCCTGTCTCGAAAAACAAAAACAAAACAAAACAAAACAAAACAAACAAAAGAAATGTTTAGCATGATGGGGGGGGGGTGTTCCTTTTGACTGACGACTTGAATTAATAAATCCCTAAGAGACTGGTGAAACAAATCTTAGGTATGTCTCTGAGGAACAAATCCTGAGAAGATTAGATTACGAGGGCCAGGAATTTATCCATAATATGATTGTGTTGTTGGGACGAGGAGAAAGACAGAGCCTCACTGGAAGAGATATATCATGGAGGGTGTGTTCATGAGAGCCTTCCTATGTTCCCAGTGTTGGCTGTACACTGCCCCAGTGTGAGCTGTTATACCATGCCTTTCCCACCATCTTAGGTCAAACCCTCAAAAACTGTAAGCCCACATGAGTAACTCCTCACCTTGAATTGTCGCTCTCAGGTATTTGTTCACAGTAGTGATGAATCTGACTACCATGGTTCTTTTTTTTTTTTTGGGGGGGGGGGGTTTCGAGACAGGGTTTCTCTCTGTAGCCCTGGCTGTCCTGGAACTCACTCTGCTACCATGGTTCTTAAGTGCGAGAAGTGTTGGGTATTAGTAGGGACAAAAGAATTTATTGGAACAGTGTATTTAGAGTGCTGTTGGCTGTGAACCCAGCCATTTAGCCAAGTGTACACAACCACTTAGTACAGAGCGGCACAGGCACAAACACAGGCTGTTGAATATGATGGTTGGTTGATGAGAGTGTTTTCGGCTGAAGCTTACTGGGACCTAAGCCTGTCACAGCTCTCCTAGGACCCGTGAACTGGTCAGTGTTCACAGTGAGGGTCTGGGGTATGGCTACAGTGGACGACAATACTCAACTGTGTTTCTCACAACTGTACAGGTGACCGGGAAATTCTTGCTGCTCCAGTGGGAGTGCAGGTCTGGGGCACTTCTGTGTGGCAGCTCTACCAGGTCCATGATAGCCCCGATGGTCTTTCCTGTGATGAATAGTTACCTGAGGGCTTACAGAAGGATGTCTGTTTCCTTGTACAGGGCTCTCCTCTTGCAGCAACTGGCCTCAGGTCAGTGTTCTGAGCATACGGAAGCACTGGAGGAATCTGCTTTTGGAGGTTGCTCAGCCTAACTTAGCTTTTGCCACATTCTGTTGATCCAGTGTCACAGTGGGTCGGGGTGGACCTCCTTGGTGAAGTTTGCCTAGCAGGCGTGAAGCTCTTAGTCTGATCCCTGACAACACCTAAAACTGGGACTCCGAGCACTTGAGCTTCATTCTTAGTCCCTTTTCCAAAATCTCGATCAGACTTTCCCAGTGGATGACTGAGGGAGAACAGATCGGAACTATGAGTCAGCATTGCCAACCTGAACGAGCTAGTGTGTTTAGGTGAACGGCCCATGTTGTCACAAAAGGGGGCCATCTAACACTATGTCTCTCAGGGACAGAACATGGCACTAATTCTCTTGTTGACAAAAGAACTGAACATAAGTCCAACTGGATAAGTAGGGAGGCAAACAAGTAGCTTGGAGCAAAACTCACAAAGTCCAGGCTGCAGGAGGCCACAGGTCAAAGTCTGGAGTCTCTCACGGGTGGCACCCAAGGGACTGGGTACGGTGCAGCCATGGTTCTAAAGATATGCCAAATGCGAAACTAGACTAGAGGGTAGCACACAGGGAACTGTGTTCAAGAGCTAGAATCACAAGCCGGGCGTGGTGGCGCATGCCTTTAATCCCAGCACTTGGGAGGCAGAGGCAGGCGGATTTCTGAGTTCGAGGCCAGCCTAGTCTACAGAGTGAGTTCCAGGACAGCCAGGGCTATACAGAGAAACCTTGTCTCGGAAAAAAAAAAAAAAAAAAAGAGCTAGAATCATGAAGAAGGCCACAGGAGCAACGGCACAGTTATAATTAACATTTCATTGGAGCAGTAGGGAACTGTGTGACACAGGGTGTACTTGGAGAGCTTCCTGACTGAGTGGCATGCCCCAATGGCATCACAAGCACTGTAGCTGAGCATCCGTTACCATTGGCATGTTTGCTTCACTTGGGTTTGCATGTCAACTTTATCACATGGACAGTGAAAAGAGAAAGACAGAGCTCATTAATAAAACCACCATTGCATAAGGCTTTGTGGGATGGGGCCAAGTAGAAGGTGTTACTATCATTTATTTAATGCTTATTGGTCCACAGGCTGGTAATTTCTTTCTTTGGTATTACTGATAGTCTAACATGTTTATATGGAGTAATTGAATGCGTTTCGGCAGCTTTGTTATTTCACATGTGATGAGCAGATTAATAAACTGTGCTCATTTAATATGTTCAGTAAGTTGCGATATAGGTGTATACATGTGCAGCCATTCCTGCATTTATTTTATGAGTATGAATGCTTTGTTTGCATGTATGTCCTGGCAGTCAGGAGCCAAGGAATACCATAAAGTCACACTGCACAGCACAGCTCACAGGAGAGTTTATGAGGAAAAACATAGGAGGGTGGCTGCCTCTGCTTGGCAGAGAAGCAGCAAAGAATTGAACAGGAGGCAGGGTGTTTATAGGATTTCCTGAGGGGCGGAGCTTCCCAGGGTGGCTTGGGATTGGTGAGATTTCTGTGGCCTAACCTTGGGCTTTTTACTCTATAGGGCAGAACTTTGGCTACTTGCATCTAGAGGGACCGGGTCCAGCAATTATGGCTGTTAGAGGGGTCTGTGGGCGGAGCCTGCTGGTTGGAGGTCCTCACGGGAGGGGCCTGGCCCTGCCTGGATAGCCCAGACTGACCTCAGACTTGTGCCACTCACCTTTCCTCCCTCAACTTTCTGAGCTCTGGGATTGCAGGCGTTTGGGGTGGTTTGAGCGCATGCATGTCTGTGCATCGCTTGCATGCAGTGCCTGAAGAGGCAGGAAGGAGGTATCAGATCGCTGCAACTGGAGCTGCAGATGGTTGTGAGTCACGATGCTGCAAATCAAACACAGGTCTTCTGGAAGAGCAGTGAGTGCTCAAAACTGCTAAACCATCTCTCCAGAACCTCTCCTCTGATTTCCTATGCACACTATGATATCATCTACAGATAGTTTTGTTTTTTTAGATGTAAGATTTTAGAACGTTTTTAATATATGTGTAATTTGCTTGCTTGTAAGTGCACCATGTGTCCACAAGTGCTCACAAAGGCCAGAAGACACACCAGATCCCCTGGGACTGGAGTTAGAGATGAGCCACCACAGAAGTGCTGAGCTGAGTCCTCTGTAAGATTGACAGTTGCTCCTAACCACTGAGCTGTCTCTCCAGTCCCTGTATATGTGCTTGTAATTCTTCCCCCAGTATGGGTGCCCCTTGCTTCCTCCTTGCCTCTTACACTAATACACAGATGCTTCCATTCATAAAGACTAGGCGCGCTCTCTCTCTCTCTCTCCCCCCACTGAGCCATCTCTATAGTTCAAAGTTTTATTTTTCTTAATATGCTTTAAAAAAAATCAGGGGATGCTGGTTTTATAGAATTGTTTTGGAAAATATTCTTTGTTCTTTAATTATTGTGAGAAAGTTTGTGCAGAACTGTGTGGTTTTTTTTTTTTTCCCCTTAAATGTTTGCTAGAATTAACCAATGCAGTCCTTTCTAGGCAGCAAGGGTGTGTGTGTGTGTGTGTGTGTGTGTTCCATGTTATCTGTTTTTCTTCTTTTTAAGGTTGTGTAAATGTATTAACATAATCTTTTTAAAGGTTTATTTTTATTTATGTCCACGTATGAGTGTCTGCAGAAGCCAGGGAAGGTGTCAGATCTCCTGGAACCTGAGTTAAAGGCAGTTGTGAGCTGCTAGGCGGGTTGCTGGGATCCAAATAAGGGTCTTTGGAAGGGCAGCAAGAGTTCTTAACCACTGAGCCATCTCTCCATCCCTCACACTATAATCTTGAGAAGCCACCTTGAATGAGGTAATACTTCATTGCAATTCTTTTTTTAAAATCTTGTATTCCTTGAAAACTTCACACATGTATTATTCTGTGTATCTTGATCCTATTCACTTACCACTTCATGCCATGTCCTCCCTCCCTCTCTCCTTCCCCACGGCGGCTTGTAGCTCAGCTCTTCTGAACTACCAGTCCCGCCTCGTTGGCTCTTAGGTGGCATCTCCCAGTGATACTACACTTCTCCCCAACCACCGCACTCATTGCCCTCAAGACTGCTTCCAGGAACCACGCTTGGCAAAAATGGAATAATACGAGTTTCGGGAAGAGTTTGAGGGGTCCACCACTGCTGGTAGCATAGCACCCCAAATTTAACGGCCTCACGCCGTGCCGAGCTCTTCCTTGCCCAACATTTCATGGTGGAAACTCAGAGCAATGAAGCATCTGCTACGCATGCGCCTCCACACGGGGTTGTGGTGGAGGGGCGGGGCCTCCGGTACTCATGTGCCTCGAAAAAGCTGACTGGCATGATGGTTTCTCAGCTTCTTTCAGCTCTCATTTAAACAAGTGTTTACCACTACGTTTTCCTTACATATTTGTGGGTTTTGCTGGAATTTTTTCCACCAATTTTAAACAACCGCAACAACAATCTGAACTGCTACTTGGCATTCCTAAGTGAAGAAAGCTATGATGTACATCGTGGAGAAGAGTTTTCGTGGAGCAGGTTTCCTTAAGCACGGATTAGAAGTGCCATGGGCCGAGAGTGTAGTCAGCTAGCAGAGTGGCTCTAAGGGTCTGAGTTTACAGAGCAACACACTTAGAAACGGAGATCTGCTGGCTGAGAATACTGTGAGCGTACTCGGGGAGCGTAAGCCAGGAATTCCAATAAAAGCAATGGTTCATCAAGGCTTATGAAGTCTTTATAAAGCATAACACGGTGTACTGGATGGTGTTAGGGAGTGTTTTCTTGTTTTTGTTTTTGTTTTGTTTTGTTTTTGAGAAGACACTCGCCTGCCAGCAGGACCAGGCTCCTCAGTACAGTCTAAATGGGTGAAGTTAGAAGCAGGTCACAAGGCCAACAAGGGTTGAGGAACGAAACCATTCTATCTATTATTTGAGGTGAGGCCTTACTTTTTAGCACTGGGAAGCGTTGAACTCACTACACAACCCAGGCGGACCTTAAGCAGGCTGTTTTACTGCCTCTCACTCACAACTGTTGGCATTACAGCTTGAGCTACCACTCCTGGATGAATGAATCTCATTTCTTGGTGGGTAAAGATCCAAAATATTGTGGCTGAGTTTCCTAATTCCACCACAGCAGGGATGATAGTTGCCATTCTTTAAAACCCGTAGAATGTGTTAATATCCAAACTCTTGATAAAACATTCCCAGCCGTCAAATGAAAGAAAAATGCTCTAATTATGAGATCACTATTTTCAACCCTCTAAGGGATTAGTGTTTCTAGGCAAAGTCATCAAACCATTCCTAAAGTCACAGAAGAACCATGTGGTGGGGCTGGAGAGGAGGCTCAGCAGTTAAGAGCTGGCTGCTCTTGCAGAACATCCTGGTTCAGATCCCAGTGCCCATATGGCGTTCCTAACTTCAGTTCCAGGGAATCTCGTGCTCTTTTCTGGCCTCTGTTGGCACCAAGCACATATGCTGTGCACTGCCATACATGCAGGCAAAACACTCATACACATAAAATAAAAAAAATAAATATTGAAAAAGGAAACCACAGAGACAGTGTGTCTCTCCAAAGAGAATATAGCCCGTGGCTAGTTAACCAAGGGCTGGGACCTGGGTCTTAGCGTGAACTTGCAGAAAATAGAGAATCCAGAATACTAAGACAGGGTAAGATTCAAAGAGTCTAGCCTGCCGGCGACTCCACACTTCAGACAACACCGAGATTTCTGCTCATGAAGTCTGAGGGACAGAAGGAAGAAGCACGGTCTTGAGCGACTCTTAAAGATACAGTAAGTGCAAAACCAGCCTTCCCAGATTCAAGCACCGTATTGGGTACTACAGAACTCGGAGTGGCTAATTACATGAAAGTAAGATGGGTGAACATGGGAGAACAGCCTCCTGCTGTGTCTTGAGAGGCACATGGAGGGGCTCCTGAACCATCGGCACAATCCCGTGTCTTGACCTAGATTGTAGCTACATGTGTTGCCGCTTTACATTGATTACCAAAGCTGTGAATTTCTTACTTTTGGGGTATGGGCTTTATTTTATCCCCCAGCGATTAAAGGGGAAATGACCAGACTATTACGATGTTATGTTGTCTGGGACTGGGGGTAGGGTAGGCTTTTTATTAAATTTTTAAATTATTATTTCTTAATTCATGTGTGTAAGAGTTCTATGTGTGTGTGGCTGCAAGTGTGTGTGTGTGTGTGTGTGTGTGTGTGTGTGTGTGTGTGTGCCTGGAGTCACAGAGGTCAGAAGAGAGATGGGATCCCCCGGAACTGGAGTTATGAGTGACTGTGAGCCACCAGTGTAATAAGGAACATGTGGGTGCTGGGAACTGAATCCGGGGGGTCTGAATCGGCAAGCGTGGCAAGTGCTCCCGCCCCCTTTATATTTACTATTGATAAGATCTAGTAGGCCTTCAAAGTCTCTAAGACAGTGCTACCAACTAGCTTTTGAGTGGATGACTGAGGCAGCCGACATCTTCGGGCTTAATTCTGGACCACAGCCATCCTGACCACAGGAAGGCACCTGCGCGAGAGACTACTGCGGGGTGGGGGCGGGGGAGTACCAGGAAAGGGATTGCCTGAACCCAAGGCTGGGATGGGTGGCTTCTGTGGCGGGGACAGGGGCGGTTTCCTAGCCCTCCTGGTCTGGCTTCAGCTTCTTCAGCCTCTGTTCAGTGAGGCCTTAGCTGTGGACAGGGGTCCTGGTGGGAGCAGTGGAGGAGGTGTGGCTTCATGGAACTTGGCTTGGGCGGGAGTGGCCATGGTGATGGTGTTGGTGTTGGTGACGGTGTTGGTGCTGTAGGGACAATCAGCTCAGAAGCCAGCAGCTGCACCGGCGCAGGTGTGGCTCAAGCAGAACTTCTCTTGTTGGCTTCTTCCTCAGGTGGTACTTACAAACCCAGGGAAGATTCCGGAGTGACGCACCGGCCCCAGAGGCCCCGGAGACCCCGGAGTGACCCAGAGGCCCCGGCACAGCAGAGTCGCTTGAAACCCTTGAGTATTTCGCATCCTTCAGGAGTTCCGGTGTCTGTAGACGGGACTGAGACTCCAGGATCAGGGCCTCCTTCAGCGACCACAACCAAAATTATCTTGGAAAACAGGAGGAGCTCTCTAGAAGGACCGTTTTTTTCAGGTACTCCTACTGGTGCCAGACCTGTCTGGGAGGTCAAAGGGCAACCTCATCGGGCTGGGGAGCCGAGGTCAGTTCCTGCCCTTGGAGGACTGGAGAGATAGTCCCTCACCGAGGATGACCTTGACCTTGTGTGAAATGGGATGGAGGTGTGGAGTAGTGACTTCACTTTTCATCTCTCTTCAGACACTTGCGGCCATAGAATTACAGAGATAAATCCTGGAAGTTTATCTGCAGGGAGGAAGTGGCCTTGGCAGGTGAGTCTGCAGAGTCAAAATGAGCACGTATGTGGAGGCTCCCTCATCAGCCACCGATGGGTGTTGACTGCGGCCCACTGCATATATGAGTGAGTATTTGGGAACCTGGTTTTGGGTGTCCTGTCCCCCATCTCTTAATGTTTTTCATCCAAAAAAAAGAAGGAGGAGGGGGAGGAGGAAGAGAAGAAGGAGGAGGAAGAGGAAGAAGAGGAGGAGGAAGAGAAGAAGGAGGAAGAGAAGGAGAAGGAGAAGGAGGAGGAAGAGGAGAAGAAGAAGAAGAAGAAGAAGAAGAAGAAGAAGAAGAAGAAGAAGAAGAAGAAGAAGAAGAAGAAGAAGAAGAGAAAGAAAGAAAGAAGAACAAAAGAAAAGAGAAAAAAAGAAAAATACTTTTTTTCCTCTTTATCTGTAAAAGGAGTGACAATCCAAGGATTTTTATCCAGTCTCAGGTGACACCTGAGCATCATCTGTTTATCAGGTTTCCAGGCTACACCGGTGTAGAAACCATACTTGCTGGGAAGGCATGGGTGGTCAGGGGTCCTGGAGAAAGGGGTGTTGTTTGGAGGGAGGGAGCGGGCTGATGCCTGCCTAGCATGGGAGATGAGGCCAGGCTTAGAAGCATGCGCCACATGTAGCGTGGGTGTGCAAACCGTTCGGGAGCTCTGTAATGGTCCTGTGCTGTCCTTGCAGGCAGGAGGAGTACATGGTGATGTTGGGTGACAACATGTTGCATTCTGAATCTGAAAGTGTGACCCTGGTCCCGGTCCAGGACATCATTTTCCCTTCCAACTTTGACATTCGAACCATGAGGAATGACATTGCCCTTGCTCTGCTGTACTTCCCGGTGAATTACTCCTCGCTCATCCAGCCTGTGTGCCTTCCTGGAGAGCCCTTCCGAGTGAAAAATGGGACAGTGTGCTGGGTGACTGGCTGGGGCCAACAGAACGAAACTGGTGAGTCTGTCTGGCAGGATGCGATGGCCTGGTGATCTGGGGCTGGTGATCTGCAGGGGAAGGGGCGGGCTTCTAGCTGGGACAGGGAAGGAAGCAGGAGAACAGACTGACAGAGAGTACATCGCAAATGTGCTAGGAGTTTTTTTTGTTTGTTTGTTTTGTTTTTCAAGACAGGGTTTCTCTGTATAGCCCTGACTGTCCTGGAACTCACTTGGTAGACCAGGTTGGCCTCGAACTCAGAAATCCACCTGCCTCTGCCTCCCGAGTGCTGGGATTAAAGGCCTGCACCACCAGGCCGGGCGCTAGGAGTTTTTTTGAGTGACAGGAGTGATGGCCTTTAGTCAAAGTCAGATTTAGCCTGGGGTAATGTAATGCTGACCAACTTGAGCTGTTCTTCCTCCAAAGGCTTGAGCTCCTTCCTGCCTGCTGGGCTGGGCCAGAGCAGCACTGTCAGAGAGAGGTGTCTTAGACCTTCTGCCCTGTTATGGCCCCACCTGTCTGAAAAGGTCTGTGGTCCCGTTATAGAAAGCAAAGGTGCTTTACCGGTGCCCAGTAACTACGACCCTCCTACCATAAAGACTCTGACAGATGCTTGGTTGTCATTTTTCGGCTGGCAAGACTTTTTCTTGTCCGTTTCCTATGGGACAGGTATCCGGAGCTTGGCCCGTCTGCCTTTTAAGGGATCGACTGTGTATTCACACACTTCGTGGCAGCCGGGGAGGGGGGGGCGCTGACTGCTCCTGCCCGTCTTCTGGAATAGATCCTAAATTGTCTTTCTATAGATGCAGGGTTTGCCTCCGTTCTCCTCCAGGAGGTTCAGCAACGCATTCTTCTCCAGAAGCACTGTAATAAGCTGTTCCAGAGACAGCTGGGAACATCGAAAAACGTAGTGATTAAAGGGATGATCTGCGGTCTGCAAGACTCGGCACAGAGTCTTTGTTGGGTCAGTTTATGGGGCCCTTAAAGCCTGTATGGTTTGGTTGTCACCTCAAAGGTTTGAGTTATCTGCCACCTCTTTAGCCCTGGGTAGCCCTGGAACTCACTATGTAGACCAGGCCAGCCTTGAACACACAGAGATCCTTTTGCCTCCGCCTCCTGATGCTGGGATTGAAGGTGTGAGCCACTGTGTCCGGCCACTACATGTTGCATAAACTTATGTCTTAGTTAAGGTTTGTGGAGTGAATTTTCATGTTTCTGATGAGTTGTCCTGGCCTGGTTCTCCTAAAAGGGTTAGCCTTTGCTACCTAGGGGACCCTGCCAGAGCATTTTAATGGGTGTGTGTGTGTGGGGGGGTGATAATGCAAGCAGTGTCTCCCACTGAGTTTTATGTGGCTCTCAACCATGCCTATGTGGACATTTGACCTATATTGCCTTTGTTGCCCCACATCACAGCCTTGCATCATAGACATTGTAAATCTCTGGAAGGCAAACGCAAGGAGAGAAACCAGAGACATTTCTACCTCTGGGACGCCCAGGTCCCTTTCTTCCCTCTGCATAGGCTGCACTCTTGAGGAGGAGGAGGCTGTGGCTGTTCGTGGGTAGGAAAGGAGAGGGTACCATTGTTGTGACGGAGCACAGGCATGTCTAAGAGGTCAGAGGTCTTATGCTGAAGAAAGTTTTGCATGTGTTTGGAACGATGGGATAAGAAATGTGGCCATAGACGTGCTTAAAGTTGGAATATATGCAGCCTGGAGGGCTAAGTTAAACTTCTAGACTGGCCCAGCCAGGACTGGGAGGGGAGCCTTGGTGCGTGTGGTCGGTTACCATCTAGATAAGTGAGTCCCCTTGTTGTAAGGTGCCTGGACTGAAGTCTTTTGAGCTCGTTTCCTCGTCTAGGAGTCTTAACAGAGTCTGAGGTGGCAGAAAGGTGTGTGTGTGAGGTGGCTTGTTGGGGGGCCTTGGGTTAGGTTGGGGCAAAGCCATGCAGAATGGTGCTAGAAATGGATGCTAGACTTGTCTCAGGCTTTTGAAGGCAATGCGGTTGACCTGTGGAGGGGGTTCCTCAATGAGGTTAGGGCAGGGAGAACTTCTAAGGCAGTGGTAAGGGTTCCAGTACCTCATTTCAATCAATGATAATGCTCAAAATATTTAAGTTCTTGAACATCCAGGACCGACCAGCCTAACTAGACACTGACGTTGGAGTGGGCTCTGCAGGCGACATACTCTAGAGGCCAGGACTACCACGGTGGCTGGGTTATGAGTTCTGACAGTCCTAGATGTTTCTCAGACAGGGTTTGGTGCCTGTAGATTAGGGACTCTCAAGGTATACTTCAATATACAATTGCTATTCTGGGCTCCATTGGATTTGCCACTTGTGCCTGTGTGCCTGATCATCACAGAGCGCTCATCATTGCCCAGAGAATTTTGAAGTTTTCATAGGAGCTTTTCATTGGTTAAATCTCACTCATTAAAGAAGCTAGGCCTGGGAGAGGCTCTGGGTGCCCGAGAAAGGGTCCCAACACCTTGCAATGCAGTCTGCTCTCTCTTCTGTCCCAACCGTTGGTTTCTTTCTCTTCTTTTCCAGGGAGATTCTGGGAACCCCCTTGTCTGTGAATCTGACAACACGTGGACCCAGGTGGGGATCATGAGCTGGGGCATAAACTGCAATCGAGTCCCTATCCTCTCAGTTTACACGGACGTCGCCGAGTACAATGAGTGGGTCAGCTATGTTTTAAATCTGGCTTCCCGTGTGGATCCCATGGACGTCTTGGTGCTATACCTGTCTCCGGTGTTTCCCCTGGCCCTCCTGGTAGCTCTGTGGCCTCATCTCCTGTCTTCCTGAGGGTTTTGAGTCTCCCACTGTGCCTCTTCTCCATTCTCCCTTTCTGTCTTTCTGCCCTTTCTTCAAATTCCAGTCAGCAGCCATTGCCATAGTAGACTGTGGCAGGGAGATCGGGGGCTGCGAAGTGCCCTGACTGGTGTTCTGGTTACTCGTCTCAGACACACCCACACCTGGTGGAAGGAGGGTGAACTAACCTGGACTAGAGGGCCAGCTTGCCTGCTAGGTGGAGAACCATGACTCCTAATACCTCGGGGACATCTGCCAAGAAGAGATAACATCACCAGTGGGACAGGCACTAGACTGGCTCTGTTTACATCACACAGCTTAGTGACCACTGAAAGAGAGGAAGAACGAGAGGGGAGGAGGAATGGAACACTGGCAACTCCCTGCGAGGTACAAGGCTGGCACTTAAGTATCTGCCCCAGAATTCTCTTGTACCCACTTGGGGGATCTGCCAGGAAGTGCACAGCCTCTGCCTTGTAGGCCTCACTAGAAGGCAGTCCTGCCTGACCCCTTCCTCAGTCCCTCAATGGTCACATCCAGCGTCATCCCAAGTTGTGTTGAGGTTCTGGAGAGGGGAGATCTCAAATGTAAACTGAATAAATGTTCGGAGAATGTCCTGTGTGTTGTGAAGTTTTGCTCACCGGAGGTGTTTGGCTTAGAGAACTGGACCCTATTTACCTAGGGAAGTACTCGCAGTTCCTCTTAGGGCACAGAGGAGCCGAGTCCTGCTCCCTGTGTGCCTGGGCAGGAACTTTAGCTGAGCTTCACCACTTTTATAGCCAGCCAGGAGCAGCTCAGGGGAGGCAGGAACAGGGGCAGGGCGGGGGGGGGGGGGATTGGGGATGAAGCTGGTTCATGAGAAACAGTCTTTCTCTCTTCTGGTTATTCATGTGACTTTATTTCCAAAGGCCGCGTTCCCAAAGTCAGCCGGATTTTAAGAAAGATGCACTACACTGTATGCAGCTCTTCCACCTCACACTGGGTTTGGTATCCCTGACTGAATGTTAATTTGATCTGCTCACCGGTCTCCTCCAATCTTCCTCTTCCACCTTCGTCTTTCGGGGTCTGTGTTTCATCCTCTGTTCTCTATGGCTTTTGTGGGCATTCAGTTCCAACCGTTGCCCAAGGAAGGATGAACCCATCCCCCACCCCTGCTTTTGTTTGTTTGTTTTTTTGGTTTTGTTTTTGTTTTTGAGACGGGATATCACTATGTAGCTCTGGCTGTCCTGGAACTCACAGAGCTCTGCCTGCCTCTGTCTTCCAAGTGCTGGGATTAAAGGCATGTGCCACCACACCCTGCTGTCAGACGCATCTCTGCCATGAACACGTACATCACCAAAGATGTTTTAAAAAAATCATCAGTGGACATTGACCTGGTGAGGTAGGGTTTGCCTGTATCCCCATCATCTGAAAGGTGGAGGTGAGGACAATCAGTTGTCCCTTTGCTACAGATGGAGCTTGAGGTTAACCTGGAATACAGGAAGTGCTGTGTCAAAACAATAGCAAACCCCACCTCACTCTCCAGAAACCGCCAGCTCTTCGTAGACAAACAATACATATTTCATTTTGCTCACTGTAGTGCGTTATTCTATGTGGACAGGTAGCTTTTCCCTGTTTTATAGTCCCACTCTTAGCCTCATGGTCCACCCTTCACCTGTGTGAGCATACGCTGAGGGTTTGTTAAAATCCGCATTGCTGCCAGGAGTGATGGGACACATTTGTAATCCTAGCACTTGGGAGGCAGAAGCGGGAGGATTACGAGTTCAAAGCCAGCCAAGAGTACACAGAATTGGACCTTGTCTTACACTTTTACTGCTGTGAAGAGACACTACGACCAAGGCGACTCTTGCAAAGGAAAACATTTAATTGGGGTTGGCTTACAGTGTCAGAGGTTTAGTCTATTACCATCATGGCTTGAAGCATGGCAGTAGGCAGGCAGGCACGGTGCTGTAGGAACGGGGAGTTCTACATCTTGATCCACAGGCAGCTGAAAGAGACTCTGGTCAGCAGGCAGCCAGGAGGACGCTCTGATTCCACCCTGGGCGGAGCTTGAGCACAGGAGACCTCAAAGCCCACCCACACAGTGATGCACTTCCTCCAACAAGGCCATGCCTCCTAATAGTGCCACACTCCTTGGTCAAACATTGAAACGCCTGAATCTATAGGGGGGAAGGCAAATCTATTCAAACCACCATAGACCCTGTCATAAAAAAAAATTAAACAAACAAAAAAATCTATATCATTGCTCTCACAAAGATAGTTTTCAACTCTGGAAGTCTGGGCCAGGGCCTGAGGATGAAAAATTCTAGCAAGTTCCCAGGTGTTGCTGGTCCAGCTCTATGGAGGAGGCCTAATGTTGGGAACCACATACCAGCAAAAGGCAACCTTCTTTTGCTTGCCTCAATATGCGATTGGCACCGTTTACTTATTCAAATTCATTTAAAAGCCAGGCTGGGGGCCTGGAGAAATGGCTCAGGGGTTAAAAGCTTCTACAGGGCCCACATTTGATTCACATGAAACCACATGGTGGCTTCTAACTCCAACTCTAGGGGATCTGATGCCGTCTTCTGGCTTCTGTGGGCATCAGGCGCATACTGTGGTGCACAGACAGACATACAGACAAAATACTCATACACATAAAAATAAAATGTAAACGAACAGGCTGGGTGATGGAGTCCCCAGAGCTCTGTTGGACACCTGGAATAAACAAAGGAAATAGAGTAATTTTGGTGATCGCCGGTAAATCCAGAAAGATCACCCTTTTGTGAAAAGCCTTCTTTATGTCCAAAGCCAGGCAAAACAAAACAAAAACAAACAAACAAACAAACAAACCAGCCAGTATTCGTCAGTAGTAACATCCTGTCATATTGCTGGTCCGTGAAAGAGGACAGACAGCTGCCTTCTTTATTCAGCACCCTTCTCCCGTCTTGATTTGGTCTTAGATTCAGTTCAGCCGTTCTCAAAACCGTTTTTTTCCTAACCATTCTGTTACTTTCTTTCTTGGGCGTTCCCGGTCTTCTTCAATAGTGACCGTGAAACTCATTGTGCAACAGGCTGAGAACAAGGTGTACCCTGAGGCTGGATGGGCATCAAGATGCCCAGCCTAGCCCAGGGATCTTTGACCCGTTAGGCTCCAGATGCACCCCCAGGATCTTAGAGCAATGGGGGTGCTCTCATAGATCTGGAATCTGAGACCCAGTCCCAGTTAAGGGATCTGAAGTTATCTTAAGGACCAGAGTGGGTCCAGATGCCAGAACTCAAAGGCCCTGAAGAGGAACGGTCAGGCTCTTGGCGCCAGGTCAGTCACGTGTCGAAGACGCCATCACGTACTGGGGTGTGTGGGCACGTGACAGCACGCCGCAGCTATTTCTGCCGTCCATAGGGACAGTATTCATGTATGGCTACGTCACTGCGCGGCCTGGACGCTGGGTCTGGATCCTTGAGGCGCTGGATCCTAACCTGCTTTGTGGCGCTACTGTTGCTGCCTCCGCGGCCAAACTTAGGTGAGGCAGGCACCTCCTTCTCCGTTGTCCTTTCTTTCTGTGTCCTCTCCCCTCCAGTCTTGCTCAGGTTGGCTATTCCTTTCCACCACCTGAAACTTCTGTGTGCCATCCCCACCTCGCTGTCACCTCTCTTTCGTCACTCCTAGGTTCCTCAGGCCACAGCTGTGCTGTGCTGTAGCCTCCTGTAGACAACAGGCCCGAGGAGCATCCCTGGCCTCCCTTCACGCCCAGGCGCCTTCTGCTTTCCGTGTGTCTCCATCCTCTTAAAGAGATGATGTTCTAAACGTTGGTTTGTTTTTTTTTTTTTTTTTTTTTTCCATCACTAGCAGAGTCTAAGCCCTTGAGTGGTGTCTTCTCAGACTCCCCTGCCCCACAGCACCCAGACACCCCTCCAAATCTGACTGCCAAAGGGAGAGTGCTTCCTGAGTGGGGTGGGGCTGGAGCAGGGTCCGCCCCATACCGAGAGGCGGGGCTTACATCAATCCTGCTCCACCACCATCCCAATATGTGCACTGCCTTTCTCCTAGCGTCCATCTCAGGGCCAGCCTTCCCCAAGAGCCATTAGCACTTTGTGATTCCCTCTGGCACGTTTATTTCCCATGTAATCCTCAGCCCATTCCTGCTGTGTGCTTTCCCTTAGTGTTCCTGGTTTTGTTTGTTTGTTTTACATGTCTCTCCTTTTTATAATTTCCTGTGGCTTCTCCCTCAGCCTCTCCCCTGCCCCCTTTTTTTCTTCTTTCATTAGTGGGGGTTGGGGGTAAGATCTCATGAACCCTAGGGTAACCTTGATGTCCTGAAACTCCTGTCTCCGCCTCCTTAGTGCTGGGATTACACACACACACACACACACACACACACACACACACACACACCTCTCCTTAGTACCCATATCAGGCCACGAAGCCACATCTCTGATGTAAGGGTGTTTCTGAAGGTACTGTTTGGTCCCTCTTTGCTCTCCGGATGACCAGTAACTCTGGGGAAACGAAGAGGCTCCTCTCCATACATTATCTTTCTCCTCCTCCACAGATGTCCTCCAGAGTCTCTGGAATATACTATTGTATTTCTTTCTGGAGAGATTTTTTTTTTTTAAATCAATATTTATTTTGTTTTTCTCCTCTTTGAGACATTTCCCAGTAGTCTCTCCTCTCGGCCACATCTTCTGGATTCACCCGATGCCTCTGGCCCAGGCCCTGCCCCATCTCACATGGTTGGACGACATGAGTCTCCAGATAGGCCCCTTGTACGCTCGTTTCCCAGTCTGGGCACCTCTTTACCGCTACCCTGTAAACGTCCCTGCCTCACGTCTGTCTTCCTTTTCTCCTCAGGTTATAATGAGAACTACACGGAACCAGGTGGGTCAGTGGGGCCTCGTAGCAGGGAAAGTTTCAGATCCTGGGAAAAAATATGTTCTCAAAGTCTCTGCCTAAATAGCATTTCTGGTTTGGTAGGAACAGCACGTGTAGCTGCCAGGACGCAACCCTACTGTTTGGAACAAAGAGTGCCTGGGTCCTCCATGGGAATGCAGAGCCACTTGGAATTTAGCTCAGGCTTTGAGCCTTTCCCACAGTCGCATAACAAGCCTTCTGGGCCGTTGTCTCAAGAGCCCAGATCCCAGGACTTCCTGTCTTTTTCCTTAGACCCAGGGAGTGCATGGTTGGGGTCATAGGACTTGCCTTGGGGTGTCAGGACTCCACTGGGGTCTACTACTGACTGCTGGGGTTGGTTTACTATGTTCTTGCTTCTGTCCAAGCCTCGCTCCTTTCAGTTTTCCCTCTGTAATTCAGTCTCATTTAAAGGGGTAGTGCGCAAGTACGTGTGACTGTGCATGTGCGCGCACACGCAAATGCATGTGGAGACCAAAAGTCAAACTCAGGTATTGTGCCTCAGGTGCAGCCCACCCTGTTTCTGGAGACAGGGTCTGCCGCTGGTTGGGAGGTGACTAACTAGGACGGACTGCCTGGCGAGTGCGCTCCAGCAACCTGCCTGTCTCTCCTCCCTAGCACTGGGATTACAAGTGTGTCCTACCACACCCGGCTTCACCCTGTGCTGGGGATTGAACTCATGTCTTCATGCCTGCACACTAAGCTCTTTACCAACTGAGCCATCTCCTTAGCCCCTAAGGATGTTTTTTTTTTTTTTTTTTAACTTCGACAAAAAATAGTTTTTGTTTTTTGTTTTCTGGTTTTTTGTTTGTTTGTTTGTTTTTTATGCACAAGACTGTTTGTGTGTGCATGCCTTGTGCCAGAAGAGGGTGCCGAATCCCCTAGACCTAGAGTTACAGATGATTGTCTGTCCGTTAATGTATTAGTGCTGAGAACCAAACCTGGGTCTCTGGGAGAGCCGCAAGTGCCCTTAACCGGTGAGCAGTCTCTCCAGCTCCTCATTGGCCTTTGAAGTCAGTACACCATCAGTTTTGTTAGGGCGCTCCCAAACATGTTTGTAATTTTGCTTTGTTATATTATTGCCCGTAATCCACTTTTTCTTTTTATAAGTATGTTTTGAGGTTTTCTGTCTCCTCTCTTTAATTTTTTTTGTTTTTATTTTTATTATTTTATCTGTTTATTGGAGACAGGATCTCTCTACATAGCCCTGGCTATCCTGGAACTCCCTGTGTAGACCAGGCTGGCCTTAAACTCACAGAGATCCCCTTGCCTCTGCTTCCTGAACCCTGGGATTAAAGGTGTTTGCCACACACTCCCTCAGCACATTGTACTTTATTTAGGATCTCTGCACCTATATTCATTCATTCATTCATAAATCTTGTCAACTGGTAGACCACTAATAACTGTGAGCTCCAGACTGCTTAGGATAAAGACTTCCCATGGAGAAGTTCATAGTTTTTTGTTTGGTTGTTTTGGGGGAGGGGGGCATCAAAGAAAGGCAGCACAGGATCCCGTGCAAGGAAAGCATTTCTCATCTTGAAATCCCTGTTTTGTTTCGGCACTGTCCTGAGGTTGGGCATAAGTCTCCCTCTGTGGATCTCAGTCTCCAGCTGAAAGGTCTCTCCGTCTGTCTCTTATCTCTGTAACTGTCATTGCTTGTTCGGTTCAGTACCCTGTCCTCTCCATGACAGTCTCTTCTCTTTGAAACGGGAAGAAGCCTAAGCTGAATTCAAAGTGGCTCTGCATCCCCATAGAGGACCCAGGCACTCTTTGTTCCAACTCGACCCCAAGGGTGACATGTTCCTGGTTATTCTGATTTTCCTCTCTGTGGACTCTGTACTCTCTTGCATTGCCTGTTCTGAAGTTTGTGGCACACCCTGGTGGCCAGACAACTTGGAGGAGAGCCACCACTGGCCCTGGGAAGTGAGCCTTCAGATAGAAAATGAGCACGTGTGTGGAGGAGCCCTGATTGATCGAAGCTGGGTGGTGTCTGCGGCTCACTGCATCCAGGGGTGAGTGTGACCCGTGTATCCAGGACCTAAAGACCATGAGCTACCATGGGCACAGTCCAGCTCCCTCGGTACTAATAGGAAACCATGCAGGAGGCGGGAACACTGAAGAGTGGGAAGAGCCAGGCTCGAGATCTCACAAGATCCCCTGACTAAGTTGGGATGGGACCCTGAGCAATAGAGACTGCATCTTAAACTGGGCAACAGGAAAACCTAGTCACCCCCCCCACACACACCAGGAGAATATTTATGGGTGCTGATACCCACACACCTTACTCCATGTGACTCTGAATGAGAAGGCTGTTATATGTCTTTGACCTTGAGCATCCAAGACTGGATTAACCCAGACTGAGTGGACTTCAGAGACAGGACAGGTCCCGGGAGGAGGCAGGTGCATAGTTGTGCGGGGAAACTGATGTCTACTAGGTGGGCTCCTGAACCCCCTGCAGCGACAAAGAGTACTCAGTGATGTTGGGTAGCAGCACCCTCCACCCCAACGGCTCCTCCTGGACCCTGAAGATTCCCGTGGGTGACATCATTATGCATCCCAAGTACTGGGGCCGGAACTTCATCAGAAGCGACATCGCCCTTCTCTGTCTTGAAACCCCTGTCACTTTCAACAAGTACGTGCAGCCCATCTGCCTTCCAGAGCACAACTTCAACTTCGAGGTCGGGACGAAGTGCTGGGTGACTGGCTGGGGCCTGGTTAAGCAGCACTCCTCAGGTAAGTTGGATGGGGCTGGGGACGCCTCCCCTTTGGGTCTTTATTGTCCTCTCCCTTGTGGTGGCTATGGCTGTGGTCTTGCCTCATATGGTGCTCCTTGTCATGGTTCACACAGCTCTGCTTAGGCTGGCAGGCGACCATCTGCCTTTTAGAGAAATGCAAAAGTTAGGGAGTCACCAAGTCCCCTTCCCTCCCTCCCTGGTCACAACTGAAACAGCTGCCATGCTCCTGAGCCCTTGGCGTTGGAATGCATCAAAGGAAGTCGCAGCCTCGGGCATTGATTGGGGTGAGCAGTACAGAGGCTGACAGGGCAAGTGTCACTTCTAGAAGCCAGGGGCACGGGTGAATGCCACCTGTAATTCAGCGTTAGGGAAGTGGAACCAGGAAGTGATGGGTTCAGAGTCAGCCTCAAGTACATACGTTTGATACCAGCCTAGGCCACATGAGACTGTTTTAAAAACAGCAAAACAAGGCAGAGATCAGGGGATCTGAGCCGAGCTCCGAACAGACAGATGTCCCGATGCCTAGACGCAGCTGTTGGGTGGGGCGAAGGGAACAAACACCATGGAAAGAGGAATCACAGGGTTACTGTCCCAAGTTGTCAGTGGCTGTGCTGGGACTCCTGGGTTCCGCAGCAAAACCTTCCTAGAGAAGAGGCTCCTGAACCAAGACCTTGCCTGCGGAGGGACTTGCTGTGTCTGCCGGCACCGCAGAGAAAGGCCACGGGAAGGAAGATGCACAGGTGTGGGAGGGTAGAGCCCAGCTGGCCTGCAGGCTAGGAAGGTCCGCGACACAGGGCAGAGCCAGGACTGTGCAGAGTGAGGGGTCACAGTTTATCCCTTGTGCTCCCTGCAGGCAAGTTGACGTTGACTCCGGAGCTTTGGGAGGCTGAGGTATTCATTATAGACAACAAGAATTGTGACAGTATTTTCCACAAGAAGACCTTCTATCCCCAAGTTGTCCCCCTTATCCGGAAGAACATGATCTGTGCCACCACTTATGGGGAGGACTTGTGTTACGTGAGTTTCTGGGAGCATTCTGGCAACTCTCATTTTGGGGAGTGAGTCCTGGGATGGAGTCCTGTTCCCTGGGGCCTGGCCTCTTTCCTCCTTACTGTCACTCTGCTCTCACTGTCTTTTATGACTGCTACTGGCTGCAATTCATAGGTGTGGTCTCCAACTGAGAAGCCAAGGGGCCCCCTAGCTGGTGCACTCCTGGAGAAATGATTCTTTCAAGTGGAACAGAGAGGGTGGGCATTGTAGGTCCTTTGGTTCCACCAGAGCCTCTATCAGTCTTTTGTCTTCTTCAGGGAGACCCTGGGGGGCCATTGGCTTGTGAGATCGAGGGCAAATGGATTCTGGCTGGGGTATTCTCATGGGAGAAGGCCTGCGCCAAAGTACCGAATCTAAGTGTATACACCCGCATCACCAAATATACCATGTGGATCAAGGAGCAAGTGAGCCATGGGGCGCTGTCGGGGCCCTGCAGGACCTCCTGGCTTCTTTTCCTGCCCTGGCTGCTGCAGCTCCCAGTGAGCCCATGACTTCCCCACCCCCTCTTCCTCTTCCTGTTTTGCCTCTGCTGAATGGCTAGGTAGACGACTGAGCACGGTGGCCTATCCATATTCCACAGGAATCAGGGTGGCAACGGAATGGTCCCTGGAGAACTTGGGTCCTGCTTTGGCATCCTCGCGGGGAGGGCTGTGGTGGGTGACTGGGTCTTGCTTGACTGACCAGAGGAAGGGGGACGGGGATTGCTCAGGAGCAACATTTTGGAATTTAAGACCAAGAGCAGAGATTAAATTTGTGTGAGCATGAGCTGTCTCTCTTCTCTTTTTTCTCCCTTCCCCCACCCCGTTTTGGGGAATGACTCTGGAGGTTCAAGTAGATGGGAGGAGCCCCTAGTTTGGGGGCTCATGGTTTCTGCTGTGTTTCTAGCACTGGGACATGGGAATAAGGGCCTGTGCTTGTGGGCTCAGCTTCCTGATTTGTATAGTGGTTCCCAATGTCGGGGCGGATGAAATATGCCTTGTGGGTCAACAGTGGCAGTAATCCACAGCCAGAACTCTAGACTGCTGTCTAGCTAGCTTCCCTCCCTCCCTCCACTACCCCTTCTTCCTTTCTCTTTCTTTCATCTCCCTCAACTGATTGTGAAAATCATGATCCTCCCACTGTAGAGAGTTACAAAACACATCAGAGGCCTGATTGCCCAATCTGCGTGTGCTTCATGCATCTGAATTGGAAACACTTGTTAACAAAGTTTGTCTGACAGCTGATTGCTTGCCCATTGTGTCCTTGGAAACTTGTCAGTACCTCCTACACTCTATACCTGTACAGTCTGTGGGTTTCCGAGAGCGTTACCACACAAAAAAGATTTGGCTGTTCATCTTAAGAGCTCGGGTTTTATATGGTTTGGAGAAGGATCTACGACAGCATACTTTGGGTTTTGAATGAGTGAGTTTATTGAGTGTATAATAAACAAACTAGAGAGATGGCTAGAGAGATGGCTCAGCGGTTAAGAGCACTGACTGCTATTCCAGAGATCCTGAGTTCAATTCCCAGCAACCACATGGTACTCACAGCCATCTGTAATGAGATCTGATGCCCTCTTCTGGTGTGTCTGAAGACAGCAATAGTGTACCCACATATAAGAAATAACATGAACTAAATAAATTTTCTAAAAAACGAACAAAACTAAACTAATAAATAGTGTTAGGTAGATAGTTGGATAATAGGTTGATAGATGATAGATAAATAATAAATGATAGATATAGATGGATAATAGATAAATGATAAGAGTATTGATGGATGATAGATAAATAATAGATGATAGATAGCTGATATGGATGGATGATAGAAAGATATTTGATAGATAGATAGATGATAGATAGATAGATAGATAGACGCCATTGAATCAGGTGTTAAGAACACCCAGCAGAGATCGGCTGGGGAGCTGCTGAGTCCGCTGGATTTCCTGTAGAGAGCCCCAGGCAGGGCAGAGTCTCCCCTCCACCCCATGAGGTTTCCAAATAAAAGAACAAATAGCAACAGATCGAGAAATCACTATCAAATCCTGCATCTGCGCAGCAGCTAACAGCCACCTGCAGTTCCTGCTCCAGGGGATCTGGCGCCCTCTCTGGCCCCCTTGGGTACCAGGAACACAGACATACATGCAGGCAAAACTACCCATAGTACTTTTTTCATAAAATAGAATTCATCACTTGATTGCAAATGTGCTTGGTTTTTATTTTATTATCTTTGTCTTATTGACCAAATGCCCTCTTTCTTCTCAAATAAAGTCTTTTGAAAGATGGGGCTGGGGCTGGTGAGATGGCTCAGTGGGTAAGAGCACCCGACTGCTCTTCCGAAGGTTCGGAGTTCAAATCCCAGCAACCACATGGTGGCTCACAACCATCCCTAATGAGATCTGACTCCCTCTTCTGGAATGTCTGAAGACAACTACAGTGTACTTATATATAAATACTTACAAATAAATAAATAAATCTTTCAAAACAAACAAACAAACAAACAAAAACGGTGGTTGTAAAGCCCAGCTTTACAATCAGGCTTAGATTTTAAAAAAAGAAAGAAAGAAAGATGGGGCTGGAGAGCTGGCTCAGCAGTTAAGAGCACTGACTGCTGTTGCAGAGGCCCCAGGTTTCCCTCCCTGCAACACGCAGTGGCTCACAACTGTCTGTAACTTGGGTTCTGAGGTGGGAGTTACTCACCCTCTTCTGGTCTCTGTGGGTACTGAACAAACGTGGTGCCTATGTATATATATATATATATTTTTTTTTTTTTCAGGCAAACACACATAAAGTAAAATAAATATTTTAAAAAGAAAGTATTATTTTTCGCAGACACAGAGAGTTTCTCCCTTTTAAGTTCTCTCTCCACTTCCTCTCTCCTTTCTGTGTCCTTTCTGCTGTGTCCAGAGCATCCGACTATAGAACTACCCTTTCTGCATTTTCTAGCACCAATCCCTAAGGGGAAATGATTGATTTGCTTGTTTTTGAACTTCACGCAGCAAGAGCGATTCCATTTTGGAGGCATTTTTCAACTGCAATATGGGATTTTCCACAGAGCCACGTGCAGCCACATTCAGTGCTGGGGAGCCACTGGGCATCCGTTCTCTGAGGCAGCAGGGGGGCCCTGTCCACGAGGCTTCCCCACAGCCCCCTGTGAAGTCTGTCCTTCGCCGCCTCTATAACTGTTCCCAGGGTGAAGCTGTGTTCTCTGCAATCTGCTTCACTAGATGATGGTCCCCTACAGTGATCATGTCAGTCCACTCCCCCAGCAGCCTGTAAGTGTGTGTCACTCTGGGCCTTCAGCACCACGGGTGGCAGGGGGCAGCAGAAGTGGGGTGCAGTCATGGACACTGTGAGGAACATGGGTCCTTAGGGGAAGAAGATGTCTCAGGTGGGGAGGTGGGGAAGTGTCCTGACACTTTATTCTGTTGAAAGATAAAGGCTCAAGCCCGCAGGCCAGGTCGCTGCTTCCCCAGCAGCCCCACAGCCAACGCCCTACCCCCACCCTCCCCAGGACCTGCTCTTTTTTGAAAATACAGTCCCTTAGGGAAAAATGGAAGTCTCCAGTTACAGAGTGGTTGTACACCGTGGAAAAGGAGTGGTGTCTCAGTTTCCGTATCTCTAAGGGCCCATCAGTGGAGACTGGTGTGAACTCAGGGCAGCTCCGTAGGCTAACCATGAAACACTGCCACAAACCTCAGCCCTGGTGCTATCAAGGCCACAAGGGACAAGGTCACAGGCTCAGAGATAGGCATGAAGGCCTTTGCCGAGAGCTGGGCTCGGCAGACATGGTAATGGACCAGGCATGGTTGGGTCGGTCACAGGCTCAGCACTGAACCCCCAAAGCACCATTCCAGGGTGGCATCCGACAGCTTCCCTCCATGGATGTGGCAACCATCCCCTCGAGGCTGCATCAACAGGGTGAGGCCCTGCCCGCTTCGATCCTAAGGAAACAACAGAGTTCTAGAATCCTTGCACCACGGAGACGCTCCATCTTGTTCTGAGAGGCCGTAAGGGCTGAACTCCGTGCCATGGCGTGTGGATCAGTGGATCCTCAGGGTCTTCTCTCCCCTCCACTTGCTGGTGCCAGATTTAATGATCTGCCCTATATGGAAGGTAGGACAGAGACCAGGAGGGACCTGAGAGCCTGGTGTCTACATTGGTTGTCCTCATACCTTCAGGGCCTCCACCTGTCGGTACTGGGACCAGTGCGTCCTCAGGAGGCTGGTGGGATGGGTGTGAACTGTGACCTCTCATGACCCATGTGTCCCATACAGGGTGGCACCAGCATCGGTTTTCAGGGTGACCACAAACAGATGAGGGAAGAAAAACAGGGAACAAACTGACATCCATGGTATGGATGAGCTTGCCTGGGAGTCTTAGGACTTGTGACAATGACTGTGCTGTCTGAGTGTCCCCTCACCCTACTACACCCAATTCCCAGATGAGACGGTTGACACCTCAGTGGTGGGTACTGGGGCCTCCATTTCACCCAGGAAACCTGGGTCCAGCTTTAGTGCTTTGTGTGTGGTAGAACTGGGACTCCAAAAAAACAAAAAACAAACAAACAAAAACATGCAACAACAAAACCCAAAAACAAAGAAACAGCTTCCAATGGATGCTTTGGGAGTGAAATATTTGAGTGGCAGAGGATACCCAGCTTCTCTTCCTGAGAAAGGTAGTTTTTGTGGTAGGAGTCCTACCTGGCGTCACCTGCTGGCTATACATATTGTGCCTGACAGGAGCTAGCCGGGGTGGTAACTGGGAATGGGGTGTACATTCCCCAGCTTGGATACCATCTTCTTCCATCACGGTGTGACACCTTCTCTCCTGGACTAGTGCGCTGTTGAATGAGTGACTGAACCCTGAACTTCACTGCACTGTCAGGCAGTAGTGATGTTTTGGGGGCGGTTAGGGTATGTGCAGCTTTCGGGGTGATTAAGGTGTGTACAGCATTAGGCACCAGCATGGGAGCTAAGTGCTGTGCCTCTGGTGAGGGTGGGAGTCAGCTCTGACCTTACAGGAACAGAGTCCACAAGGCCAATAATCTTTCGGGTGGCCACCTATGAATGCAAAAAAAAAAAAAAAAAAAGCGTCAGCATCCTGTTTGTTTGTAAGTGGTGGGGCCCAGCTTCTAGAACGTCTAGACAGAGTACCAAGGTCTGAGGTGGAATCCATTTGAACCCCTGAGTGCCTGCTACAGATGGAAGCGTGACATTGGGACAAGGTTGATCTGCAACACCCTGCACACGAAGGGCACAAAGAACCCATCGTGGCTGCAGAGATGGCTCAGTGGTTAAGAGAGTACGCTGTTCTTCCAGAGGACCTGGGTCTGGTTCCCAGCACCCACATCTGGGGCAGCTCATGACTGCCTGTGACTCTAACTCCAAAGAATCCACCTGCATTCGCATGCATGTGCAAACACGTCGCCATACCACACGTACACAGAGTTAAAAAACAATATAAGCATGAAAATCAACCCATCATGCTCCCTCCTTGGTAGATACCTGCTGTTAGCATCTTCAGGCTGAATCCCATGAGTCCGGTATAAGGTTTAGAGGAAGGTTGGGGTCGGTCCTGTCTTGGACACAAGATCTTGGAAGATCTGTTCTTTGAGACCCAATGATCTTACAGAGGATGAGGACACTGAAGAAAGGGCCAGCCCTACCCCCGGAGTTGTCACTGTGGGACTGGTGAAACTCTTTTCCCAGAACTTTGGCTCTGTCTGCGGTTGCTGCTTTATGGGAAAAAGAAAGGGCAAACTTTTTAAGCCGTTTCCTGACCATCAACACTGAACAGCCTTGGTTAAGATAGACTGAAATCAGAAACAGAAAGGTCTTAGTCACTGTCCTATTGCTGTGATGAAACACCACGCCCAAGGCAAGTTATCAAAGGAAGCATTTGATTGAGGGCTTGCTTACAGTTTCAGAGGGTTAGACTATGATCATCACGGAGAGACACATGGCCGCAGGAAGGCCGCCATAGTGCTGGAGCAGTACCTGAGACTCTTATTTGATCCTTGAGTTGCAGGCAGAGACTGGGCTTGGTGTGGGCTTTTGAAACCTCAAAGCTCACCCCCAGTGACACGCCTCCTCCACCAAGGCCACACCTCCTAATCCTTCTCAAACAGTTACTATGGAAAAGCATTCAAAATATGAGCCTATGGGGGGGGGCATACTCATTAAAAACCACCAGTGTCCATAAAGAAGAAACAACAGCAGCAACAATGGATGGCCGAGAGCTTACCTTTGTGTATGAGAAAGTCCAGGAATGTGGCTCTCTGGGGTAGGGATGGGGATAAAGGAGAGAGGAGACGGGCATGGTGATGGGATGCAGACATGAGCTGAACATCCAAAGAAGAAGACAGTACTGTGTGGAGACTTAGGGGTCTGCACAGTGCCTGTAACCCCTGCGGAAGGCCAGTAGTTGAAAGTAAAAACATTCTGCCCACAGGAGTCTATGACAAGGGAACCATTACCTCTGATAGTAGCAGAAGCTGGGGAGTCTAAAGACCTGTCACATGAGGTGGAGGTTGGAGATGGGAAAAGAACCTTCTAATGGAGGTAGAACTGGGAGTGGGTACTTCTATAAAGTCAGGAAGCAGAGAGAGGCTTGGTGGGGTCCTAGACTCCTTTGAGGACATGTCACTACTGATCTTAAAGTCCCTTACCAGATCCCACCTCCGTGTGAGCATGTTCTCCTGTGCAGGCACATGTGACGGCTGGGGGTTGACATCGAGATGTTCCTCTCAATCACTTCTCCACCAAGTTTTTTGAGACAAGGTCTTTCACGGAACCTGGAACTCACCATTTCAGTCGTACTGGCTGCCAGGAGAGCGCCTAGGACCTACTCGTGTCCCACAAGCACTGGGGTTACAGCTGTGTCCACTGCCACATCTGCCTGGGAATCACGCTTGCACAAGACCTTACCCATCTCCCCAACCATAAACCATACCTCTTAAAGGTCTAAACACCCCCCTATATCACTTCCTGAGGACCAACTCTATATGTAGACCTTCAGAGGAACACACAAATTACATCCACAGCATAGAGATTTCACCAAGGAAGGATCTGTCTGATGTTATCTGCTAGTAGGTAGTTTTGTTTTGTTTTTTTTTTTTCTTTTAAAGATTTACTTATTTATTATATGTAAATACACTGTAGCTGTCTTCAGACACACTAGAGGAGGGCATCAGATCTCAGCCACCATGTGGATGCCACATGTGGATGCCACTGAGCCATCTCTCCAACCCGCTAGTAGGTAGTTTATCCTGGGTATTAGAGTTATCCATCACCCTTCAACCATCCTCACCCCAGGCCCCCGGACTGTAGCTGTTGAATCCTGACACTGTTCTACATTGTGTGGTGTACAGCTGCGGGAAACAGACTCTGTGTCATGGCAACGTCTGATGGTGTGATGTAGTCCAGTTCCACCTGTTTGAGGAGCTCAGTGACCACATGTGATGAAATGTCTCATTTAAAACAAATAAGACAACAACAACAACAACAAGAGCTCCCCTCCCATCAAAGATAGAGCAAACCTCACTCTCACTGTGCGCAGTGTCACACATCTGTAATCCCGGCACTTGGGAGATAAAGGAAAATCAGGATTGCACCATACTTTGGCTAGCCTGGGCTACATAGACTCTGCAAAAAAAAAAAAAAAAAGGATGGGGGACTGGAAAGATGGTTAATCGGTTAAGAATACTGACTGTTCTTCCAGAGGAACCAGGTTTGATTGACAGCACCCAGGTCAAGCAGCTTACAACCATCTGTAACTCCAGTTCCAGGGAATCGGACCTCCTCTCTGTGTATGCCACACACATGATGCGCAGTCTATATACAGGCAAAACACCATGCACATACACATAGAACCAAATAATAAAAAGGCAAAACTAACTAGTTTAGTACAAATACTAAAAATCTCAACCTTATCTCCAGTTCAATGCAAGCTCCTAGCCTCCTGTCCCTGTTCTTGGGGCCAGGGAGAGGCAGGCAAGCCTCTTTATTTCCTGGGTAGGAGCTATGGCTGTAGTTGTGCAATAAAACATCACACACACACACACACACACACACACACACACACACACACAAATAAAATAAAAGGAAAAGAAAAGAAGAGAGAGAGAGAGAGAGAGGGCTGGTGAAATGGCTCAGTGGGTAAGAGCACCCGACTGCTCTTCCGAAGGTCCGGAGTTCAAATCCCAGCAACCACATGGTGGCTCACAACCATCTGTAGCAAGATCTGATGCCCTCTTCTGGAGTGTCTAAACACAGCTACAGTGTACTTACATGTAATAAAGAAATAAATCTTAAAAAAAAAAAAAAAAAAAGAAGAGAGAGGGGGGAAGGAGAGAGAGCGCGAGCGAGCGAGCCAGGCAGTGGTGGCATACACCTTTACCTAGGAGACAGAGGTAGGTAGATTTCTGTGAGTTTGAGGCCAGCCTGGTCTACAGAGTTCCAGGACAGCCAGGGTTACACAGAAAAGCCCAATCTCCAAAAAAAAAAAAAAAAACCTGTCCCATGTACTTTTAGACACAACAACAGGAGTCCTGCGCACGAGGCTCTGCGCACTTGCTCTGAGTTGATGATCTCACCCCTCTGGTGACTCTCTCCCCTTTTTTCCGAGTCATCCCTACCATGGGCAAGAATGAGTCCTGGGGTGATTGCTCCTAACCATAACAAGTGTCAGACAGTTGTCTGGACTCTGCTGTTTAAGGGAGTGTCTTTATAACTGGGACCCCCGCCTGCTTCTGGTCTGTGGTTCCCAGTTTTGAGGTGGTAACTTCAGTCCCTCCCGACTTATGCCAATGGCAGTGACACAGTTAGAAGATGCATTGACGGTCTGCCATAGCCCGTGCGGCGAGGGCTACCCTTTGCATCCCTCTCTCCACTCTCCCCTCAGGACCCTGGCTCTGGTCCTGTGGTCAGACCAACATAACCTGCAAGGTGGTAAACGGGAAGGTGGTGGAGGTAGGCAAGTGGCCGTGGCAGGTAAGCATTCTTTTCCTGGGAGTGTACATCTGCAGCGGCTCCCTCGTTCACCACCACTGGATCCTCACCGCTGCACACTGCTTACAAAGGTCAGCTCTGGGGCACCCGCAATTGGGGGTTGGCTTTCAGGCCTTGGTGGGGGGTGGGGGGTGGGAGTGGGGGTGGGTCTTGGTGAATCTGGACATTACCCAAGGTAGCCTATCACTCAGAACCTTATTGTCACTCACGGCCTTACTACTAGTGATCTGCCTCTTCTCTGGGCCTGCAGATCCAAGAACCCGGCCAAATACACTGTGAAGGTGGGAGTCCAGACCCTCCCAGACAACAGCACCTCAGAGCTCCTGGTCACTAGAATTGTGATTCACGAGAACTTTATCAATCACATGTCCGATGACATCGCCATCCTGAAGCTCAAGTATCCTGTCACCTGGTCCCCCCTTGTCCAGCCAATCTGTCTCCCCTCATTCAATTTCAAGCCAAGCATTGGAACCATGTGCTGGGTCATCGGGTGGGGACTCGAAAAGGCCAAAGGTGAGTATGGTGGTGCAGAGGTCTCAAGACACCTGTCTCTGCAGAACACGGACATGGGGGTCACCGTTCATCTCTTCATTCACTCTGTCCTCTGCAAGCATTTCCTGAGCCCAAAGATACACTCAGCATTCAAGGATGAGAGACAAGTGACCTGAAAGGACTTCAGCTTCCAAAGTTAAAGTGTGTGTGTGTGTGTGTGTGTGTGTGTGTATACCTGTGCTAATGTACACATGCCACAGTGTGTACTTGAAGGTCAGAGGACAATGTTCAAAGAGTTGATTCTCTTTTTCTACCACCATGGGCACTCAGATCAAGCTCAGTTCATCAGACTTAATGTACTCTCTCAGCTATCTCACCAACACCCAAAGCCCAGTTAGATCAGATCCTACACCAAGTCCTTAGCCTGCCACCTCGTAGGACGTTACATCTTTGACTGCTCATAGGGGATCTGCATTGGCAGATACGATGAAGCATGGAGGTGGCCTCTCTAGTCAGTGTGTATCCATAATCCTCAGAGATGCAGCCCTATTGGTGTTATTGAAGTCCTGGCAACCTTTCAGCAGGTGGCAGGTGCCATATCTAGCCATCTAGGGTCTTGCTGCCTTTCCCAGGAGCAGTGAACCAATGCTTATTCTCACAGACCCAGAATTGTTGTGAAAAATATCTCCTTGTTCTCACTTGATACTTGACTATCACCCTAACCCCCTGGGAGACTTTTGCTTCACTTGTTTTGTTTTGTTTAGTTTGTTGTTGTTTTGTTTGTTTGTTTGTTTGTTTGTTTTTGAGGCAAGGTCTCTCTACATACCCTTAGCTATCCTGGAACTCATTATGTAGACCAAGCTGGCCTCAAACTCAGATATCCACCTGTCTCTGCCTTCCACGTGCTGGGATTAAAGTTGTGTACCACCCTTGGTTCTTAATTTTCTCAGTGAGTGGGAACAGTTTTGGAAGCCAGGCAGCTTTTATGAATGAACAGCTCAGGACATGAAGGCAGGCACAAATGTATTTGGCTCTGAGTTGGAAACAGGTTCCAAAGTTGAAGTCATGACTAGATCTTTCTCTCTCTAGGGGACCCAAAGACTCCCTATAGTGTCCAAGGTTTGGCTGTCAGGATTGTGAACAATGAAATCTGCAATCATCGATACCAGTTCCTCCTGCTGAAGAACCAGAAGAAGTTCATTGGGAACGACATGTTATGTACAAGCTCAGAATGGGGCCTGGACACTTGTCAGGTGTGGGCTGTGTAGATGGGGCGGGGGCAGGCAGCCTGGGGGTCATACTGAGGCAAGGTCTCTCTGCATAACCCTGGCTATCCTGGAATTCACTATGTGGATGAGGCTAGTCACAAACCCACAGAGCTCCACCTGCCTCTGCCTTCCAAGGGCTGGGGTTAAATGTGTGCAACATTCTCAGTGCTTGGCTTACCTTCCCTTTGCACGTGACCGACCATCAGAGACCCAGTACAAAAGTCTGGGCTTCCATTTTTCAGCATGGGGGAGTCATAGGGGGAAGGCGTTGTATTAGCTAGTTATCTATGACTGTGCTTAAACACCATGGCTAGGGCAACTTATAGAAGAAAGCGTTCATTTGGGGTTTATGGTTCTAGAAAGATGATCATCCATCACCATCACAGCAGGGAAAATGGCAGTAGTCAGGCAGGCCTGCCTCTGGAGCAGCCAGTGAGCATTCACATCTGGAATCACACACAGGAAGCAGAGAACACCCTGGAGATGGCTGGTGGCTTTAGAAGCCTCAGTGCCTACCCCTGGAACACCTCCTCCAGCAAGCCCACACCTCCCACCTCCCATCCTCCCAAAGGAAGGGTTCAAACATAAACTTACGGAGGCCATTCTCATTCAAACCATTACAGGGGTGATTTTTTTGTTTTTGTTTTGTTTTTCATTTTGTTTTGTTTTGCCCCTGCCCATAGACAGTTCCTTGTTTATTTTTTATTTTTGTTATTTAGAGAGGAGCTCACTATGTAGCCCTGGAGCTCACCATTTAGACCAGGCAGACTTGCCTTGAACTCACAGATCTACCTGCCTCTGCATGCTGAAGTGGTGGGATTAAAGTCTTGCACTACCACACCCAGTTCTGTAGTCATTTTAATGCTCCTGAATATTAGCCACGTGCCTGCAGATCTGGGTCGGGCTCTGGCAAACAGTTTTGCAGACATAGTATTATATTCTGTAAGCTTCAGCCACTGCATCCTGTTTTTGCGATGCATATCTCTTTTTCTTATTTAAAATACTCTATTTTATGTATATAGGTGTTTTGCCTGCATATTTTCTGTGTACTGTGTGCATGCCTGTTGCTTGCAAAACCTAGAAGAGGGCATTAGATCCCCTGGAAGTGGTGTTACAGATGGTTGTGGGCACTGGCAACAAGTGCTCTTAACTTCTAAGCCAGCTCCGCAGACCCCAGACTCATGTTTTCTTTTTTTTTTTTTTT
>NC_034599.1:104250690-104256595 GCF_900095145.1 Mus pahari
TGTAGACCAGGCTGGCCTCGAACTCAGAAATCCACNTGCCTCTGCCTCCTGAGTGCTGGGATTAAAGGCGTGCGCCACTACGCCCGGCTGGACCAAAGGTTTATAAGCTCAAAAATATATAAATTAAAAAGTAGTTTTAGCCAGGCAGTGGTGTTGCATGCCTTTAATTCCAGCACTTGGGAAGCAGAGACAGGATTTCTGAGTTTAAGACCAACCTGGTCTACAGAATGAGCTCCAGGACAGACAGGACTGCACAGAGAAACCCTGTCTCAGAAAACCAAAAAACAAACAAACAAACAAACAACACAAAAAAAAAACCCCACCACCAACAAAAAAAGGTGTTTAGAGAAAGTCATTCCTTTTGTTAAGTTTTGGCATGAGAACTACACATGGGAAATAATTTGTTCATGTTTTTGGAACATTTGAAGTAACAAATGACCTCTTCTTTGAAGGTTGAGTTGAAGTGCCATCAGGACATAATTATGTTTTCTACTGAGGGATTGTTCTTAGACACTATTGTTCTAGACATAGTTATTGGGTTAATGAGATTTCCTGTCAGTCTTTAACACTAACATTTTTAATTACATTTATTTATTTATGTGTATGTTGGGGCATAGGGGTGTGCATGGATGCTATCTATGCACTGAGAGCAACTTGTGAGAGCTGGTTCTCTTCCTCCACTTGTGGGTTCCAGCGATTGAACTCAGGTCCTTTTACCTCACCCTTTATCCCTTTTTGAATTAGTTTGAATAATTTGCATTTCCATAGAAATCGTTCACATCCACCAGAATTTAAACCCACAAAATAAAATAGAAGTTGTAAACAGTCTTAAGGTTCTGGGAGAGAACATTTTCCTCTAGGTGTAGGTTCTCTTCTCTATTTTCATTCAAACCACTGGGTAATTGGATCTCCACCCCTGCCCCAGCTTCATTCCACAAGGTAGTGACTTCTTTCCTTTCAAATACTTGAATTATCCTTACTAATTCCTTTTCAAGTATGTTGAGCCTAACATTCAATGACATATATATATATATATATATATATATATATATATATATATATATATATACACTCTTTCCTGGTTCATAAGAAAAGAAGGTAAAAAAAAGTTTCAAATGATACAGGCTCCCTCTATCCACTTTTTCTTATGTTACAGATAGAACTCAGAATCGCGTGCATCCTAGGTGAATGCTCTATCACTGGGCAGCAAGAAGCCCATAAAAAGAATTTTCTTTAAATAGTAAGGAAGCTACCGTTATCTTTTGATGTTTGACACTGTCAGGTTGTTCTTCTGGACACGCCTGCCTGTGCACACAAGCAGAGGAGATGGGCGAAGCTTCTAAGATCTCCCTCTCTAAGTAAGACTGTGGGAAGAGCAGGAATTGTACTTTGGAGACTCACCAGGGCTTCAGGATCGCTCAGTGGTCAGAGAACTAGCAGACCGCTGAAGAGGCCGGTGTGGTCCCAAGCCCTGACCTTAGTACAGAATTTCTGTGTCACGGAATAGGTTCGTTCTCAGATCTCATCCCTTCCCTCACCCCCACTGCAGGACACCTCCGGGAGCTCTCTGGTTTGCCAGATGAACAAAACCTGGGTCCAGATGGGCGTGGTGAGCTGGAACTTTGGCTGTGGCCGTCGCCAATTCCCAAGCATCTACACCAGCACCTCCCACTTCACCCAGTGGATCAAGAGACACATTGGCGACCTGAAGTTTGCCAGCATGGCTGTCCCCTCCTTCCTGAGCCCATTCATCCTCACTGGTTACATTCTGCTGGTATCCTTGGGCTCCCTGTGGCTCTTGTGAGCTGTGTTTCTATAACAGCCACTCCCAGAGGCTACTTCTCCTTCCTCTCTGCTCCACCCTCAGAAGATGTGGACACCGGAGGCCGAACAGGACTTCAGGACAGAGGGACTTGGGGAAGGGTCCTTGACCCACTGTGGGTTTTGTTCCCCAGTTGTTCAATGAAGATGCTCTTGAACCTTTTGAGCCATCTGAAGTTATCATGTTCTTGACTTTGACCGAAACCTTTTAGAACACCTCCCTCATAAAACTTGGCTGTTTCTCAAGCTGCACCTTCTCTGATGCTCTTACTCCACGTCTGTCGGAGGTGCGTTGTGGGATCCTGGAGGTGGTTCCCTTGTTTCCCTTAGAATTTCCTCTTTCTTTTAAAAAAAAGAAAAAATCACATTTATGTGTGTGCATGGGCACATGAGTGGGGATGCCCATAGAGGCAGGAGTGGCATATTTCCCCTAGAGCTGGAGTTGCAAGTGGTTATGGGCCATCAGGTGTGGCTACTGGGAGTCAAACTCAGGTCTTCTGAAAGAGCAGCACACACTCTTAACCACGGGCACAGCTATCCAGCCTGTAGCTTTCACGCTTGCTGACTGGGACATGATGTCCCTGCTCCGTGAACCTAGCAGTTCAGTGGCTCCAATATTCCCTGTGTCTTCCTGTAAGAGCTAACTTCTTTCTAGGAGACTCCCCAAGGTCAGATGAGAGACTTGACTCTACTGGCTGTGTTCTGCTGCCTTCCAATCTCTGCCAGTCCCTAACTTTCCCCTGAGGGGTCTCCTGATCCTAGTCAGTTCCTCCTCTGTCGCTGGCAGGGGTGGGTGATATAAGTCCCTGCTTGGAGATTGTGAAGTGACAGTATCCGGAGCTCCTGGTGTGCTTCAGTGCGCCATCAGTGACCTCGGGTCTGCTGGCTGAGAGCGACAGTTCCCCTTCCCCCACCTGGAGGCAGGAATGTGGCAGCAGTGTTTGCTTTCGTTCCCAGGGATAGGAACACGAAATTGCTCAGGTGTTTCTCCCAAGAACCAAGACCTTGATAAGAACAGACTTCGTTTATTAGGCTAAAAATTTCCAATCCCTTGTACCAAGGCTCCCAGGAGTAGTGCGCATTACTTTTTAAATGTATTAACTATATTGCTGAGTCATTAACATGTTCCTCAAAAGCCCAAACACAGTAAACTTCTATTCTCACCGTTGGCCGATGGACACTGTCACTTCTCTCTTATGGCCCCCTAGTCTGAGTAAGTGTCTCTAGAGAGCACATTGCTTCAAATATTGCAGCCTTTAAAAATCGTCATTGAAGCCAAGCTTGGCGGCTCATACCGATCATCCCCGCACTTGGTAGAATTGCCGTGAGTTCGAGACCAGCCTGGGCTACATAGTGAGACCCTAATGAACACATTACTTTGCTTTATCAGTGCCCTGAGACAATGGCCTGCGCTATTAGCATTCAAGAAGGAAGGTATGGATGCCGGCAGAGGGGGGTAAGGGTATAGACACATCGGGGTTGGCCTTCCTCTCGCTGCTGCGGCTGCTGGTGGAGGCAGCACGGAAGCTTAGAAATGAGCTGAGGCGAGGCAAAGGGACCCAGAGAAGGGGCCCACAAGTCTGAGGAAAGGCACAAGGCCGTCTCTCCTTGCGCGCCTTTGGCGGGAGCGCCCCAGCGAATGGCATCTAGGGGGCGCCACGCAGGCTGGGCACCAGAGCACCATGAGGCGCCCGATGGAGGGCGCCATTGTGGAGGAGCCTAGCAGCGCAATGGAGCCCTGGAGCGGGGCAGGGGTCCGTGGGCAGGGCCCTCAGGGTCCCCGAGTGCCTGGGGCTGCCCGCACCCGCGCCCGCGCCCGCGCCCGCGCCCGTCTCCTGCTGTTGCTGCTGCTGCTGCTGCTCCTGCCTCGACGGCCGGCAGGTGAGCGCATCCGCCCCCGCCGCCCTCCCCGGCACGCCCACCCGCCGCCGCCTCTCACCCGCTCGGGACCTTCCGCAGGCTTCTTGGCCGCAGGAGCATCTCCGGGGACGCAGCCCACCACCGTCCCGACCGGCCCTGGAGTCTCCTGTGCCTCCAGAGGCATCTGTCCCTCAGGCAGGCTTCGCCTTCCTCGGCAAGCCCTGACTTCTGAGACCACGACGACCCTACCGAACACACAGACCACGGCTCCACCGAAAACGGTGGGGACTCCGGGCGTGATGGACACTTCTGGGTCCGTTCCTAAGACGGTCCCTTCCAGAGACCTCCCCTGTGAGTACTGGCAGGAGAGGTCAGGGAGTTCTTACGGATTTTTTTGACCTCTGAGGTCAAAGGGTCGAGGTATCAAGGACCCAAAGGAATAATAGACAGAAGGGAAAACAGAAGGGAACATCCCTGTCCAAGTGTTTACTGAGCGTGCGGGGTGGGCCAGGCCTTGGGCTTGCCTCCTTTGCTTACTGGCCTTCCATCCTGGTGATGGGGACAGGCTGAGGAAAGTCAAAGCTCGTGCTGGGAAATGCTGAGTTTTGGGGTGTTGTCCTGGTACCCAGAGCTGGCTGCTGGCCAGATGCCTCTCTGGCCGCTGCAGGCCCTCCTTTGACCTGGCTTGCCCCTGTCTCAGGTTCCCATCCCGAAACCCACAGCGAAACTCCAAGAGGCCCGTGTGAGACTTCTTGTGGGGTCTGCAGGGCACACCTGGTGTTTTAATTTTCTTGCTGTTTGGTGTGATAGAGCCACTTGGGGGTGGGGGCTTTATTTTGCTTACGTTTCCAGGTCACAGTCCATCACTGAGGAAAGCCAGGGCGAGAACCAGGAGCAAAAACTATGGAGGAGGGCTGCTTCCTGTCACGCTCACTCACAGGACCATGCTTAGCTTGGTCTCTTATATTGCTCAGGCCCACCTGCCTAGGGATGGTGCCACTCCACAGAGGGCTGTGCCATCCAGCATCAATTAATAATCAAGGCAACCCTCACTCCCGCCCCCAACGAATTACCCATAGACCAATCTCATTTAGACAATTTATCACTGTAGGCTTTTCTTTCAGATGTGTCAAACCGGCAATTAAACTTAATCATTATACTTTCACGTAAACAATGGTCTGTGGTAAGACCCACGTAAGAGATAGTTATCCTAGAATTCAATGCAGCCACTTTAACTGCCTCAGAAAGTCTAGCAGGGTACATTAAGGTACTGTGTGTGGAACATGCTGATAGTCCCTTGGCTGAGTATCTTTTTAAAATGCTGTGGTGGGCTGGGGAGATAGTCACTCAATGGGTAAAAGAGCTCATACCATGCAAACAGGAGGGCCTGAGTTCAAAACCACAAGGCCTATGAGTGGGTGTGGCCCCATGCTCCAGTAACCCAGCACTTTGGGGACAGGCTTAGGGAAATGGGGAGCAGGGACAGGAGAGTGCAGGAACCCCACCCAGCATCCTGCTGAGAAAGCTGCCAGTCTAGCTTCTGGTTCAGTGAGAGATGCTGTATCAAGAGACTAACATGCCAGGCAGTGGTGGCACACGCCTTTAATCCCAGCACTGGGGAGGCAGAGGCAGGCGGATTTCTGAGTTCGAGGCCAGCCTGGTCTACGGAGTGAGTTCCAGGACAGCCAGGGCTACACAGAGAAACCCTGCTTCAAAAAAACCAAAGAGAGAGAGAGAGAGAGAGAGAGAGACAGACAGACAGACAGACAGACAGACAGACTAAAAAAATCCTCCTCTGGCCTCCATGTGCACACAGGAGATGTGTCCACCCCTCCACACATGAATAACACCAGGCTCGAGTCCCACCCAGCACTACAAATGAACAGATAAGTACATACGTAAACATGCCAGCCATGGCCCATTTACTTAGTTTCACAATCCACTGATTTGTTTAGGACATACTTAAGTGGAAATAACTGGGCAGCTAGATACGGTTATCTTCCGTTTCCTTCATTTTTATGCACTTAGCGCTCTGACTGCATGCATGACTGTACTACCTCTGTGACTGGTACCTCTACAAGCCAGAAGAGGATACCGTATTCTCCAAAACTGGAGCTATGTACGGTTGGGAGCCACCAGGTGCATGCTGGGAACCCAACTCCTCTGCTTATGCTTGGGAGAGCACCCAGTGCTTTGCTTTGCTTCTCTCTCTCTCTCTCTCTCT
>NC_034599.1:104256715-104292257 GCF_900095145.1 Mus pahari
TAGCCCTGGCTGTCCTGGAACTCACTCTGTAGACCAAGCTGGCTTTAAACTCAAGAGATCTGCCTGCCTCTGCCTCCCAAGTGCTGGGATTAAAGGTGGTCTCTGATCCCCCACCCCCACCCAGTGCAGCCAGACTGAACCACCTCTCTAGCCCCCTTCTTGAGTTTTCACAACTTTTTCCGAAGCACCCTTAGCAGTTGGCACTCCCTTCTGCGGGAGAGTACATCATGACCTAGAATTCACACCAACATTTAATACCACAAACACTAAGCTTTTGACAGGCAGGTGTGATATAGTTTAAGGCTGGCTATCCTAAGGCCAGGCAAGCTTCCATGACTTTTGCTACATTTCCTCTATGGGGTGTGCCTGCTCCCTCATATAGCCTGTTTTACTGTTGGGTCATCTATCTGTATCTCCATGTATCACAAGACGGGATTCCCAGAGAAGGGGCAGGGATCCACACTGGGTCAAATGGGGGGAGATAGAAATACAGGTGCATTTGTGAAGGGTCTGGCTCCGGGGCCCAAGCTGTAGGAACAAGGGAATAGGTATCTAAACGCTGCTCAGGCTTTCCTGAAGCTGAGGCTGTCTAGAGGTGGAACTCGTAGAAAAGGTTGGGTAGCTACAGGTGAGTGGTTGGAGAGACTAGAGAGACTGGGGAGGGTGGAGAGGCTGGGGGAAGAGGGAATCCGGACAGAGCCACAAGATGTGGATAGGCGAGCTCATCCTTCATCAGGCTCTTTTCTTCCTCTTTAGTCTGTGGCTCCTCCCACGAGCCAGACCCTACTCTCAGGGACCCAGAAGCCATGACTCGGCGGTGGCCGTGGATGGTCAGTGTGCAGGCTAAGGGCTCACACGTCTGTGCTGGCATCCTTATCGCTTCCCAGTGGGTGCTGACCGTGGCCCATTGCTTGAGCCAGTGAGTTGGGGCCCAGGTGGGTGGGTGGAAAGACATTTGGAATGGCAGAGTCACAGTCACTCTTCCAGGTGACCCATCGAGTAGCAACTGTGTCCTGTGTGGAGCCCACAGAGCCAGGCCCAGCCTCACCCGCACCCTGAGCGAGGGAGGGTTGAGTCTCACAGATTCCTTCTTGGGATTCAGCTTTTGGCATGTACCCACCCTTTGCCCTTCTGCCTCCCCATCAGTCCTGTGAAGTCACTCCGTAGGTGAGGCTCAGAAGGCCCTAGGTCTTTCATTCCAATTACCCTCTCTTCTCTTCTGAGAGAGGCCCCCCGACTTAGCACCTCTCAGGTGAGTTAGAGATAAAAAGGCACGCATCGTGTAGAGACAGAGAGGGTGGGTCTGACCAATGTTCTGGGGCCTGTGGGTGCCTGAGAGCAGCATCCCTATTTCCCATGAGGACTGACCAGAGAAAGCATGTCCCTATGGAACGTGGCTTGAGATTCAGGCTATGGTCATTACGTAGGGACCGAGGTGGAACGGAGGAGAAAAACTCAGATTCTGACTTGAGGAAACAGACCATACCCCAAGACCGCTTCCCACACCTACATCTCTGAGCAGGCCATGGGCATTTTTCTGAATCTCCATTTGTCTCCTCCACACAACGAAGAGGACCGTACTGTGTGTGCAGGACTCTGTCATAAGGAATAGGCTGGGGTGGAGGTGGGGGGCTTGAAGCGGGAGGTGGCCTGCCTGGATTTGCTTAAAGGGCCACAGTGGTGTGGAGGGCAGGATTGGGGGCTGCCGAGGCAGGAGCCTAGAGCTGATGGAATACCACCCCCACTCTGTTCCCATAGGAACCATGTTAACTACACGGTGAGGGCGGGGAGCCCGTGGATTAATCAGACGGCAGGAACCAGCTCAGATGTGCCGGTCCAGCGGGTCATCATAAACCGCGGCTACCAACCCAGGCGGTACTGGTCATGGGTTGGCCGGGCCCATGATATCGCCCTCCTCAAGCTTAAGTGGGGGCTCAAGTATAGTAAATACGTGTGGCCCATCTGCCTGCCTGGCCTGGATTACGTGGTGGAGGACAGTTCCCTCTGCACTGTGACAGGCTGGGGATATCCCAGGGCTAACGGTGAGTCAGAGCCCCCACCTCCCATCCTAGGGGAGAGAGGACTTGGGTGTGTCTGGGGTGACTTTTGTAAGGAGCTGACTGGTCCAAGAACTTTCTTCTTGGCTTCACATCCTTCAAGTCTCCTGCCCCTTGGAGGGTCTTGTCAGTGAACACAGGACAGTTAGGCCTCTCAGAGTCACGACCGATGATGGAAACAGAATTTTCTATTTCCTTTAAAGATTTTTTTTAATTTATTATTATATCTAACTGCACTGTAGCTGTCTTCAGACACACCAGAAGAGATTGTCAGATCTCATGACAGATGGTTGTGAGCCACCGTGTGGTTGCTGGGATTTGAACTCAGGACCTTTGGAAGAGCAGTCAGTGCTCTTAATCACTGAGCCATCTCTCCAGCCCTAAACAGAACTTTCTTGAGAGCAGGGAGGTCTTAGAACGAGAGCTTATCACCCGCACACAACCGTAAGGCATAGGCATCGTCAGGTAGAGAGTACAAAAGACTGGTTCTCGGGACTGCAAGATGCTTCCCAGAATAGATGCAGTTTTGTGTCTGAAAAGCTGGGAGTCTCTCAAGGCCCACTCACATCCTCCTTTCCCTCCAGTGCCCCCCCACCCCCCGCTCCTTGTCATTCCATTGTAGGAGCAAGGCTCTCACGCCTGGCCATGGGATCGGTTTTTTTCCGATGGGTTCTAGGAATATCCACTCCCTTTAGAGAGTCAATGTACAAGAGATATGCCCTTCTCTGAATCCGTAGGGATCCGATTCACCCCCTAAACAGCCATGCTGTGGCCTATCTGGGGGTGATCAGAAGTTTCCTGACTCCCAGGAGAGATGCCTTTTGGGAGGGGTGGAAGATAGTGGTGATGTGAGGGTGAGATGGGGGGTCAGGGTAGGGTTGTGGGGTGGGTCTGGGGGTGAGAAACGGGCCCCAGGGCTTTGTCCTTGAGAATCCTGGCAGGCACTTGGGAGAAGCTGGAAGGTGTGGACTGTGTTCTAGCACCTCCTTGGGACCTGCTGGCCAGAGGGGAAAATAGTCCAGATATGGAGACCTCTCTGTGACCGCTATGCAAAGGAGACAGAGCTGGAGTCCGTGGGTCACAGTCAGTGGCTAAACCTGAGTGGGGACCTGTCCCACAGGCATCTGGCCCCAGTTCCAGTCCCTCCAGGAGAAGGAAGTCTCTATCCTGAACAGCAAGAAATGTGATCATTTCTACCACAAGTTCTCCAAAATCTCCTCTCTGGTTCGGATCATCAACCCTCAGATGATCTGTGCCTCGGACAAGAACAGGGAGGAGTTCTGCTATGTGAGGACCACGGTCCCTTGCTCACCCATCTCAAGGAGCGGAGGGATGCAGGAGGCCGAGCTGAGGGCTATAGACAGGGGAGGGAGAGGATGGAGGGGAGGGGAGGACGGGATGGAGGGACCAGAAAGGGGGTGGGCTGGATAGGATGGGGGTGAGCCTAGGAGGGAGCTGGGTGTGTGAGCTACGATTGATGATGGAGTGACCTATGGGGAGGAACTGTCAGCTTTGTTCATACTGGGAGGATGAACATCCCGGGTGGGGTCCCTGTGATGGGTTATACCCCCCTCAGATGTGGCTTCACCTCCCTGACCTTTCTAACTTCCTCCCTCCTTACAGGAGATAACTGGCGAGCCCCTGGTCTGCTCTTCAGATGGCACATGGTACCTGGTGGGAATGATGAGCTGGGGACCCGGCTGCAAGAAGAGCGAGGCCCCGCCCATCTTTCTGCAGGTCTCCTACTACAAGCCCTGGATCTGGGACCGGCTCAGTGGGGAGCCCCTGGCCCTTCCAGCCCCATCCAGGACCTTGCTCCTGGCTTTCCTTCTGCTCCTCATCCTTCTGGGCACACTGTGACAATGGCTCTCCTTTCTTCCCCTCCTCCTGAGTGCTGCTGTGGGGGTGGAGCTCAGCCTGCCAGAGGGGGGTAGCTAGCAGAGATTAAACACTTCTTTTCCCCATGTCTCCTCCTTTCTGAGCCTGCTCCAGTGGGAAGCAGGAATACACAATGGGATGGGCACTTATACTGAAGAGTGTGGGGGCCTCTACAGGTTTGGGGTGGCTCCTGCAGAAAGCAGGGTGTGTGAAGGGGCAGCAGAAAGATGGATGGGCTACCCAGACTGACGCTGGGGCTGTGGGACCTCCCTCCCAGACCCCCAGATGGAGAGTGGCATGTCCCTTCTGTGAGACTTGAGTGGGAATTGGACTCTCCCCGGTCTTGGCTACCTTCTGCCAGTACTTGGAACCCTCTCCAGAATATTATTGTCAAAGCCCCATAGAGTACTACGTCCTGCCTGCAGGCTGGAGGTTCAGGTACACAAAGGACCCAATAGAGCAGACACGCTCCCCACCGGCTGCACCAGCTGCTGCTCTGAGTGCCCTCGAGTGGCCTCACTGTCACTGGGTTTCCACTGCCTTGTCACACAGACCTGTTCTGGTGTGTCTTGAGGGAAACCCATGAAGTGGACCTTGAAGGTAAAGGTCAGCCAACTGCGTCTACCTAGTCAGGGTACTGGACTTCCACAATAGGTTTGGGCCTTCTGTGATCCCTCTGGCCCTCCATACTCCTTCCTCAGGCCAGCCTGGCATGTTTCACCTCATAGGATGGGAGGGGTGATTCCCATGAGTCCCAGCACCAGGTTCAAACCGTCAGAGGCCTGTTCCCTCCCCGTCCACTTGGTGCGGTGAGGCAGATGTAACTGCTCCTGTCACTGGGCTTTTTTTTTTTTTTTTTTTTTTTTAAAAGTAAGGGACGTGGCAGAAGAGGACCCGCACACCACTGTGTTCAACAGGCAGATGGCTGACTGCTGCCATTGTCAGATAGAGTCCTGGCCATAGAAAAGGCGACTGTAATAGCTTGTGCCGGTGCCCTGTCTTAAGGATTTCTTGGTTCCCATGAGGAGGTCCAGGCTCTCTCGCACTGCCCACTCGCTTCAGTCCTCGGTGTTTTAGACCCCACCCCTGAGCCAGCCCTGGGCCTCCTGCCAGCCCTGAGCCAGGCCCTGGGCCTCCTGCCAGCCCCTCAGCGGCCTCAGGTCTGTCACAGTCACCTTGTTTTCAGAGCTTTGCATCTGCCAGGCCAGGGACTCTCCTGCTAATGGGGCCAACCTAGAAGCCAGGGACAGATTACTATCAAACTTGGGGCAATCTCCTGGCTATTTGGCGCGGCTATCTAGCTACGTCGGAGAACCTCTCACGTCACAAGCCCCCCTCCAGCCCTCCCTCTGTGTTTTTGAACAACCTGTTCAGTCTTGCCATCCTAAACGACCAGTCCCTGACTCCTTCATAACCACTTCCGCCCCTGGCAAGAAGGGTGGGATGAAAGCTTGTCTGGACAGGGAGAGGGGTTTGAGGCCACGCTATAACTATGGAAGGATGTGACAGGAACAGAGTCCAGGATGGACACCAGTGAAGTCTTGTCCCTACATCTTTGGGGCCATGAGGTACCATGGCCTTGGCTTCCCCTTGGACCACTGCCTCTGCAGTCCATGTATGAACACGAAGTCCTGATGCCTGGATCCCGGCCTGAACTCGAGCTTCAGGGCCTGCCAGCCCCAGCTGCCACCTCAGGAAGCCGCCCTCATTTCTCTCCTTTCTTCTTCGCCTCATTCTTCTCGTCCTCCTCTACCTTGATAGCCACCGTGTCCACACTGTCCTTCTTCTTTTTCTTCTTATCCTCTGAGGGGAGGGGGAGGAGGCCAAACCACAGTAGTGAGACAGGAAATGGCCGCAGAACCGAACCTCTCCTGCCCTTTCTCCTCAGATCTTTTTTATTCGGGATGTGTGTGTATATATGCCTATGAGTGCAAACATGCATGGGCATGGGGGTAGAGACCAGAGGTTGATGCTGGATGTCTTCTATAGCTGTCTGCCCTTAATGTGGGTGTTAAAGAGCACCAAACTTGGGTCCTTGTGCTTGAACGGCAAAGACCTTATCGACTGAATCGTCTCCCCAGCCCCTGCACAACTTTTCTGCTAGAAAACAGGCTCCTTGTTTTGGTTGCCTGGTTCTGACCAGTTTCTGCACTCTGCTCTTCTGGGACAGTGCCCAGTCCCTTCTCTGAACCAGCTGCAGTGAGAGGGCAGACACAGGTTCAGTTGGAACAGTGGGAGTAAGGAAGTGGCTGGCTGCAGGGTCCAGGGCAGGCTGCAGTTGGACTGGAACCTACTTACCTCCAGGGATTTCTGTGAGTTCATTAAGGGGAGGCACGGTCTCTAGCTTGTCTGTGTACATCTTGGCCGCCTTTCGCTGCAGATAGCGAGCCTCGATCTCCTTCCGCGTCCGTGGCACACGGCAGTTGAAGACACAGCACAGCGTGATGACTGTATAGATGTCAGAACAGGTTTGGCTGGGGTAAGGTCTCAGCCAGGTTGAGTGATACCCAACTAGTCCTGACTCCGTCTGCTTAAGCGTGTCTCACATGAGATTTCTGCAAAAGCCTAAGGTGACCTCCCAGGAAATCTGACTTTACACAGATGCACATGGCCCCATGCTTGATGTAATGCTTTACTGTCAAATTCTTAGCAACTTGGACATGAAGCCTGAGATTTTCATTGTAGTAGCTCACAAATTCTCTAGCCAGTCTTGGTCTGATAGTCTCCAATCACACTTTACTAGAGGGGGGTAAAGTGAAGGTCCTAGGTACGGCTCTAGCCAAGGCTACCTAGAGTCACCCTGTGCTTTCTGACCTAGAGCACTCTGGGCCCTAAGACACCCCAGGTTTCCTTCTCCAGCCTCCTTGTCACAGACAGAGGTGCCTTAAACACTCAAAGGTGTGACTACATCCTCTTCAGCTTCCCTAAGGACAAGCCTGGATGCTGACTGGGGAAGAAACCGGTGAGACCGCCCAGACCCTGTCCCAGACATTTACTTCTGAGGGAGTTATCCCAGGGATGTTTTTTTTTTTTTTTTTCTGGTTAAAGGCAGCTATGCCACGTCAACTGGGTAGAACATGGAGTTGGCCTGTCTAGTGATGGGGCAGGGCAGGGCTGCCAGGACCTGGCTGGCTGGGCAGAGTTTATTTTTCTAAGGCTCCCACAATCTGACCACTCTGGCCCCAGCCCCTAGGGAGGGGGTGGGGCTGGTTCCTATTATAAATAATGTGACCAGACAGAACTTCCTGGCAGGCTACTGAGGTGTAGAGGGGCCCAGGCATGACAAACCAGGTCTATTTTGAGGAAATGGACCAGGGAGGCTAGGGTCACCTTGAACCAAATACTTTGCTCCCGTTTGTCTCGCCCAGACTTTAGGATGGGAGAAGCAATGGGATGGGATGGAATGGATGGATGCACAGACGGATGGGAACCATAAGCATCCAGGAATATGCTGGGGTAGGAAGAGGCTGGGCTGCACCAGGACTCCGGAGTATGGCTCTCTGGGGGTTAGGCCTGAGCCGACAATGGTCTTTTATTACCCAGAGTGCTCTGCTTCGGTCTTACCCAGACCCCTGTGTGGATGCTTCGGACTCAAGGTTTTTCTCATGCTCCAATCCTACTGGCTTGGGTCATCTTTGTTAGTCAACCCAGTGGTACCCTGAGGACCCTGCTAAGGCTCCACAAAGCTGGTGCCAGGTCCTGGGAGCCCAGAGCTCAGAAGAAGCTGATTAGGCAGCTGTTGGCAGCCAAAACCAGGTGCCCATCCAAACCTGCCCTGCTTGCGTCTCTTCAAAGAAAATGAATAAAGATTTGGGATCAAGTTCTGAGGCCCAGGACAGAGCTGGGAATTATGGCGCCCCCCCCGGGGGGGAACTTTATTCATCCCCTGTCCCCAACCCGGAGGGAACTTGGGGGGGGGGGTTAGGGGAGCAATGCTCCACTAACACCTGCCTGAGTCCAAGCAGCTTGGGAAGCAGAGAAGATAGCTCACCACCACCACCCCCAGAAGCTATGCTATGGAAGGCAGCCACCGCCGACCTGCTGTGCCGGGACCTTCCATCCCTGGCTTGTCCCACTCTAGGGAATGCAGCTAGGGGTGGAGGGGTGGAGGAATGCTCTGCAGATGGCCTCCACATTTGACTCTGCGAGTTTCTGGTGTAGACCCAGGCCCCTCCGCCATTCTCTGAGAGCAGGGCCTGGGAGAGGCTTCAGGTTCCTAGCTGTTACCCTGGGGGTGAGGGTACCCCAGACGTGTTCCCTTCACTGCTCTGGGGCTCCTTGGGGGCAGTTGCCCCTCAACTCTGCCTCTTGATAACAAGGGTGGTCTCCCTCGGGATACCATGGCTCTGGCTACAGGCATACCCTTTTTTTTGGGGGGGGGGCATCACCGAGTTGCCTCCTCTCTAGGTCTTAGCTGGGAATGTAACCAGCTGGTCCCCCAGAGCTGGGAGGAGGGATTCTCGCCAGAGAACGCTTCGGGTGCCAGGAGAAGCCTGTGCGAATCAGACGTCTTGAGAGCCCCTCACATCTGGATGGCTTCTCTGTGACCATCCAGAAGTCTAGGTTGTCTCACCAGAACTCAAATGTCACTTTAGCCTGCATCTTGGGTACATTTTGGTGATGTCCGATGGGTTTTATCTGAGACCTGGCATAGAGGCCAGCTTCTGTCTAGCTTCTGCCCGTACTGTCCCCTCTAGAGACGCTTCCCAGCCATCCTCCCTCTGGCCCACAACCCAGAAGACTGCTCTTCTACGGGCTGTGGTAAGTGGATGGGTATCTTCTCTCTTTTCTCCCCTTCCCTCCTTGCCCTTGCTTTGTGCCCTGGTGTCCCACCTGGTCTGATTTTCATTCAATTTGTTGTCACTGACCAACTCCACAATGGGAGAGGGGTGAGGGATCCATACCAATCCCATTGCATCAGTAAGAGTCCAGACTGGAGGAGAGAAATGGACCCCTGCTTTGGAAAGTAGGTATGAATCATTTCTGGAAAATGGCACTTGAAGAGGTAGGGCTCAGGGTCTGGAAGCCACCTCTGCTTGGTGTCTGGGGAGCTTCTGGTGGAGGCTGGCCTTGCTGGGGCCCCGGGTGTGGGCTCTCTGAATTGGCCAAACTGCAAGAAAAGCATCAGGAAGCCAGCCATAGGAAAGATGACATGTCCTGGATTCAGTTGGAGTCCCCTATAATTAACATAATTGCCTTGTGGCTGCTTCCCTGGGCCCAGCAGAAATCTTTGGGTCACCGCTGGCCCGTCAGTCCTCCACAGGGACTTCGTGTGACTGAGGAGGTGCCAGAGACCACGGTGGGCCTCTTGTGCGTGCCTAGCCTATTTGAACAGCCCGGAATTGCAGCTCTGAACCCGAGGCATACAGAAGGGGCCAGGGATGCTAGAAGGACTGTATTCCTCCTGTGGTGGGGCGAAGAGGGCAGGGTACAGCTACTCACTGATGGACAACACGAAGAGTGAAAAGATGCCCACCACGTGCCACAGGCGCATGTCCCAGAACACCACAGTCTCCTTGGTCAGTGGGGGCGGCTTGGGCTTGGGCGGGGCCGTGCTGGGCTGTGGGTCAAGAGAGAACAGAGTGAGCCAGGCCCAGGCCAGCAGGCTGGGATGGGGTCAGCAAGGACTCAACCCACACGTTTTAGAATCCCCAAAAGGTTTCAGACATTCACAACCAACACCCCAGACCTCAAAAAAATCCAAGATTCAGAATAAGAGGACTGATCAGAGTCCCAGACCGTGTCACCAGGGACTTGGACTCGAAGGGTGGTTGATGCTTGGGGAAACAAGGCTCAAAGAAGCAAGTGCGGATAGTCTGTCCTTGTCAGCGCGGATGGGGTCTCAGGACCAAGGCCAGAGACAAGGCGAGGCCTGTTTCATGAGCCAGGTGTGCTGCCTGGTAGACTGGTTTTGCTCTCATCTCCCAATAGAGCTCTATGGCTGGGCTACCTGGGTAAAACTCCTCATGCCGGTGTCCACACACTGGCTCCTGCCCCATTCACTCATCACCACGCCACCTAGGCTTGCCAGGATAAGCCGGGAAAAATAGTAATGTAGCGCCACCAGGTGGCTATACCATGTAACTGCGGCTAAAAGAGACAAAGGATCTGTGCGCTTTCAGGAGGCACAACGAAGTCTCAGGTCTAAGGGGACTTGACCACAGGGTATTAAAAGATAGATAGCATCCTAGGCTGGGCGTGGTGGCGCACGCCTTTAATCCCAGTACTCAGGAGGCAGAGGCAGGTGGATTTCTGAGTTCGAGGCCAGCCTGGTCTACAAAGTGAGTTCCAGGACAGCCAGAGCTATACAGAGAAACCCTGTCTCAAAAAAAAAAAAAAAAAAAAAGATAGCATCCTGCCTTACCTTTCTAGAAAGCAAGGAGAATACATCACTGACCTGGGTGGTCTTGAGCTGTGGCTTTACCCTGGGTATGCTTGTTTTTTTTATAGATGTGGTGCTGGGGATTGAACCTGGGGTTTTGTGTGTGCTAGGCAAACACTCTACCAACTTAGTTTCATTCTCAACCTGTCCTGGCTGTTTCGAGGTTATGTGACTCTGTCCCGGGTGTCTATGGGAATGTATCTGTGCCTTATGGAATATGAGAGAGGCTAGTTTTGACTAGAAATAGATATAATCCTGCNTCTGTCAGAAAGTTTGGCTAAGGGACAAGAAAAGGGGTGAGAGCCGGGCGTGGTGGTGCACGCCTTTAATCCCAGCACTCAGGAGGCAGAGGCAGGNGGATTTCTGAGTTCGAGGCCAGCCTGGTCTACANAGTGAGTTCCAGGACAGCCAGAGCTATACAGAGAAACCCTGTCTNNAAAAANAAAAAGAAAAAGAAAAGGGGTGAGACCAGGCACTTGTGCAATATGTCATCTCCTAAATGATCAGTAAGGATGGGCTGGAGGTGTCCCTTGTGGCTATCTGAGAAAGAAAAGCTGCCTGTTTCTCAACCCCTCTCTGGTTCCCACGCCCCCACTGCAGTCCATAAATGTAGATAGGCACATTCTATAAGCCAGGTACTCCCTCATCTAACAACCGCCACCCATGGGGAGGGCGACCTATGCCAGGCAACCCAGACTCACTGAGACATAGACTGCTACGTGACGTCTAAGCTCTTTTCTGTTCACTAAGAGGGACTAGCGTGGGAACCTCCCTTCTTTACTCTGAACCTCAGTTTCTCTCCCTGTAATTGGAGCAGGGTAGTGCCAGCTACTCCTGGGGACTCTCCAACCTGACAGCAAAACTGACGATAATGTAGGACTGAATCAGCATCATCTCTTGGTGGATCGAGAAACTCCGGAGAGGGCAGGGAAGGATGTAGATACATGGCATGTGTGGGCCTGTGGGTACACATACATATGGGCAGAGGGCATATGTGTGGTTGGAGCAATGTATATGTGGTTAGGTTCCTGATTGCAGCATCAGAGTTGGGAGCCTGGCAGTGGCTGCTCCCCATCTCACAGGCCTGGTGTTTCGGCCTGACTGACTGTCTAACAGGAAGATCCCGACCAGGCTCTTGGTGGAGAGTGACGGGCAACAACCACAACCAGGCATCTTAGGTAGGCCCCATAGAGGTAGAAATTCTGACACTTGGAGGTCCTGCGTCCTTCAGAGGCACAGCCAGGTAGAGAGATACACTGCAGGGCTGGGCGGGACGGAGAGGAGACATGGCTCTCAGCCCTGCCTGTACTTCCCATGCTTCCTGGAAGAAAGACCTTGCGTGAGTGGTAGGCAGATGGCCTCCAAATGCGATTTCCTGTGCCGGGGGAGAAGATGAACTCCTCGGAGCGGGGAGACTCCCTGCCTCAGAACTGACTTGCCTGTGGCCGCAGCCTTTGCTCTGAGGACTGCTCAGATTCTGTGCAGGGGCCTCAGGGCAGTTCGTGAGAGGCCTGAGCCTGCCCCACGGGGCCCAAGCCAGCCTGGCTCCCCTTACAGGGGACTGATATGTGACTCGAGCAGCCTCTTCCACACCATTGGTCAGTTGCAGAAGGGACACACTACACAGGGGTACAGGTATCTGTATCATGGGGTGTTGCCCTCAGACTCACCAATTCAGAGCTCTGCCCCCTCAGAACCCTGAGTGTGGCTGGCTCTGTCTTCCATTCCACCCTGTTTGTCCCTTAGCAACTGCCTCCCAGGCCTCCACTCTGTCCCCCTGCCCTTTTGCATCCTGACTTCTAAGTCGGTTCTGCTACCTCCTATTGGGAAGGCTGCAGGTGGCCCCAGCCCGGGTCCTGACCAGCTTGCTCCACCCACCCATCTTCTTCACCTCCTCTCTGGGCTGCATCCTCTCAGCCCACCCATTCTGTGACCTTTTCTCATTATTCTTTTCCAAAGAGGAACTGTTCGCACCGTGTCTGCTCAGAAACCTTCCACAGTTCCAGTAATCACTAGATCCTAGGTGGATTTCCCCCGGGTCCGGCCTAAGGTATGGAGACGTGTGTAGAGAAAGACCAGTTCCACTAGCACACCCTAAATCCAGGGTCCGAATATCCTCTAAGAGACTAGAAGTCAAGAAAACCAAGACCTGAAAGCCCCCTCTCCCCATCCTCTAGGAAAACAAAGCCCAGATGGCAAAGCTGTATCCCTCCTCCACACATGGACACAAACTCCTTGTGTCCCTGAAGTCAGAGGCTGTGCTCAGACTCTAAGCGTGAAGGGCAAGGGGCCATGTCACCCCACCAAGCACCCGCCGGCCCCTGCCTCGACGGTGCCAGCATCCCGAGCCCTCCGTGACGCTGTGCCTCACCTCTACCAGCTGCGTGGCGACACCCGCCAGGCAAGCCCCCAGCGCGGCGCCGCCCAGCGCCCAGAGCCGCCCCGAGCCACGCTGCCTCCCGGCCATGTTCTCCCGTTTGCCGCGCGCTCCGGTGCAGCTCCTGAGAGCCCAGGGGGCTGATGCACAGAGCTACCAGGTGATTGCCCCTGGCCACCAGCAGGCGGTGACGACGGTGGTGGTGGCAGCGGCCGCGGAGAGTTCTGGCTGCGGGCGGTTGAGTCCGCATCATTTATTCATCTTGGTGTCAGGTTCCCGGGACGCCACCTGCGCCATCAGTGCTAGGGTGAGGGTAGGTGTGGGTGGCACCCCGCCTAGGCTATCAGACTTTTAGACCTCCCACTCCACCCCAAGGACACTGAGGTAGGGGGAGCAGGGAGGGAGAAAGGGAACCGTTTAGGGGTAGGTCTTTGACCAACATATACCTTCCCCTCCCACCCACCCACCCCCGATCCTTCTCCCTTGGGCCTCAGTTTCTCCACTTGGGACAGGGGAGGGGCTGGAATCGACTGATCTAGGAGGCCCTTCCCATTCTGACGCCCTGAGTTTGGGGAAAAAATGGTACTGGACTTGGGAGGGGGCAGAGCGGGCATGTTGCCATGGCGACTGACAGGCACTGAGGGATATCCTGGACTTTCTGGGCTGGCTTCCTGCCCAGAGGCAGCTCTGGTCACCCTGGACACCAAAGCAGAGGGAGGGGAGGATGTGGAGAAGCAGAGATGGTATAGTTTGAGCTGGCCATACGTTGGTGTTGTGGAAGGGGCCTCTGCCCCACAGAACAAGGTCAGCTATCTCTGGAGGATCATTTTCTGACCCTGCTGAATACCCTGCAATATAGCCTGGGTCTTGACTCTAGTAAGTCCTTAAAGTTGGTTCCCTGTGGGAACACTGACTGCCCAGGGATGGAGTTTCTGAGCAGCTGTGGAGACCCAAGGGAGGAGCTGTGGTCTTAGAGCGAGTGAGAGCTGGGAAATACCTATGCACAGTGCACCTCACTCTCCCATTTCCCTTCCCCACTATCACCCGCTCGATGAGTGCTAGCAGAAGCAGGCCCAGCATCTTTCTCTCACCAAGAACAGCTGTGGAGGCCAGGCCCGGCTGTGTGAGGGGGGTGGAGGTGGGGGTGGGGACTCCTCAGCAAGTCCCTTCTAACTGGGTCTCATAGGGTTCCATCCTGGATGTGCCATTGATGGATAAGGACGGAGAGGCCTCAACTGGGAGCAGAAGGCCAGTTGCCCTTCAGGGACTGCAGATGACAGGGCAGCCAGGAAAAACCGGCTGCTGTCTGAAAAGGACTGTAGGCCCAGGGGGCGCATCAAAGTCAGGCGCAACAGTAGCTGGCAAAACCTTAGGGGTCGATTCATCCAAAGCAAGCAAGAAACAGAATAAAATCCTAAAACAACACCTGCCCCCTGCCCCCAGGAACGCTTCTCCAACTACAGCAGCGGCAGCAGCAGGTCTCTGCCTCAGCCACAGGCTAGGCCTGAGCTAGGCTACTGAAAGCCACATGGATCGCAGGGGGTGGCGGCAGTTGGGGGTGGGAGGGGAGGCAGGGATAATCACCCTCAGGGCATGTGCTTAGAGAGGCTGGACGGAACTTTGTCCGGGTGAACTAGGCAGGCAACAGGGTTGTGGCACTGGGAAGACTGTAGGTCCTCACTACCACTGCGTTCTAGCCTGGGGAAATGAGGAGCCAGAGACTATCAGAGGGCTGATGGTGGGGGAAGGGGGAACGTACAGTGACTGTTGGCTCACCTTAGCAGGACACACTGGCCTGCTGCTCACAGGATTTCCTTTGCTGCTCAGCCTAGAGAGGTACTGATGTTCAAAGTTCATTCTCTTGGAAGAGGCTCAGTGGTAAGGAGCATTTGTTGCTCTTGCAGAGGTCCCAAGTTTGATTCCCAGCATCCACGGGGTGGCTCTCAATCATCAGTAACTCCAGTCCCAGAAGATTTGACACTTTCTCCTGAACTCAGCAGGCACATGGTGTACATACAGGCAAAACACTCATACACAGAAAAAAATAAATTCATCTTAAGAATTAAAGTACATTGTCTTGTTTGTCTGCCAAAAAGTAAGGCCAGCTGGACTCCTGGCTTGATGGCAGAGTACTTGCCTGTGTTCAGTCACTGGCACTGCAAAACTAAATAAAAACAAATGGAAGGAGAGGGAGAGAGAGAGAGATCTCTCTCTCTCTCTCTCTCTCTCTCTCTCTCTCTCTCTCTCTCTCTCATACACACACACACACACACCACATACACACACACATGTGGGCACATAATACTGTCATATTGTCTTATAGGCTTCAAAATTCAATTGACTTAGAATAACAGGGTATCTGAAAAGTCTTAGTGTAGTAGTTTTAAGTGCTAATAACCAAAGAATATAAAAGCTATAAACTTATAAGACATACCATCTGATAATTGAAGCTAAATGCTATACATCTATAACCCCAGCAACTAGGAGTCAGAGGCAGGGGGATCACTGTGGGTTTGAGGTTAGCCTGGTCTACATAGTGAGCTCTGGGCCAGCCAGGGCTACATAGTAAGACAGAAGAAACAGCATTTGGAATCTTACTTATTTAAATTTCTTGCTTTTCCCCTCTGAAGTTGGAAAAGTTGGACAACGGGGATGTTATTCAAAATTCACAAAACAGTGAATGTAAGAGAATTTAAATAATTAAGTTTTCAAATTACATCTCTTATAAATTTGTTGCATTTTTAAATATATATATAACTTTTTTTTTATTAAAGCTTAAAGCTTAAACTCAGCACTTGGGAGGTGGAGAGAGGATCAGGGGTTCAAGTCCAGCCTGGGCTCCATGAGACCTGTCTCAAAACCAAACCAAACCAAACCAAACCACACCACAAAACGCAGCACCCCACTGAGGCTGATGGCTGTGAAGTCTGGCCCACAGCTGGTTACCTAACCATCCGTCCTTGTCTGCTAAGCAGGTTCACGTCAAGCCATTGCTAAATGCTAGTCTTTACTGTCATTGTGGAAGGCTCAATATAAGAAAAACAAATCCATAGATCTCAGTCCATCAGTGCTCTATTGTTAAACATTTAGGGTATTTCCAGTTTTCCCGTAGAAATGATACTTACATACACCATGGTCAGAATGCTGGCCTTTGCAGAATGTGACTCCATTTTCTCTTTCTTTCTTTCCTTTGAAGAAAATCTATGTGACACTGACTGACCTGGAGCTTGCTATGCGGACCAGGATGGTCTTGAACTCAAAGAGGTCTTCTGGCCTCTGTTTCCAGAGTGCTAAGTCAAAGCCCTGTGCCACCATGCCCTACAGCCCTTAATTTACTTGTGTGTGTGTGTGTGTGTGTGTGTGTGTATGTGTACCGAGTGCCGTGCATGCCATGCATGTATAGGGGTCAGAGACCAACTTTGTGGAGTAGCTTCTCCCTTGGTAGTTTTCTATGGGTTCCCCAGACTGAACTCAGGTTGCCAGGGTGTCCAGCACTTGGCTGCTTGTCCTTTCTGGCTGAGCCATCTTGCCAGATCTACCCTACCCTGTTCTCTAGTGAGGGAGGAGTTGCAGGGAGGAGCTCTGTTTGGCCTTAGGCCTCCGAAATTGCCACACTCAACTCAGTCTCCTGCCTCTGATTCAGGGTTCTGACTACCTCTGGTATTGTGTGGCTTCTTACCAGGTCCCCTCAACATGTCCCTGTACCCCACCAGCTGGGCCCATCAAAGCTGAGGTGGGGGACTTCTGGCTCCCTGGAAAAGGGCATCCCTCCCTGTGTGGTGGCATATATACTGGCATGCCAACTACTACTGCTGTACTATTTTTATATCTGATGGGTTTCCTGTGGGGACCAAAATCAGCCTCCAGGGCCTCTGGGTTGGAAGCCATGGGTAGGGAACTGAGCAGTGGCCAGGAGACCCCATGGACACTCCTTTCCCGGAGCTTGATACAATGGAACTCAAGGCCTAGCTTTGGAGACACTGAGGGGTAGCGAATGAACAACCCAGTCACAGAGCCAGGCTGGGATCCAGGCCACCATGGAATTAGCCTGAGGTGGGGGTGGGAGTTAGATAGCCTGGGCCAGTGACACAGCAGCTGGGTGTGCTGGGAGCTGGCTGTCCCTGAACTTGTTGGCCCTAAGCCTGTCCCAGAATAGCTCAGGGCTGAGCCCAGCCTGTATGTGCATGAACCTGAGCTCATGTAGCAAGACACTGGTGCGTGCGTGCGTGCGTGCATGCGTGCGTGCGTGCATAGAGGAGGGCCTTGCATTCTACATGCGGCTCTGTGTGCATCTGTGTGTCAGTCTATGTCCTTGGACACGGATGCACAAGTGCCCACGAATGGGGCTGCTTCCATGGAGATGTGTAGCTTAGGGGCCCCACCTTTCCAGTGGTGGAGACCCAGGTGGCCCAGCTGAGTACATATGTGGCCACATGTCTCACATGGGGAACTGCACACATGTACATGCCATGTGCAAATCTGTGAGGAGCTGAAACAGGAGCTCTGTGATGCCAGGGGGCAAGGGCGGGGGGATTCAGTAGATCTCAACCAGGGGAGGGGGCAGAATCCAGCCCTCTGTCAAGGACTAACTGGAAGAGATGCCGGGTAGGCCTTGCCTTGTAGCAGATAATAGAACAGGGAGTGGGGATGCACGTGAGGAGGCTGAGTGGATGAGAAAGTCGAATCTCATGAAGGAAGCTGGGACGCCCCTTTCTTCCTCCTGGGCAGGCAGAGGGCAGGGTAGAGAAGTAGGCATCTGCGGGTGGGGCGCCCTCGGGAGGTGGGGGCAGGGTACACAGGAGAGTACTGAAGGCAGCAAAGCTGGGGCTGAGGTGTCAGCTCGGTTATTTCAATACTTGCACGTAGACATGATCCCCAAAACCCACGTGAAAAAGCCAGGTGTGGTGGCAGATACTTGTAATCCCGTCACAGGGAGGCAGGGACAGGCAGACACTCACTGGCCAGTCTGTCTAGTCTATGTGGTTAGATGAAGGCCTATGAGAGACTGTCTCAAAAAAGAAAAAAAGACAGCACCAGAGGAGACACAGCCAAACATGTCACACACACACACACACACACACACACACACACACGAATATACATACACATCATACATGCAAAAAAGAGAACCTGCAATACGTTTATCTTTTTTTTTTTTTTTAAAGTATTTAAAAGAAAGACAAGCCTGGAAGGAAGGAGATGTCTTGGCCGAGTGGGGAGGGAAGAGGCTGGGGAGGGTTCCTGACGATGGAGACCGATGGAGACCAAGATCGGGGCAGGGGAGTGAACAAGAGCAGCAACCGCGGTAGGGTTACTGGGCAACAAACTCGGAGCCTGCCACTGTAGGGCAGATTGGCTGAACTTAAATGCTCACCAGAAAGCACCCGAAAGGAAGCCAGGGTTGTTGAGATTGGCAGGCCCCTTCCCAGAGACTCTTAGAAGGCTCTCTTCTCTCGGGCAGGATGCATGGAGGCTGTCCAAAACTCGGGTAGGGGGCAGGTGGACTATGCGTGCTCTCTTTCACAGCTGTCTCCTCCCCAGGCTTCTCTCTGTACTCAGGCTTGGAAGGCTTAGAAGCAACCCAGCCAGGCTAGTCAGCAGCTCTTAGAGGCCGGGTGCCACTGCAGGTGGAGGGGTGACTTGCTTGCTGGCCAAAAGGGAGCCCGGCAGCTGGACAGCAGGCCTCTTTGTTACAGGTTTGAACCATGGTCCCTCCTCCTTCCAAGAGTTTGGTTTGGAACTGCGCTGCTCTTTCCAAGGTCGAAGGCTTTGGCACAGGAAACTGGCCAGCTTCAGGCTGTACCCGGAATGAATGCAGGGGGCCTCCTTCAAGGTCACACACAGCAGTAGCTGCTACCGAAGCACGCCCAGTTCAGGGGCTGCGGGTCATCATGGCCGATTGCTCTAAGCAACAAGTCTCCCGAATCCACCCAGGGCTCCTTCGCGGGTGTGTGTGGGTGAGGGGGGGGCAGTGACCCAAAGGGGGTCGGCATGATTTCAGATCTACAGCCTGGGCAGAGTCGGTGGGTAAGGAAATCGGGGTGGCCCCTGGCACTGCCTGCTGTCCTCGGATCGGGCGAGGGAGGTAAGAGGCGAAAGACAGCCAGGGTGCGATCCTGGGGAGCTCGCGGACCGACCGGAGGGGAGCTTTCGCAGTCTGGCGGGAGAGGCTCTGGGAGAGAGTTGTTGGCTTGGGGACATTCCGAGGCCGAGCCCCGCCTCCTCGGAGACGCCCCCGCGCGAGCAACACCTCGGGGCGGGGCGCGGAGAGGAAGGGCGGCGCGGCGCGGAGCTGCGCGGCCACTCGGGGCACCGCGGCGCACAGCGCAGGTAAGGGCGCGCGTCGGTGGGCGGGGTCCGCGGCCCCAGGAGCTCTGCGGCGGGTGGGGGCTCTCGCCTCCTCCCGCTGCCATGGTCACGAGCCCTCCATCTTCGGTCTCAGCTTCCTCCTCCCGGTCCCGTGGCCGCCCGGCTCCTGTTTAAACGCAGCGCGGGGTTCAACCCCTAGCAGCAGTGCGGAGCGCGAGCGCCGTGCCCTACAGCCCGGCAAGAACCCGGGTGCGAGTGTATCACCCAGAGGGAGAGAGGCTGCCAGGAGCAGGTGACTTGGCTGGTCAGGACGGAAGGGCTGACGGAGAAACCGAAAAGGTGGTGTTGCCTGCCTGGGAGGAGCCTAGACGGATGTCCGAATGTTGGAGCGGAGTTGTTTGGGCAACTTTCAGGACTGACTAATGCAGTCAGGGGAAGCTAATGCAGAGACTGGGAGGCATGTAGGGCAAGAAGCTTGGACCCGAGGAGAGGCAGAGACTGGGGCTGATGACTGGAGGGCGGGTGTGACAGTTCTGTGCACTTGCCTGGAGCACTTTCTCCACTGCCCACCAGGCACATAGGTTGATTAATGGGCCTCTAGCATAGTCCAGGAAAAGGCCTCCATAGCAGAAATAAGGTCCATGCCACTCCAGACTAGGAAATACCAGAGTGAGTGCCATGCTAGGGTGTGGCTTAGGGGCCTGAGGGGCCAGGACAGGGGGAGGGCAGGGAAGGTCCCAGTGACCCTGCTTGGGAGTGATCTGGTATGGACAGAGGCCAAGCATGCAAGGGAAAGTTCCAGCTACTGTTTAGATGGCCACAAGGACAATAGCTGAGTCACCTGTACACCCAACTTAACTTTTTTTGGCCTCACCCTGCCGCTTGTGAGCATCAAGTCTACCTGGGGTGAGAAAGGAGGCAGGGCCCGGCTAGGAATGCATGATGTACCTCAGTGAGTCACCCAGCACCTCTGAGCCACTTAGTTCTGGTGAGCCTGTTAGGGCTGGGAGTGAGGGGCCTGGGTCTGAGCTCTGCACCTGATCTACAGAGGGTATCTCTAGACCCTCCTGGATTACTTCCCATGCCTCAAATTCACCGTTTGCACAGCCTGCCACTCAGGACCCCAGAGTTGGCAGGAGGGAGAGTATGAGGAGGTCGTGTTGTTGACCAGAGGGCTATGGGATGGGTACTGGGCCCAGGGCTAGAGAGAATACTTTTGCTGGCACACGCTCTCAAACACTTGTGTCTGGCCTTACACTCACGACACCGCTTCTAGATGAACCCAGAGCTCCTAGCTGGGAGACTTCGATATCAGACTCCAGATGTAGCCTTCCTGGGCCACCTTTACCATGCTTAATGTCTGCCCTTTCCTCTGGGGGTGGAAATCCTTCTGGGGCCACAGACCTAAAAGGAACTACTTACTGTAGAGTCAGTGACTGTTAATCTGGGTCTGTCAGATCTACCCAGGTCCGGTCTATGCTTTGGGATATGGAGTGTCAAGGACCAGATTCCGTGCCAAGAGAAGCGTCTCTCTACAGTTTATTCTTTTGAGGGGCAACCACAAGAGTCTGAAATGTCCTGGTCTAGTTAGATCTCCATTTCAGAGAGGGCCAGGGATGGGTGAGCTGTGATGTAACAGGCTGAGATGGACCTTTTGTGGACAGCAGGCTAGGTGTGGGCCGGGTACCAGGGTAGTTCAAGGTTACAGGGAATTGATAGGCTCCAGTCTATCAATGTCTGGAAAGATGGTTGAGGGTCAGGGAGGTCCAGGTCCCTTGGCCCATCTCTGTCCCTCAGCTGGGCTCTCATGGCCAGTGGAAACCAGATGCTAAACTAGCCGATCCCAAGTTGAGTCTGTCCTCCCCACCCTCTGCTTGTCTGTGTTTGGGGTTAGGCTCTGTGTTTACTGCCAGCAAAGATGGCTCCTGCTGCTGCAGCTTCCTTTTCCTGCCTCTCCTCCTCCCCATGCAGCCAAACTGCAGCAGGAAAGGTGGGGCAGGAATGTCTGGGCCAGAGTTCTGAGGTCCCCGCCCTGCTGTGTTCTGGAGCCAGTTCTTCTGAGTCCCAGGTTCTGCCCGTAACATTTGGAGTGCCTACCTGATGTCATCTGTCTATCATTGGCCACCCCGATGACATCCGACTCACCCCAGTTTGCTCATTTCTAAAGTTTTCAGAGTGTCAGGGTAAGGCAGAGTGAAAATGCTTTAACTCCACCCTGACGTGTCCCTCCGATGGCCAGGCCATTTGGACAGATGAACATCCTTGCCAAATGAAGACAGCGGGGGCTGGCTTCGGGAGGCTTTGAGCAGGGCCGCAGACAGCCCGCCTGTGGAATAGGTTCAGACATGCTTCCTCACTACCCCTGCCTCGAGTCAAGATGCTGCATTGTAGCTTGCTTAGAAGATTCCTCGGTTAGGACAGACCATTTCAAGGCCCCTGCTGATCTGCCTGCCTACCCCAGTGACCCTGTTCCTGAGTGGGACCCATTTATCTGTCTCAGTCTGGTTGGGGGAGGTAGACATAAGGGGCTGGGCTCCTGTCCATGCTGAGTTTTCTCATAGCCCATCTCTCACCTGTCACCGGGTTTGTCTTGCTGAGTCTGATGTGTGATCTGCTATTGCCTTGTTCTGAAGCACTCCGTGATCTTCAGGGTTGACTGAGGCAAAGTGAGGCTTGTCTGCTGGCCAATGAAGGTGGGCCATCCTCACAGGCTGGGCAGGCACCCCAGTAAACCTTTCTTTCTTTCTTTTTAAGATTTATTTATTTATTATGTGTAAGTACACCATAGCTGTTTTCAGACACACCAGAAGAGGCCATACGATCTCATTACAGATGGTTGTGAGCCACCATGTGGTTGCTGGGATTTGAACTCAGGACCTTCAGAAGAGCAGTCAGTGTTCTTAACCGCTGAGCCAACTTTCCCGCTCTTGCTATGGCCCCGCTTGCTCTGACCCCGCTTGCTCTAGCTGTCTTCAGACACCCCAGAAGAGGGCATCAGATCTCACTACGGATGGTTGTGAGCCATCATGTGGTTGCTGGGATTTGAACTCAGGACCTTCGGAAGAATAGTCAGTGTTCTTAACTGCTGAGCGATCTCTCCAGCCCCAAACCTTTCTTTTACTTCTCGCTACTAAGCTGTCTTCTCCCTGTTCCTTTTCCTCCCTCCCTCCCTCCCTCCCTCCCTCCTTCCCTTCCCCCAAACCTTCTCTTTCCCCCTTCCTTTCTGATAAGGTCACATCTTAGCCCAGGCTGCCCTGGAGTCCATAGCAAAATCCTGCTGCCTCTGCCTCCCCAGGGCTGGGTGTGCCCCACTACGCTCTGCTGTTCTCTTGTCTCCCCTGTGGCTTCATCGGGAGGCCTCCAGACTGCTGTTGTATCAGATCTCTCCTGGCTTACTGAGCTCTATTTAGTGACCCTGAGGCTGGATATCAGCATATTGTTGAGCTCTTCTGATAGCATCTGTGCCTCTTGCCCCAAAGATCACAGAGTGGGGCCTTTCAGTGGAAAGATATCCAGGACTAAGAACGATTAGGTAGTTATCCCCCTGGTGTCTGGGTTCATGGAGTGTCTGAGCAGGCTGAACCTGGGCTGGAAGAACACATGCTTTCGGGCGGGAAGGGATTCTTCCCTTGACAGTTTTTAGCTTTTATTTCCTTCTGGGGCAGGGAGCAGGGCAGGGTCAGTGGCCAGAAGAGACTTCCTCTCTGAGAAGCTAGGCTCACTGACTGACTCTGATGTGGGTGATTATGGGTCTTATCTCTCGGAACTGGGGAGGATATTTGTGCCCCTGCCATGTTCTCTGACCTATGTCCTTCCTACCCAGTAGGCCTAGTACCTCGCCGCACCCTGGCTATGTCTACCTCTGAGGAGGCAGACCTGCTTCGGCTGGAGGAGGTCTTCTCAATGACTCTTGCTCGAACCATCAGTCTCATCCTGCAGCCTCTGCTCTTAGCTGGTGAGTGTAGGCCTCGGTGGGGAAGGGGGGCACAGGAGGGCCGCCCCCAGGGATACGATTTCTCCCTTGTTAGACATTCTGAGACAGCCTTCTCAAACTCAAGTGGAAGTGCTGACACTTGACACTGCCGTCTTTTGATGGAGCTGAGGCCTTGGCCACCAGGTCCTGGCTGTTGCCTTCCCAGATGGCTTCTGAGGACCACAGGCCTACCTGTACCACTTGCCTCACTCCCTGTTCCCATGCAGGGCTCCCCGGAATGCTTTGGAAAGCCCCGATTAGAAGACAGGACACATAAGGCTTTCACCTGGGGGTCGCCCTTGGAATGTGACCTTGGGCAGGTGCTTTCCTCTCTCACAGCCTGTCTGTGTATCTCTAAGGTGACTGGGAGTGACCCTGAAGACTCCACGTTCTGCATCTGGGTCTAAAGAGGAGAGGCAGAGACTCAGGGGAGCTAGGAGTCTTGGTTTCCCCAAAATGATTAGGGTTGTCCTGTTAAGTAGGAGGCACACATACAACCCTAATTACTCAGGCTTCAGTCCTTTACCCCAGCATGTCCTGCCCACGAGGAGCTCCTCGGGGTACTAATACAGTCCTGAGCCTCCCAGAGCTATAGGACCACCCATCAATGCCAGCTCAGAGTGGCTCTGCTTTCCACAGACCCGGAACCCTCAGATCCCTGTGGCAAAGAGTGCCTTCGGCTTCTGCAACAGCTGCATGAGAGTGCCCAGCGGTTGTGGGAGGTGACAGAGCAGAGCCTGCTTTCGTTTCGGCAGAGGCTATACCCACCTTCTGGAGGTCTGGAGACTGTGCTGTTACTGAGCAATGCTGACCATGTCCTACAAGCCCACATGGAGTAAGACACCCCGCCCCCGCCCCTGCCCTGGGACAGTGTGTTGCTTGGCCACAGTGCCAGAGTGCCACCTCTGCTATTTGATCCTAAGGGTCAGCTGGGGTGGGTCTCCTATGGGCTAGGGTGTTGGCTTGGTAGCAGGCGTATAGGCTCAGGCCTGGACCAGACCTATGAGATACAACTGTTGGGTCACGGCTTGAGGGCAAATGTCTGGACCATCAGGATTCTGGTTGCACAGTGGGTGGGATCTGGGACACCACCACCACCCCCCAAGAGGCAGGGGCTGAGTGTGCATTGGGAGCTGGGCTTTCAAGGTGATCCTGGGTTGCTCATAGGTACATCAAGTCCTATACTGACTGCGTGGTGGTGCAAGCCTTTCAGAAGGTCTCAAAGAAGAGGAGGTGAGCTTGGGGCTGACACAGTAGCCCCTATGTAGCCCGTGAGTGTCTGGGGAGGGGGAGTTGGGGAAGATCACCCCAAAGCATCAGAGTGAGTGCATTGCCCACCCACCACTTGAGCGTCTGCAGTTACTGCCCCCTATCTCCTCTGAGGTGAGGGCACAAAGACCCCAGGGAGGGAGCTCAGCGTTTTGCTGGGCTGATGGGGTGGGGTACAGGGTTGGTATCCTGGGTCTGGGAGCTGGGGGAGTGGTTACCACAGGGGGTGGGGGGAGGTACAGGTGGATATGGGTTTGGAATGGGGGTGGGGAGGTAGTACCTGGCTCTTCCTAAATGCAGTGAGTTCTGGAGGAGCCAGCGCAAGACACTGCGGCAGCTGCTGTCCTCTGGGAGCCCTGGGGGCTCGGTGGGCACCACGGTGTACCAGGCCCTCCTCCAGCCACTCTCCCAGCACGTGCAGAAATACGTGCTCCTCCTGCTGAGCCTCAGGGACACCCTTGATGAGGTGGGTACCAGAAGCCATCTAAGGATGGAGGTGTTGGGAAGAGGAGAAACAGGGCTCAGGCTCAGGGGACCAAGATAAGCCATAGGGAGGGGCCCCGAGAGAGAACATAGCCCTCCCCTGGGGAGGGGCTCTGGCGGCATGAACCTGCCCTAGGGAATCTTGGGCACATGGCTCTCCCTTGGTGGAACACCCGAAGAACAGACGTAGAATTCTCTACTCAGTGCGAGGACATAAGGCCCAGGGCCACACTATGGTGTCATCGAAATATCCATCTGGAGGCACCTTCATGCTCCCTTCCTGTCCCCAGAAGAGTTGTCAGGGAGAAGAGAGTGAGCTGGATGTTTAGGCCTGACCAACTGAGGCTGGGCTAGGACCTCATAACCATCACCAGGATGGGCGCTGGTTCCAAGTCCGTCAGATCCTCCCCTCCACCCCTGCCTCCCACAGAACCACCCAGCCCAGGAGCTGGTGATGCATGCGGTTACCGTGTTTGGAAACCTGCAGTCCTTCATGGGACAGGCCTTGGACCAAGCTGTGGCCACACAGGCCCTGTGGCACAGTCTCAGCAGCCGGCTGAGGGTGAGTGTGGGCCTTTGGGACAGGCAAGGGAGGGAGTTGTTCCACATTGGATGTGAGGCTATGCTGGGTGGTCTGAGCAGCTCTGTGCCTCAGTTTCCCCATCTGTCAGTCACCTTTAGCCATCGGCTCAGGCAGCAGAACTGGCTTTTCACGTTCCTGTCCCCGTCTAGCACAGTATCTAATGCCCTGTAGGAAGAGAGTCCCCAGAAGAGTTGTCAGGCGTGGGCCAGGAGTAGAGCAGGCCAGAATAACCGTGGGTGACGGAGGACATAGCATGCCAGGTGAGGGTATCAGGAACCTGCTGGCTGTGACGGGGCAGAATGGAGACCACCCAGGAAAGGACAGGGAAAGAAACCAAGCTGACCTTCTGAGCCAGATCAGGGGCCACCCCTCCCCCTCCCTGCTCCCCGCATCTCGAGCATCAGTGCGCAAGTGTGTGAATGAGAGAGAGACCTGGGTGATACCCCAGGCGCGCTGGCTGGGATGGTCTCTGGGAGGTGTCCGGGGTGCAGGAGAGAGGTGCAGCCTCCAGTGTCAGCACCCGACCTTCTTGTCTCCCTCTTTATCCCACCAGGATGTGCTCTGCACCCCAGCTCACCGACGACTCTTGCAGGACAGCCAGGACATCCCCGTGGTGGTCACTCCACTGCGGGCTGAGCGCGTGCTGCTCTTTGATGATGCGCTTGTCCTGCTGCAGGTTAGGAGGGGGGAGGGGGAACATGAGGTGGGGGTTCTGGGGTCAGATTTGAAACTGAACAGGAAAGGATCAGAGCTGAGGCTGAGGCCAAGGATTGTGGGTCAAGGGGAAGCCATATGAGGCTTCAGGGTTTGTCCCAGAGCCAGTTAACCTTGGCCAAACTCACCTGTGGTGACAACATTGTCTCCCCTGCCTCAGCCTGGCAGCCTGGCTTGGGGTTTGTTCTGATTGTGTCTGTAACTTCCTCTCCCTCGGTTGCAGTTTGTCTACTAGAGATGTTTCTAGCCCTTCCCTGCTTGACTAAGTTCCTTTTCTTGTGGCTGCTACAAAATGCCTGACAAAACAACAACTTGAGAGAGAGACAGGAGGGGGAGGGGGAGGAAGGGGAGGGAGGGAGGAGAGAGGGGGAGAGGGAAGAAGGGGGAGGGAGGGGGGAGAGGGAAGAAGAGGGAGGAGAGGGGGGAGAGGGAAGAAGAGAGGGAGGAAGGGGGAGGGAGGGAGAGAGGGAAGACAGGAGGGAGAGAGGGTGAAAGGACGGAAGAGTTTGTTTTAGCCTGGGACTCAGGCTTATTTGTTTCTGTGGGACTCACTTGTCTCTCTGCTATGACCTGTAAGCTCCTCCATTCTCTGGCTTGGCCTTAAGACCCTTCCACTTCTGGGTCAAGTGAACAGCCTGCTTGGGCCAAATGGAAGATGATAACATTCCAGAAAAAGGGACTTCCCATCAGGCTCTGAGCAGGGTAGCTTCTCTGGCCGAAGGAGAAACAGGGGCAAAGGTGAAAGATGCTTAGGACAAGCTCAGGAGGGCGTGGCGGCTGAGCAGCAGATGCTCAGAGCGAGAGAGATTGTGGAGGCAGGTGCAGGAACTGCATGCGTCAGCCTCTGCTGGGGGCCTTAGAGGTTTGCAGCAGAGGCTGGGGGGGGGGGCAACTGTGTTTCTAGAAAACACTGGCACCCCCCCATAGGGTGGGGGAGGCCTGACCAGGTCCTAGGGTGAGAAAAGAATGAGGAGCTGATGCTAAAGGGGAACAGTCCACCGTGGAAGGACGGCGCTCCGGGCCTGAGGGGCATCGGTGCCAGTGACTGTGCAAATGCTGCTGTGAACAACACTTGTGCCCATCTTCTTCCAGGGCCACAGTGTCCACACGTTTGACCTGAAGTTGGTATGGGTAGATCCTGGCAAAGACAAGTGAGTGACTCAGAGAGCTGCTGGTGCCCTGGGCCTCGCTCCCTGTGCCCTACGAAATCCCACATCGCCAGGCTCCCGCGTGAGCCCCACTTCCAACTCCGGACAGAAATGGGGCTCACGGGCCAATCACCTCTGTCTGCCTAGGTGTGCGCTCCACATCCTCACTCCTGAAGAAGAGTTCTCCTTTTGTACCAGAGACCCCCAGGGCCAGGTGAATGTATGAATGATGGAGGCCAAGTCAGAAGCCAGGGGAGGGCAGAGTGCTGACCCTACAAGCCCAGAAGTATATTGGGGTGTGCCTAGGCTTGGGTATCAGGATGTTAGAGGAACGGGAATTTTCCCATCACTAGGTTGGAGTGGAGGCCAGCTCTCACCCTTGGACAAGACTCTGGGGTGTCTAGTCCCTGGGCTGCTCAAAGGATCTCAGGTCTGCTGCCATATCCTAGGAGGGCAGTGTGTCTGAGAACAGCATTGAGGGGACAGGACTCGGTGCCCTGGGAGGCCTCTTTAGGGCATACCTGCAGCAGCGATGGCATGTCCCCTGCCTTCCCGTCCCCACCAGGTTGAATGGCAGTGGAAGGTGACCCAGGCTGTGTGCCAGGCCCTCTGTGGCAAGAAGGACTTCCCTGTGCTGGGATCAGGCCGAAAGACATCTGTGCCTCCTGAATATCGCCGTGTGGCCTATACCTTCTGCCGCGAGGGCTGGCTCTACCAGGCCACCTACGAAGGCGAGTGGTGTCGAGCCAAGCCCCATGGCAAGTGAGTCACTGTGAGGGCTGAGCACTTCCCGCAGAAAGAAAGAAGGAGCTCGCTAGAAATCCCATTGACTGGGAGTCTCCTAAAGCTTGGTGATGCCTTCTGCAACTCCCGTGGCTCAAGGGGAAAGGAGTTGTTGGGGGCACCCCAGCGCCCCACAAGGCTGCGTGTACAGCTGTGCCAGGAGAGGGGGCCATTTTCTGTGAGGTATCTCAGCACCACGTGAGGACTAGGTGAGCAGAAAGTCTAGTTGGAAGAAGCTAGAGTGGAGGAAGAGAGGGACTTTGAGGGCTCTGGGCATGCAGCTATCTGGGGCTGGGGATGGTGGCCTGATGCTGTGGACCTCCTGTGTTCCAGGGGAACCCTGAAGTGGCCAGATGGGCGGAACCACGTGGGGGATTTCTACCAGGGCCTGGAGCATGGGTAAGGCTGGCTGGGCGGGTGCCGGCATGTGAGGTACCCAGTGGCTGCCCCAAATTCCCAAGCCTCGCACAGGAGTGGTCAGATGGCCCAGTCCTCTCTCTCACCACATAGATTCAGAAGGGGAACCTGGCAGGGAATAGGAAGGTGGGTCTCAGCCTTCCTTCCCGTGGTGGGGGAGGGGTGTCCCGAGGACCTTTTGTAAGGGAACAGGGGACTCTGAGATCTACTGGGGGACACCTTGGAGACAAGGACAACTGGGTAGCATGGAGGGACGTGACAGGGACACCTGATCAGGCAAGTGGCCTGGATACTCACTTCCAACCCCACCAACCACATGGTCAGCTTTGGCATCCGCCTGGTGCCCCAGGCCTCTGAGGACAAATTTGACTGTTACAAGTGCCACTGGCAGGAAGGCAGGATGTGTGAGTACGGCATCTGTGAGTAAGTGACCTTTGGCCTGCAGGGGAAAGGTGGGTGGTGGGGGATGGGGCGGGGTGAGCGGCGTGTCCTCTGGGCTGAGCTCCATGAGGTACATCTATCTCTCCAGGTATGGCACTGACAAGGTGTACAAGGGCTATTTTCAGGCCGGACTGCGGCACGGATTTGGCATCCTCGACAGTGCCCCGAAGGCTCCCCAGCCCTTCAGATACACGGGCCACTGGGAGAGAGGCCAGAGGAGTGGCTACGGCATCGAGGAGGACAGGGACAGGTGAGTGCTGGTACAGAGAAGCCAGAGGTCCATCTGGCTCAAGCTGCAGTCCCTCTCTGTCCCCTGTGTGCCCCTTCAGTGTTTTTTGTCTTGTTCTGTCCTGGACACCTGTCTCCATGGCGCCTCCCTCCATCGATGCTTCCCGCTACCTCTAGGGGGCTCCACCCAGCGTGCCTGCCCCTAAGGAGGACACCCTTCTCTGCTGCCTTCAGTTTTCTAGCGCCATCTGTCTCCCCCGCACTCCATGCCAGCAGAGCATTCAGAAGGCACAAGGGAACCATTCTGAGCCTCCTCTTTCACGCTCCCTCTTCCCTTAGGGGCGAGCGCTATATTGGCATGTGGCAGGCTGACCAGCGTCATGGCCCTGGGGTCGTGGTCACCCAGGCAGGCGTCTGCTACCAGGGCACATTCCAAGGGGACAAGATGGCCGTGAGTGGTAGCCCCTGCCCCGGGCACTCTATAGGTGAATTAAAGCCAATCTGGGTGGGTGACAAGGGATGTCCAGCTCTGCCACCGTCTACTCTGACTTTGGCACAAGCCGGGCTTCTTCTAGCCTCCCTTCCCCCCTTTTGCGACTCAAGTCAATGATGCTGATGGGACACACATGAGCTCACAAGAGCCACGTGTGCCACAGGACAGCCAGTGGCCTCATGGACCCCCGTACCGGCCCTGGCTGAACCGGCACCATCTTTTGGAGTCCTTGAGTGACTGTTGAGAGATTGTTGTCATTGTTCTTAGCATATGAATGACACCCGTTTATTGATGGCACACATCAGAGGACCTGCCCAACAACACAGTCACATCCGGCTGAGGCTGAGATCAAACCCAACCCCCCCCCAACCGTCCCCCCAGCCTGGGCCTCCATCTCTTGCCTCCCGCCTCTCCACTAGACAGGGCCTTGATGTGTGGTGGGGCTCTGGGCAGCAGCTGTACCTGATTTTACAGCTTGTTTGTTTATATTCCACCTTGATCTGGAAAGAACCAAAGGGGACCTGAAAGGAAAGGGGAAGGAAAGGCTAGGCCTACAGCACAGACTCAGGGACAAGTTGACCATGAACTTGTCAGGGAGCTTCCTGGCAGGTGCTGTAGGTCGATTGTAGGTCATAAGGGAGCCTGACTGGCCCTGTGGACCCAGGGAAGTGGCAGGGAAACAGGGACAGCTGGAAGGAAGCCAGCACTTCCTGAGTTCAGGGGCTTCCTGGAGAGGCTGCTGAGGACGAGCCAAGTCTGAGGGATAACTAGGGAAAACAAGGGGTAGGGTCCACAGGATGTAACTCTCCTGGAGAGGGTGGGGCCAGAGGGTTCGGGGGTTCTTGGCCCTGTGGGTTTTCTGTCCAGTCTCACCTCCCTCTCCTCTGTTCTCTTCCTTCCCAGGGCCCAGGCATCCTGCTCTATGAGGATGACTCTCTATACGAAGGTACTTTCACCAGGGACCTGACGCTCCTAGGGAAGGTGAGCGGGCGTCCACTTCTCTCCCCACCTCATAAGTACTGGGCTCAAAGCCAAGGCTGACAGTAGAGGATGGGCAGGGGGAGGGGATGCCCCTCCTACCTCCGTGGTGTCCCAGGGGTTCCGTGTCCTTGCCATGCAGCGTGCAATACTAACTTGACAGAGCTAGGTGACAAGGGACTGGAGGATTTGCCTCCTACCCAGAGGGCTGTGCTCCGGTAGAGCCGTCCCCACCCGAGTCTTGGACAGCTGTCCCCAGGGTCACCATTCTTTCAGTGCCCCTGCTGGAGTTGGCATAACAAAAGGTAGTTGTGTTCATGATGGGCCTTTGAAAATCTGGGGATAATTTTGGATGCATAAGGACAGGCAGGGGCTGGAGAGATGGCTCTGCGGTTAAGAGCACTGACTGCTCTTCCAGAGGTCCTGAGCTCAGTTCCCAGCAACCACATGGTGGCTCGCAACCATCTGGAATGGGATTCGATGACCTCTTCTGGTAGCATCTGAAGACAGCTACAGTGTACTCATATACATTAAATAAATCTTAAAAAAAAAAAAAAAAAAGGATAGGTGGGAGTGCTATGAATTTAGCAACTCCCCACAGCAAGGAATCGCCCCCTGTAGATCTCTGGACCAAACAAACTACCTAGTCTCATAGCAGAGGTGGATGAGACTTCTAGAATATTCTACCCATCTGACCCACCCAAGCAGGCCCAGCATTGGCACACTTGCCTGGACAGCTGGCTGGGCACGCAGACATCCCTTCTCTCCTTTTCTCTGCCCTCAGGGCAAGGTCACCTTCCCCAATGGCTTCACCTTGGATGGTTCTTTCAGCAGTGGGACAGATAAAGGACTGTACACACAGGGAGTACTGGACACGGCTGCCCTCCCGCCTGACCAGAGCAGTACCCACAAGAGGTGAGGGCCTAACCTAACTGGCAGTGTGTGTTGTGTCTCTTCCCACCCAGGGCCTCGGGGCTCAGAGAAGGCCTTATTACCAGAGTTCCAGCCAGAGGTTATTGAAGTCTAGGGCCAGGCGAATAGGTTGATTTACATACACTGGAAGAAAAATAGGATTGTGAATCTCACTTTGACCCTGGTTTTAGGTTTTAGGTTTTCTTTCTTTCTTTCTTTCTTTCTTTCTTTCTTTCTTTCTTTCTTTCTTTCTTTCTTTTTAAGAAAGATTGTGAGTTGATCTTAAAAGAAAGAGATAGACACACAGTTATAGATAGATAGACACATAGTTATAGAGATAGACACATAGTTATAGATAGATTTATAGTGCCCCTTGGTCTGGCTCTGAGCTCCCTAGAAGAAGAAAAGAACTTGGTAAGTAAAATCACACTCCTTCAAGAAATAGTTTATGGGACAGATTATTTTCCCATAGGAACAGAACACCCCCTTTTGGAAACTCAGTTCAGATGAATGACTCTTGTCACCTGTTGAGACTCGGGGTGTGTCGGGGGGGGGGGAATTACAGAAAACGGTCCCCGGGTAGCATTTCAGAGGTTGGAGAGGGGTACAGAGGGCTCACCCACCTGCTGTCCCCGTGTGCTGCTTCTCTCTGACAGCAGGAACTGGGGGAGGAGAGAGGTCTTAGAGAGGTGTGCCCCAGCCTGGTGGGGTGCAGGTGTGGGACCCCTGTGCGGTGACAGTGGGATATGGTTTTGTGGGATGTACAGACGGGTCTCACTCAACCTGTTGGCAAGGCAGGATCCACCACAGGGAGGCCACGGGAGAGGTCAGGACAGAGGGAAAAGCAGGAAATCCTGTACTTCCGGGCCCTGGTCTGTCTTGTTGCAAGACCTACCATCTGGATTTGGCCTCCAGTGCTCCAGGCCCTTTGCAGAACTGTGTACCTGTCTCTTCTCCATCTCAGAACACAGTGCCCCTCTCTCTGCCTTGTCTTCTTCTCTACTTGCCTTGGAGGTCAGCTGTCAGCATTCCCCATCCTGCCCCATTCTTGGGGCCGGGCTGGTTGCACCGACCCCTTTTTTTTTTTTTAAAGATTTATTTATTTATCATATGAAATACACTGTAGCTGTTTTCAGACACACCAGATCTTATTACAGATGGTAGTGAACCATTATGTGGTGGCTGGGATTTGAACTCAGGACCTCTGGAATAGTAGTCAGTACTCTTAATTGCTGAGCCATCTCTTCAGCCCCAGCACCGACCCTTTTGCCGGCTCCGGCTCCATCTTCTGCATCTCTCACTGTTCCCAATCACAGACAGCTGGGACTGGGCACCTTCCCTGTGGAGAGCCGCTGGCAGGGAGTCTACAGCCCCTTCCGGGACTTCGTGCGTTTAGGCTGTCCCGGGGAACTGCAGGAAGCCCTCCTGGGCTTCCACATGCAGAGCTCCAGGGAGCTACACAAGTCCCAGGAGTACCTGTGTTGTGAGAGGTGAGCTTGTCCCTCTAGATGTCCCTCTAGATGTCCCCGCTGGTCAGAGAGGGTTAGGGAAGCTCTCCTGGGGGGGGCATCCCTTGGGGGTGGGCGAAGGACACTGTGCATGGTGCTCCAGGACCCACCCTGAGGATTGTGTGGGCAGCATGGAAGATACCCTGAAGGAGCTGCTGCAGCACCGCAAGCCCGAGGCCCTGCAGCAGTACCTCAGGAAGGTGAGGGCCCAGGCTTGGGAGGCCTCCTGCATCTCACAGCATGGTGCTAACTGGCAGCGGTGGGCACGGGCCTTTGGAACTCCTGGTTCTCAGAGGGCCTCCCTCCATGTACCTGTCCGGGAGGAGGCTGGTCTGGGCTTCTTATGCTCCAGACCCTGGCTCTAAGCATCCCTGTTGTCTCTCGTGGGTCCAGGCTCTGAACAATACCCAACACCCCCTGGGGAAGCTGCTCCACACCCTGATGCTGACCTTCCAGGCCACATATTCAGGCATCGGGGCCAACAAACACCTGCAGGAGATGGCCCAGGAGGAGGTGAAACAGCACGCCCGGGAGCTCTGGGCTGCCTACAGGTAAGCCTGTGAGGTCATAGGCTGATGACCACGGCCTAGGGATTGGCCCAGGATAGCCCTTTCCAAGGCTTGGCTCTGTCCGATGCCTCTGACTCAAGTCTTGTTTGGCACAGGATCAGAGGTTGTTCAGTATGCCAATGGTAGCCAGGACTATAAGAGATGATAGCAAGAGCTTCCCATAGCTCCTGGCCAGGGGCCAATCCCTGTTTGGTCTCTGGCACACCCCTGACCCTATAGAAACCCTACCTTTGTTGAGGGCTGAGTGTGACCCTGGATTTCAAACTCCGTCTATCCTGTCCCAGGTAGAACTTAGATCCCACGAACATTACAGATAGGAGCTTCAGCTGCCACCAGAGTGCCAGGACCACCCAACACTCACTATAGCTCCTGCCTTGGACCCCCAGTGGCAGGAGAAGCTAGACCCTGCAAGCATTCAATGCAGATCTAGCCAGCCAGTTCTGGGAGATGGGACCACCTGCCCTCACTTTTGGAAGCTGGGAGGGTGGGGTCCTGTTTCCATGGGCAGCAGCCACATCACGCCCCTCTCATCGGCTTGCAGGGGTCTACTGAAGGTTGCCTTGCAGCGCCAGGGCCAGACCCTGGAGGAGGAGACCATGGAGTCAAGGTACCTGGTAAGGCCTTTGTGCCTGGGGCCTCCCTCTGGGTGGCAACACTTCTTAGGAACGCACTGGGTACATATGCTATCCACTGAGCATGGTGCGTTGACCATTTATACAACACGGTGACATGACCTTGGTCCTGGGAGCCACCCAGGAGCAGGGCCACCATGCACTAGATACATCTTTCTGCTTGAGTTGCGCAGAGGGGGAAGCAGTTGCCAGAGGCCTCCTCCTTCCTGTGCGCCTGAGACCAAGGTGTGGAGGGCATGAGCCAAAGTCACCCAGAGCAGGAGTTAGCTGTCCCCGGACAGGCTCCAGTCCTGCAGAGGGCGACCCTGACAGCAGCGTCTCCCACCCCTTCTGGCCTCTCAGGGACCTGCAGGTGCACGGGTTGCTCTTGCCCCTCATCCTGCCCAGCTTCTACTCGGAGCTCTTCACACTGTACCTGCTTCTCCATGAGAGAGAGGATGGGCTGTACAGCCGGGGCATCACCAACCTCAGTCTCTTCCCTGATACCAAGCTGCTGGAGCTCCTGGAGGTGCAGAAGTAAGCTTGTGGCTGGCAGCCCGGCCAGGGGCTCTGCAAACACTACAGAGCCCTGGGGATGTGGCTGGGACTGGGTGCTCAACCATCCCACCACGGAAAACACCTTTGTTTTTCCTCCCCCGCTGACTTTGCCAGAGCTTCCGCACCAAGCCACTCCAGATTTATTGCCTTGTGGCTCAGATCTTCCACTGTCCCCCCAGAGAGAGCCAGCCTCTCTTATCCCTTAATTCCCACAGTGCTCCCTGCCCTACCCTGAGTGCTGGCCAGCACTGACTGGGCCTGCCTCCAGATCCACCGTTGGACTTGGACTGAGAGTGGGGGAGGAGGGGTCTTGAAGAGGAAACTGAGGGCCGCTCTGTGAGCAGCTTGGACAGGTGTCTGCCCTTCCCCTCCCCTGTCCCGCCCCCACTGCCTCTAATACACCCGTTTTCCTTAGTGCCCCTCTGACGCACGCATGTCACAAGTGCTTGATTGTCCCTGCTGGGATCTCAGCATTCTGAGATTGTCCTATTCTCCTCCGGAGCCTAGTGTTCCTTTGTCTCCCGGAGATCTTCCTCCCGGACACAATGGCTTCCCTGGCCTCGGGCTGTGTGTATACACCCGAGAATGACACAGTGACCCCATTCCCTTGCCCTTGCTGATGCTTAGCCCTTCCTGGGGGAACACAGAAACAGGTACTCTGAGCTCAGACTTAGCAAAGCATTCCACCTCATGTCTCCAATTTCAGGCATCTGTGGCCCCTCAAGGACCTCAAGCTGACAAGCAATCAGGTGAGAGGGCTGTGGTTCGCTTGTGGAGAGGAGGGGCCTGTGGGCCTGGGAGGAGGAGGGGCCTGTGGGCCTGGGAGGAGGAGGGGCCTGTGGGCCTGGGAGGAGGAGGGGCCTGTGGGCCT
>NC_034599.1:104292727-104302019 GCF_900095145.1 Mus pahari
GGGAGGAGGAGGGGCCTGTGGTCCTGGAAGGAGGAGGAGCCTGTGGTCCTAGAAGGGGGGAGGGACCTGTGTTCCTAGAAGGGGGAGGGGCCTGTGGGCCTGGAGCTCCTGAGCCTCAGCTGTCTGGGGAGAGGCTAGAGAGGGAGGAGAGACCCCAGGCTTCCTTCCCGGTCTCAGGTAACTCCCACGGGACCAGGCTCCACCGCAGGCTCTGCTCTTCTCCTGGCTGTGGCAGTGGGTTGTGTACCTGAGCTCTGAGTCTCAGTTTTCTCCTGTGTAAAAAGAGCCATACCAGACAGCCATGATCAAGGGCACATGAATCCACCCACTGTCTCGGGAGCATCTGGACCTCCTAGGGAGACAGACTCTTGGCTTCCACCACTTTTGTAATGCTAGGCAAAAAATTCCACGGAGCCCATTAACCCTAACCCATCCATAGGCTTACCGTATAACGGTAGAGTCTGAAAGCAAGAAGTCAACTCAGGAACCTGACCGTTGATAATCAGTTTTGGAATTGAGTGTCACCAAATGCTCTGTCCATCTTGGTCCTCTCAACCCCTTGGAGCCTAGTTCCTCCATGAAGCTCCCAGTGGAGCTGGGGTTTTGCCCTGGGTCTCTTAGCCACCAGGGCAGGGATATAATTAAGTCAGTGATGGCACAAGTGTGGGTGGCAAGGGACCCTGAGGACCGGAGCATGTCAAGCTGGATCCCGTTTGCTCCTCATCTTTACAGAGATATTCTCTGGTCCAGGACAAGTGTTTCCTGTCGGCCACTGAGTGTCTGCAGAAGATCATGTGAGTGTCTGCCCTAGTGGGATCGCATGGAAGGGGGTGGGGTGGGGTGGGGTGGGGTGCTGTCTCTCCTCTTCCTCCTCCCAAGACTGAGCCGAGGCATTGACCAGGAGGTGCACCCTGCTTACAGCACCACAGTGCACCCTCGGGAGAAGCTGGAAGTGCTTGAGAAGACCTATGGAGAAATTGAGGCCACGGTGTCACGGGTGCTGGGCCGAGAATGCAAACTGGACATGGATCACCTATTGCCGCTGTTTATGTACGTGGTGTCCCGAGCTCGGTGAGTGGGGACCGAGGACCCCCTTCCCACGCTGTCTACACCAAACACAGGACAGAGCAGGAGTCGAAGCCCAGAAAGGAGCCGGTCTTGTGGGAGCCGGGGCCATTCCAGAGCTGTCCAGCTCTCTAGGCAGGGGGGTGGGCTGGGGGGGGGGATGCTCTCCCAGTTATGGAGTGTCTGTCAGTGACCTCCCCCCTCTTCTCTCCTTTGTTGCTATGGTATTTTCTGTAGAATTCAACATCTGGGAGCTGAGATCCACCTGATCCGTGACATGATGGATCCCGTCCACACAGGTGGCCTCCATGACTTCCTGCTGACAGCTTTAGAGGTGAGAGACCAGGGCTCTGAGCCCACGGGAAGGGTCCTCACAGGGCTGGCGCTTGTCGCAGGGCAGGCGAGCCTCACAGCCCTCCAGGCTGCGGCTCCAAGCAGTGTGCAGAGGGAAGGCTGTTTGCCTGCAGTACATGGCTGACAGCTGTTCCTGAGGCCGTGTGTACACAGGGAGGTGACGCAGTGGCTTTCAGAGCCTGGAACCATGCATGCCTTTGGGAGCAGATCCACCAGCCAGCCCCAACCTTGTCTCTCTCTCTCTCCCCAGTCCTGTTATAAGCACATCCAGAAGGAAGACATGAGGCTTCACCGTCTGCCCGGCCACTGGGACTCTAGAGAACTCTGGTGACACGGCCACTCTGGACCAAGTGCCTGCTGTGGACTTCTGTGAAGCAAGCACTGTCCACCTGCTCCCCACTGCCTGGATCAAGGCAGGCTGTAGAGATGGTTCTCAAAGGAGATGGTGTCTTGCTTCCTACATGGCCACACCAACTGCAGCAGTGTGACCCCAGAGCTCATGGCTCTCCTTTGGCCTCTGGTCTGGGCTCTGATAACCCTTTCCTCAGAATTAGCACCATCTCGGGGGAGGAGCCCTGACTGCACGTGGCCTCAGCCCTTATTCTGTAGCCATCAGTCTCGGGGCTGCGTGCTGCATGATGGTCTCCAATATTCTTCCTGTCCAGGTCACAGCAGCCCTTCTCAATATCTGGCTCCGTTCCGTTCTTTGGACCGAAATGGACATTCTCACATCAGAGTTCATCTCATTTATTTTTCTCTCCTCCTGTCCAAAGGGTCCCAAGCTGCAAAAGGCTCCATCTGCTCAGCTCTCTTTCCCATGAAGGAACCTGTTTTCCTCCTCCTCAGCTGGGATTCAGTGTTGAGCTGGCCTCTCAGTAGGACCTGGGACAGGAAAACCTCAGGTCCATGCCAAGCTGCCTGGTTGCCTCTGACAGGCCCTACCCTTTACAAAGGCATGGGATGTAAACACCAGAAGTCGTTCACCTGGCCTGGCTTGCCAGCAGACATACCTGGGACACTTTCAGACCTCTCTGTGGGAGAGACAGCCAGGAGATCCAAGGCTTGCTAGTGCCCCGACCGATGAACATCTCTGGCTCAGGACCATGAGGAAGTCTGGTCACAGTGCTGAGTTCCTGGCTCTGGGTATGCATCCCACCAATTTAGCCTGTGTGGGAAGGGCAGAAGGAGATGCTGAGAAAGATAATGACTAAGGCCGTGGCTGAAGCTCTTGGGAGCCTCAGAGAGGGACACCTTCAGAGCCTCTCAGAAAGTGTGGAGCCCTGTGTGAAGGGAGCTGATGGTTCTCCTGCACGTTGAAACCCCAGAGAAACCAGAGAGACTTTCTCTGGCTGGGTCCACCAAATATCTCATCTCGAACAGAGGAACCGGGCTCGAGTTCTACCAGGAACTTGTGCCCCTGGGAAAATCCTTGGAAGGGTTAAACTGATGAAGGCTCCTCTCTCAAAGACAGCCCTAAGTGCCTGTGACACAGTTCAGCTGTGACAAAACCCTGCCACCCACCCTCCTGCCCCCCAACACTAACTGAACTCAGGCCTCCGGTCTTTGTGGGCCCATGGGGTTTCCATAATACCCTGGTGGGCTCCAGGAACAGCCAGGGCTGTAGCAGAGCCTTCAGGCAAATTCAGCACGTGAGGGGCATGGAGGAGGGAAGTGAGCGCAGGCAGGTAGCCATCTACATTCCGTGTTTCCGGAGGCCGACGTGGGTGGGTTAACCAACAGTCAGTGCAGTCATCTCAGTGACAGCCCCTCCCCGATGGATTCTTGGGGGGGGGGTAGCTGTCCAGCCTGGAACACCTCCTGGTTTATGCCCTAGAGTCATGCAAGAGGGCAGTCTGAGGAGTTCATGGTTGTTACCATCAATAACCCTAACTTCCTAGATCCAGCAGGTATAGCTATAGCCAAGAAATAAGAGAATGTCAGAGGCTGGCAAGATGGCTCAGCGGGTAAGAGCACTGACTGCTCTTCCAGACGGTCCTGAGTTCAAATCCCAGCAACCACATGGTGGCTCACAACCACCCGTAATGAGATCTGACACCCTCTTCTGGTGTGTCTGAAGTCAGCTACAGTGTACCTATGTATAATAATAAATAAATCTATAAAGAGAGAGAGAGAGAGAGAGAGAGAGGGAGAATATCATCAGGCTAGATGTAATTCCTGGAGTCAGGAGGCAAGAGTGAGAGATGAGACGACAGCTAGTGTCGAACATCTTCACCAGGCCTTTTCATTCCCCCTCCTGCCTCATAATATGTTTTTTCTCCCTTCCTACTTTTCTGGGTGATGGCCACAATTACAGTCTACTTATTTATTCAGGATTTTTAATAAACCCATTTTCATCTTTCTGTGTGTGCATGTGTGTTCACATGTGTGTTGGCATGTGCGTGTTTGCACATGCCAAGGCAATAGCTAACCTCAGGTGTTGTTCTTGACCGTTCTCGACCTTACTTTTTTGAAGGAATCTATCCTTGAACCTGGGGCTCACTGATTTACTTCAGCTGGCTCCTCGGAAAGCCAAAGGGATTCCCTGTCTCTGCCTCCCCAGGTCTGAGGCTGCAGCTGCGCAGCTCTGTGCCCAGCTTTTCAAAGCGGGTCCCGGGGGTAGAAGTCAGGTCCTCAGGCTTACACAAGTGTTTCACTGTTGAGCCATCTTGAAGCCCCCGTACCCCATTTTGTCTCTTCATGGCATCTCCTGCCTGTGGGTGACTAGGAGCATGTGATGCCCGGATAGCTGCCCACTGGTGGAACTCTCAGCTACAAGAGGGACCAGACCCCTGCTCAGAAGCAGTCATATTGAGAAAACGGAGCTTGCTCTCTCTAAGTGGGAACTTGACCGTTCCTATAAAGGGTGTGTGTTGTGTGCCATGCCCAGGGGCACTCCAGAGAGGTAGAAGGGTCTACAAAGTCTGTTTGCCAGGACTGGGTAGGGTTAAGCTGGGCATCTCGTGTCCCTTTATCACTCAACTGTGTACCTGGTCTCTGGGCACATTTGCCAGAGTCTGTGGGCCCACGTGACAGTGACAGTATATGAGGGTGCTATGGTCCTCACCTGGCCATGCATTTTTTTTTTATATATTATTTATTTATTTATTTATTTATTTATTTATTTATTTATTTATTTATTATATGTAAGTACACTGTAGCTGTCTTCAGACACTCCAGACGAGGGCATCAGATCTCGTTATGGATGGTTGTGAGCCACCATGTGGTTGCTGGGATTTGAACTCTGGACTTTCGGAAGAGCAGTTGGTGCTCTTACTCATTGAGCCATCTCACCAGCCCTGCCATGCATCTTGATGCTTCCGCTGATACACACTGCCAAAGGCCCCTTTTCTGTAGTGTCCCTGTGTGTCACGAGCAGAGAATGGACCTTTGCCATCCACATCCCTAGTGTTTGTCTTTGTGTGGATTAGGCCATGATCACCTGGCTTCCAATGACAGGTGCCAGCCCACACTGCCACCTCACTGAGTGCTGGCTGTCCCTGAGTGGAGTGAACATGCTGTGTTGTGTTGGGACAGATTCTTTCAAGGGCAAGTACTGCTGTCTGCACCTCTACTCGTAAGGCAGAGTTTTCTTGGTATAGTTTTGGTTTGTGACTACAGTCCTGATTGGCCTTTTAATCAGCTTGACTGTGAATCAGGTCAGGCCCAGGCTTCCTCAGGGAAGGTTTTTGCAAGGAGCCTAAGGGATTGTCCAGACCTCATCTTGGGATACTGTACCAATGATGTAGGTGTGTGTGTGTGTGTGTGTGTGTGTGTGTGTGTGTCCTTTAATGCAGATCTTGAGGCATAGTAGCCATGCTTATAAAGATCTATAATGAAAAGGAACCAAAGAAAAACTTAGGTCAAGTCTTGGTGGCACACGCCTTTAATCCCAGCACTAAGGAGACAGAGGCATGCAGATCTCTGTGCTCAAGGCCAGCCTGGTCTACAGAACAAGTTCCAGAACAGCCTAGCTTAGGCAGTAAAGGGAATCATTGAGAACGGAAAGCTGGTGAAGATGTCATTGAACAAGGGGGCCATGGTTCGGCCCCAGCTAGCAGCAGAACTCGGCAGCTTCAGCCATGTGGTTCTGGCTTTATAGTCAAGGATAGAAGAAAGGGGTTATGGAATCTCCCTCTGTTACTAAGGACAGTCGCTGAGGCCAGGCACGTGGCAGGGGCACCCCTACATGGAAGCCCAGAGAAGCTGTTGTGTGAAGCTATGAAGGTGGAGCCTGGATTGCCTTGAAAATCCCAAGAGATGAGAGATGGCAGAGCCATGGGATCCCTGCCAAGGAAAGCTGCTGACAGGGAGCAGAACTAGCCCAACCGAAGTGCGTTGCCGTCAACAAAGCTGAGAGAAGCTGGAGGTTTGAAAAGCATTTTGACATCAGATGGAGATGCGGGGTTTGGAGCTTGCCCAGTTGGTTTTCTGTCTTCTTTTGCTCCAGTATTTCCTCATTATCCTGACTTCCCTCCATTTTGGAACTGTAACATATATCCTGTGCCATTATATGCTAGAAGTCTGTGACTTTTTTTTTTATTTTGATTTTATAGGGAATTATAGTTCAGCGATTGCTGGAACCTCAGAGACTTTGAATTTTGGATTTTTTTTTTAACAAGTTTGAAACTGTTGCAGACTATGGGGAATTTTGGAGTTGGACAAAATACATTTTTGTGTTTTGTTATGGGTATAAGCCTATGGGGGCCAGGGAGTAGAATGTGGTGGTTTGAATGGCTATGATCTCCATAGTCTCATGTTTGGAAGCTTGGCCAGAGAGAGTGGCACTATCAGGAGGTGTGGTCTTCTTGGATGAAGTGTGTCAGTGTGGACGTGGGCTTTGAGGTCACATAGATGCTCAATCTCTGCCCAGTGTGGAACACAGCAGTGTGCTTCTGCTACCTGCAGATTAAGATGTAGATCTCTCTCTCTCTCTCTCTCTCTCTCTCTCTCTCTCTCTCTCTCTCTCTCATTTTTGTTTGCTTGTTTGTTTGTTTTCTGAGACAGGGTTTCTCTGTGTAGCCCTGGCTGTCCTGGAACTCACTCTGTAGACCATGGCTGGCCTTGAACTCAGAAACCCACCTGCCTCTGCCTCCCAAGTGCTGGGATTAAAGGGATATAGAGCTCTCAACTCCTTCTCCAGCACCATATCCACCTACATGCTGCAGTGTTTCCCACCATGATAATGGACCTCTAAAACTGTAAATAGCCTCAGTTAAACGTTTTCCTTTATAAGTGTTGTCTTGGTCATGGTGCCTCTTCACAGTAATGGAAACCCAAACCAAGACAACGTTCCACCTATATTAGTAGTTCTAGAGTCCCTGGTGCGCTTTCCCTACCCCCTAACCCTTGCTCTTCCCAGAACAGTCTCCTTTGTGTCCTGCAGCTTTCCTGATTCCACAGTGTTTCCTGGAGGAGCCTGTTCCCCTAGGCTCCACTGCCCCTTTCCCTTCCTTTGACTGCACCCTGTCAAGTATGTGAGTTTTGTCTTTACTGATGCATCTTAATTTCCTGCCCTTGACTGTTTGAGCCCCTCCCAGACTCACACAGAATCCCTCCCTTGAGTCCCAGACAAGAACCACATTACTCGGTTCTTGGTGCTTTGAACATTGTTGCTATGGATCTTAAAGGAGGAAGGAGGCAGAAGGGGGCTGGGGGGTGGGGGACATGGGAGAACCTGGGAGCTGTGGCTTCAGGTTTTCATTGGACAGAGTTAGTGCAAAATGTGGACCAAATCTCCTGGGATGAGGTAGTGACTAAGACAGCCAAGATCCTCCCCTGTCCTCCCCAGCAAAGGGCAGGCTGAATCTTCAAGGACCCTGCTCCTACCTTAGAGTGGATGGTCAACGGGGGCTGGGGGACCACCTGGAAGAGAATGGGGGGACAAGAGATGTAAAGAATGGACAGCAAGTCAGGAAATCTGATCAAGCTGACAAATTTTTATTGTTCGTATGCAGGTTACATACTCATAGAAGCAGGCTATGGAGTAAGCGGGCGGGGGGTGGGGTGGAGTAGGGTTGCTTTGTTTCTGGGGAATGAACCTGTTCTCAAGAACAGGATGTTGGCTGGGTAAAAAGTTCAGCCCTACAGCAGATAAGTCAAGCCATGTCTTCCCAAACCTCATTTCAAATTCATTATACTTCCCCACTTTATTTTATTGTCTGTGCTACCACACATGCTCCAGTGGGGGTCTTTTGGCAGCAGCCCCGGACTCCTGAGAAAAAAAGGATGTCCTTTGTTACAGGTATATCTCTCCTCAAGTCCAAGTAAGGTCTTGGCAACCTATTATTCCTTGTCTGCTGCCCTAATTGTTAAAGAAAGAAAAATGCCCAGACAATATTTTGGCAAAGATCCTGATATTATCATTTCCCCTATGCCTCAGGTCAAGTTGAATGGTTTCTTTAATCTAATGATGATTGGGCCATAGCCTGCGCCTCCTTTACAGGCACCATAGATAATCATTATCCAAATGACCCCCTTATACAATTTGTAAAGATACACTCCTTGACTTTTCCCCAAAGTCACCTCCAAGACTCCACTCCTTGAAGGCACTCCTTGGTGTTTACAGATGGTTCCTCAACAGGCAAAGCTGCCTATGTCGTACAAGATCGGGTTATTTCAGTGCAGTCCCCACATCCCTCTGCCCAGCTGGTAGAATTGTTTGCAGTCCTTCAGGTTTTTAAAATGTTACTGATGACCCCATTTAATTTGTATACTGATAGTGCCTACATGGCCCATTCTATTCCTGTCTTAGAGACAGTTCCACATATTAAGCCTGCTTCTACTGATTCCAAATTATTTGTGGAGATACAATCCCTAATTATTAAAAGGACAGTGCCATTTTTTGTGGGGCATTTGAGAACCCATTCTGGCCTGGGTGGTCCTCTGTCACGTGGAAATGCCCTGGCTGACGGGGCCACTTGAGCAGCATTCCCCGACCTACTTGATTCCATAGATTTGGCTAAATGAGCTCATGCTCTGCATCACTTAAATGCTTCTACCTTGCGCCAAATGTTGAAGATTTCTAGAGATCAAGCAAGAGAAACTGTTAAGCCCTGTGGTGGATGTGCCATTGTGCTGCCGGTTCCTCACCTGGGAGTTAACCCCATGGGACTTATTCCTAATAAATGATGGCAGATGCATGTTACCCATTTTCCCTCCTTTGGAAGGTTAAGATATGTGCATGTCACAGTTGATACCTATAGTAGATTTATACACGCATCTCCCCTTTCTGGAGAGGCATCACGTGATGTGATAAAGCACATGCTACAGTACATGGCTGCCATGGGAAGACCACGGATCATTAAAGCTGACAATGGCCCCGATTATACAGGAACCAAGTTCCAACAGTTTTGTTCCCAGTTTGACATCAAACATGTCACTGGTGTTCTCTATAATCCTCAGGGACAGGGCATCATAGAAAGAACCCATCAGACTTTAAAGAATATGCTTCAGTGCTTGACTGAAGTCACAGATCCTTACTCTCCCTTGATGCCTCAAAACAGGCTCAATCATGCTTTGTTCTTATCTTCTTTTTTTTGTTGTTGTTTTGTTCAGTTTTTTCGAGACAGGGTTTCTCTGTGTAGCTCTGGCTGTTGTTCTTATCTTCTTTTCCCTGGACAATGAAGGCAGGTTGTCAGCTGACCACCTGTGGCATCCTAAATCACAGGATTCTCACGCATTAATGTGATGGAGAGATCCTCTCACTGGACAGTGCAAAGGACCAGATCCCATCCTTATCTGGGGATGGGGATCTGCTTGCATCTATGATAAAGAGAATGCTGGCCCAAGATGGTTACCAGAGAGGCTAGTAAAAACTGTGAACCTGTCTGTGTCCAGAACGACCGTCTCCTCCTGAGACAAATCTCATGCTACA
>NC_034599.1:104302234-104307294 GCF_900095145.1 Mus pahari
ACAGGGTTTCTCTGTATAGCCCTGGCTGTCCTGGAACTCACTTTGTAGACCAGGCTGGCCTCGAACTCAGAAATCTGCCTGCCTCTGCCTCCCGATACAGATTTTTTATGTTTGCCCAGGGCACCATTGTGGCTGCTCCCTCTATCATAAGTGGGGTAGCAAAACTGACCTTTATTGTGCCAGCTGAGGTTGTGAGATCTCGGGGGGGGGGCCTATTGGAACCCTACCTCCTCCTGGGATTATATTACTGTCTCCCAGAATTTCTCATGCCCCCAGAATTCTTTAAATGTCAATCCTCCCTGTAAAAATTCTAACCACGTCACCTTGGTTTGGTGCCTTCCCCTGTCCATTACATTTACAGACCTTGCTAAGTCCAAAGATTGGGTGTGGGGAGTCTCATGGAGTCTCCACCTTTATCAATCAGGCACAGATACTGGCCTCACCTTTACCATTAAGCTCCTCAAAGAACCAATTCATGCCAAATTGCTAGTTCCTATTGGTCCCAACCCTGTTCTAGTCCCCCACCCACAACCACCCAAAAAACCCCGACCCTCCACCTTTTACAGAAGCTGCTCACACCTTTACCTCAGTAACTCCCCTTGCTCCCACAGCCAATCCTCCCCCTCCACCCAGACCAAGGATCTTTTTTTTTCCTAAGCTCATACAGTATATTTTCTTTTCTTTTTTTTTCATTTTTTCGTTATTATTATTTTCTTTATTTGCATTTCAAATGCTATCCCGAAAGTTCCCCATACCCTCCCCCCCCCGCCCCTGCTTCCCTACCCACCCACTCCCACTACTTGGCCCTGGCCTTCCCCTGTGCTGGGTCATATATAGTTTGCAAGACCAAAGGGGCCTCTCTTCCCAATGATGGCCGACTAGGCCATCTTCTGCTACATATGCAGCTAGAGACACAAGCTCAGGGGGTACTGGTTAATTCATATTGTTGTTCCACCTACAGGGTTTCATCCCCCTTCAGCTCCTTGGGTACTTTCTCTAGCTCCTCCATTGGGGGCCCTGTGTTCCATCCAANTTTGCGAGGATTTTATTGAGTATTTTTGCATCGATATTCATAAGGGAAATTGGTCTGAAGTTCTCTTTCTTTGTTGGATCTTTGTGTGGTTTTGGATCTACACTCATTGGCCCAATGTCCGCCCCTGTGGCAGTAGGGGCACAGGGTGGTCGGTAGTGCCTGTGCAGGAGGGGCACCTCCCTGGCCCTCGATGGAAGGTCTCTGACTCTGGCAGGGATGGGGACACTCCCGCAAAAATTAAAGCAAGTCTTTTGAGAGTTATTTAAGCCTGCTCTTTGAAGGACGGTGCCAATCGCCAAGCCCATGGTGTGGCTTGATCCGGCCCCTGAGCAAAGGCAGACATATTCTGCCAGTGGTTTAGAACGGTGGTGTTTAAGAATATCTTGGCAAGTAGGATTGGCATTTTAAAAAACAACTGTTTAATAAAGGGGTTCTCAGGATCTTGGACCCCAAACAAGCACTCAGCAGTTTCTGTTAGGTGGCTAATGAAGGAATTGTAAGGTTTGTCTGCTCCCTGTAGCACTTTAGTAAGGGCAGTGGAGGAGCCCGATTTAGGCAGCAGTTTTTTCCAGGTGGCCAAGCATGCCTAACAGACCTGAGCCAGGAGGCCAGGGAAAAAGAGCATTTGGGCCTCCAAGGTGTTATAAGGTGGTTCACCCAAAATCTTCCTCGTAGTCCACGACTTAGTGTCTGGTTGTGCGCGGTTTTTAGTTTCAATTTGTTTTTTTTTGTTTTTTTTTTGGTGGGGGGTGGTTTCGAGACAGGGTTTCTCTGTGTAGCCCTGGCTGTCCTGGTACTCACTATGTAGACCAGGCTTGCCTCGAACTCAGAAATCTGCCTGCCTCTGCCTCCCAAGTGCTGAGATTAAAGGCGTACGCCACCATGCCCAGCTGTAGTTTCCATTTCTTTTGCTGTTTCTGCCACTTCTGATTTCCATAATACAAAGTTGCCTCCAGTGAGTGCAGCTTGAGTGAGCTGCGAAATTCTTTAGGCGTGAGCCATCTCTCCGTAGAGGATTCAAGGAGTGCCAAGGTGAAGGAATGTGGTCATAATTAGACACTACCCCTTGAGTTTTTCTAGAATCTTAAAAATCTAGTGGTTGATAACGATAGCAGGGCAGGGCATCATCAGGCCCAACCAGGGATGCCACAGGGGCATCCTCGTTCTCCTGTGAGTTGGGCTGAAGCTCATCATCTGTTTCTCCCTCTTCTTCACCCACTCTCTGGCTTTTCTCCAAATCAGTTGTTGGGGACAGGGAATCTCTAGGGACTGTGGTTCCACTCCTTAGGGAAAGTGGGGAGGCTAGGACCCTCTTTTTCTGATCCTTTTTCGTTTTAACAGAGAGCTGAGGCAGTTTCTAGGGGAAGGTGTTAGATCAAGCAGTTCGGCCGCTAATGACTGGAGGGCTCTGAGCAGTTGTACTTCCGGGTTCCTTCCAGGTCTCTACCATGTGGCACAGGGATGCTACATCAGCAGTTAACTGGTGGCAGGCGCCAGACATGGCAGGCGGATCAAAAACTGCATCTAAAGTCCCATAGGGTGGTGGGGGAAAGAAAGATGGGAGTGTAGCAGCTCCTCTCAGTGGAGGGGCTGAGGCTAGGGCAATGGTGGCTGTTTTGGGCGGATCACAACAGTGCTCCAATTCATATGGAGTTGCCTCCTCCTCAAGGGTCGCCTCATCTGCAGGTGGCAGGTTGTTACCAAGATCAATGAAGGAAGGATAAGGGTCTGCCATCTTAATTTCCTCCCTAGGTGGGGTCAAAGAAAGGTCCATAATGGGTGGTAAAGGTGGCAGATCTGAGACACCATCAATCACAGAAGGTGGAGCAGGCCAGGGTCCCTCTCTTAAAGGGGACAGAGGCAGTGTATAAGTCACCAGGTTAGTGGGAGGATGGGAGATGGATTCATTAAGAGACCGCTCTCCCTCAGACACCAAGTGTTGGAGATCTGGCTGTTCAGGGGTGGTTCTAAGATGAGGGACCAGTAGCTAAAGGCCATAACAGATATTTTTGTAGGTCCAAATGCTTTATAATAATCTTTGAAACAATCACCAACTCAACCCCACCTTTTTTCATCAATCGTTCCCTTTTGGGGAGACCATGGACAAATATCTCCCACAAAATCTAAAAATTTCTTCAAATCCTTTTTCTTAACCCTAGTACTGTGCATCTTGAGGAACTCTTTAAGCCCTGACACAAAGAGTGGCTGTTTAGAAAATGCTTGTCCCATGTCTTACCTTAATAACTGCTCCATGCTATGATCTCCCTGACTGTCTCATGGTGGGTTGGACCGTGGCATAGCATCATGCTGAACTAAAGCTGCTCTTGGGCGCTTCTGGAGATGAGCGGGTAGGCCTACTCTCCAATGATGAGTAGAGTTTTCTACTCTGCAAACCCCCAGGGGACCCACATTGGTCAGTTGTCCTGACCCGCAAGACAGTCAGCGGGGACTGGGGGACCACCTGAAAGCGAATGGAGGGACAAGAGACACAAAGAACAGAAGACAGCAAGTCAGGAAGTCTGATCAAGCTGACAAATTTTTGTTGTTCCCATGCAGGTTATAGACTCATAGAAGCAGGCTATGGATTAAGGGGGGTAGAGTAGGGTCGTTTTTTTTTTTTTCTCCTGGGGAATACACCTGTTCTCAAGAACAGGATGTTGGCTAGGTAAAAAGTTCAGCAGGAAGAATAGAGCATAATGGGTTGCGAGGTGCCTAACCACAAGATCTATAGCTGTTTGTTCTCAACTGGGCCTAACCACAAGATCTATAGCTGTTTGTTCTCAACTGGGTTATAACTTTTCCACTGAGGCCAAGACTTTGTACCAGTAAGCACTTATGGCTGACAAGGCAGGTAACATTCAAACAAGGTCGCTCCCAACAGTTCACAGTCAATGAGAGAGGGCAGGGTATGACAAGGATTCTAAACCATCTCCCAGTGGAATTTCACTGAGGAGAGGTGAGGGGTGGGCAAAGCAGAGTAGATTAGAAATAATATTCAGATTCTTTTTGCCCTGCTGTTCAAGAGGACAGGAGGAGTCTGGCCTGCCAGTACTTTCTTCACACCAATGCCCGGGTTTTCTGAGAGAAAGATCCCTCAACCCAGGGCTGGATGGAAGGAAGCAGGGCAGAAGCAGACCGAGCATAGGTGCAATGTGTAGCTTCTCCCAGAGGGGAGAGAAGTCACAGTCTGAACAAAGGGGAACTGAGTTACAAGGCTGTGTGAGGCCAGGTGCCTTCTTCAGCTCCCAGGTTTGAAACAACACTGTGATTTGGTTAGGTGGTGTGGAGACAGAGCTAGTCAAGCCTGAAGTGATCCTGGGGGGAGTTGCTGGTGACAGGGATGGGTGAGTGTTGTTCTATCTATTCACTGAGGTGGTGACATTTTCCCTTACTCTGTTGTCACAAAAGGCTCTCATCTTCGCAGGAGCAAGGGGCATTTCCTTTATCTCTAGGAGCTGGGTGCTCCCTTCACCTGTATCCCCCAAGGCCACAGGGCAGCAGAGTGGGGGTTGGATAGCTGGTATGGAGAAAGCACTGGTTGTGTGTAGCCCTGAGTTCAGGTCTCTGTGGGAGCAAGGACCCCTGGTAGGAAGACAGCAGTTCTGCCTCTGTCCCAGATCCTTGGCCTGTTACTCCCAGGCCTGCCTTCTAGGACAAGGTCTTCCAGACTACAAAACTGCCATGATCTTCTAAGGACAGGGTTGGAGGGAAGGAGATAAGAGAGCCACCATGAAGGAGACGCCTTAGATGTCGGGAGCTGCTGTTTCATTCTATCAAAGATCTTTAATACCCTTCTCAGATGCTCAAGCTATGCCTAGTATGGCTCACAGTGGCTTATGCTGTCTGCAGATCAAGATGTTGAACTCTTATCTCCTTCCCCAGTACCATGTCTGCCTGTCTGTCACTGTGCTTCTCGCCATGATGATAATGGACTCGACTTCTGAGACTGTAAGCCAGCCTCAAATACCTCTTTTCTTTTCTTCTTCCTTCCTTCCTTCCTTCTTTCCTTTCTTCCTTCCTTCCTTCC
>NC_034599.1:104307724-104315352 GCF_900095145.1 Mus pahari
AAGAGTTGCAATGGTGATGGTTGAGTGTGGCTACCCGTGGCCACAGGAACTGGGTACTCCTGAAAGGCAGGCTGAAAGAGATTAGAAGGTAAAAAAGGAGGGAGGCTAAAACAACGTGTCTGATCAAAACCCACTAGTTTACTAAGAGTCCGAGTTTATAAAGGGGGGGAGGCCCATCCCACGTCACTCAGTTCTTGGTGCCTGTCGCCAGCCTGTAGGTGGTCTGCAGGATGCTGATGCCGTCTCCGGGGAAACTCTCAAGGTCTCAGTGTAGGATGTTTCAGAGGAGAGCAGTGGCAGGTGTAGAACAATAGAGCCTGCTAAATTGGAAGACCCCAGGTGGTCCTGTGCTCAGGGGCAACAAAGTCTGAATCAACCAGCTTCAAGGCTGGGGGAGGCGACAGATGGTGTCTCTCTACAGCAATAGAAACCCAAACTAAGACAGTAAAGAAGCAAGGGGGTAGGAACTCTAAGGAGACAGTTTTCCATTGGCCTTCAGTTTTTGCATCTGTTTTGAGTAGAGGCTCTGACTGTCCTTGTTCCAGGTGATTATTCCAATGATCAGTATGATTGATATAATCAGTAACTTCAAAAGTTGCAGATTATCTTGGGAAGCACATCTCTTCCATCTTTTTTGTTGGTTTGTTTTGTTTTTGTTTTGTTTCGTTTTTGAGACAGGGTTTCTCTGCGTAGCCTCGGCTGTCCTGGAACTCACTTTGTAGACCAGGCTGGCCTCAAACTCAGAAATCCGCCTGCCTCTGCCTTCCAAGTGCTGGGATTAAAGGCGTGCGCCACCACCGCCCAGCTGCATCTCTTCCATCTTAATCCCCACTGGACACTGCTTCCTCACCGCAACCCACTAGAACAATTCCTTCTCTACGACTCCAGTTCTTACCCCACAACTCACCCCTCACCCTTCCAGCTAGCTCTTACCATGCTGTTGACTGTGGGTTACCCCACGACACACCTCCCATTTCCCATCTCAGCTACTCCAACCTCTTGGTAAATCAGCCTCAATTTAACAGCTGCCCTCAAGGTAGCCTGTGGGTTCCTGGAGAGTCAGCATGGAGCCAGTTGTCAAGAACTTGGGGCATGGGGACACATGACTCTGGGTTCAGGTGGGCACTGCTGGAATGGACTCACCGTGGGAAGGTTCTAGAAGCCCCACACTCTATGACTTCCCCCATTCCATGGAAATGTTTGGAGAATTAGGAAAGCTTCCTAGTCAGGAAGGGACCTTACAAAAGGACCTTCTAAAGTTTAGCCATGGACTACAGCCTGCTTCACGTTGACTAACTCGGGGCTAAGCTGGGTCTCTGCTAAGAGAGAGGAAACACATGGTACGTCATTCAGCAACTCAGCCTGATCTGAAAGGGAGCATGATGGAGGCAGCTCTCATAAAACATAGTGCCGTGCTGCATGCAAACCTTCCACTCATCTGCCTAACAGATCGGCCTTGTGTCTCATCACGTGAACGCTGTTCCCATCCCTAGGGGCTGTTCCAGATGCTGGGCGACCCACATTCAGTCTCAAAGCCCTGTGTGGTGGGTTTCTCATGTCCCTGGTCTTCTCAATTTGTCTCTTTTCATACAAAGACCAGGTAGCTGCGACCTCCCCTTCATGTCCCTTCCAGAATTGTATTGCTCAATGTTTCCAGAAGCTGGCTATCATGTCCACTAGGCACATTAATTCAATTACTTTTGTACACAGGAAACAGAAGGAAGCATCTATGGCTCGTCTCCAGGGTATCAAGTTTTCCAGCAACAACAGCTAGGACTGTTCAGATCCCTGTGAGGAGGATACCACATTGATGGGCCAGGATTGATACGAAGTCTAATTTACCCACCAGGGCTCTATTTACAGCTTAAATGAACCATTTATGTGCTAGGTACACACACACACAGACAGAGACAAAGAGACAGAGGAACAGAGAGTCAGAGAGAGAGACAGAGAAAGAAGCAGAGAAACAGAGAGAGAAAGAGACAGAGAGACAGAGAGAGACACAGAAGGAGAGGTACACACACACACACACACACACACACACGGGGGGGGAGAGAGAGAGAGAGAGAGAAAGAGAGAGAGAATAGACAAAGACAGGGAAAGACACAGAGACACTGAGAGATATAGTGAGAGACAGAAGTAGAGACACACAGAGACAGAAAGAACAAAGAGCTACAAAGATGGAGTTTATATGCAAACAAAAGTCCACATGTGAGAGAAAGCATATATATTTCTCTTTTTCAGTCTGTCCACCCCCTCCCCTCCAGTAATGTAATGGTCTCTGGTTGTATCCATAGTTCTAGCAAACAACAATATAAGTTTAAAAAAAATTATTCCTTAAGTTCATGTGTATGAGTCTTTTGCCTGGATGTCTGTGTACCGTGTGCATGCCTGGTGCCCACAGATGTCAGAAGAGGGTCTTGGGCCCCCTGGAACTAGAGTTACAAATGGTTGGGAGTCACCATGTGTGTGAACCAGGATCCTCTTCAAGAGCAGCAAGTGATCTTAGCTGTTCAGCCATCTCTCCAGCTTCCCAAACATTTTGTTGCAAACAGCATAATTTTGTTCTTTGCGGCTACATAAAATTCCACTGTGTATCTATAACACATGTCCTTCATCCATGCATAGGTTAATGGACCACTAGGTTACTTCCATGACTTAGGTATGGAGAATAGTCTTGTAATAAATGCATGTTTAGGTATGTTTGCGGTGCGATGACTTAGAATCCTTCAGGTTTGTACCCCGGAGTAGTAGAATTGAGTTGTTTGTATGGTAATTCTGTTTTTTAGGGTTGTTTTTTAAAAAGGAATTTTCATAATCAGGTGGACCAACCTGCCTTCCCATGAGTAAGACTATGAGTATGAGAGACTGAATATCCTTATAACTTTAGCAGTATTTAGACTAAAGATGAGGAACTTTTATTAAATTTTCAATTTTTGTAAAAAATTGAAACAGAATTGTTCATGTATCCCAGGCTGATCTCGAGCTTCCTATGTAGCCAGCGTGTCACTCTTGCCTTCACCTCCTGGATTCTGGCATTACATGCGTGTACCACTAAGCCTTGCTGGAGATGATAAAGTTAAGTGTGTTAAACTTCCGGAAGCACTTGAATCAAGGAATAGTAGTTCAGAGTCTAAACCTTACAGTCTTAAGAAGTGAAGCTGACATTTGAAACTCATTTATTATCATTCATGTATGTGGGTGTTGTGTGTGTGTGTGTGTATGTGTGTGTGTGTGTGTGTGATGTGTTTATATTTGAGTATATTGGGCAGGTATGTTGCTGTGACACATGTGTGGCAGTCAGAGGACAAGTTTCAGGAGCCACTTCTTTCCTTCCTCTGTGGGTTCCAGGATTGAGCTCACAGTTAGTACCTTCTCCCACCCAGCCATGTTGCTAGCCCAAAGCTGACTCACAGGACCTTGAGTGGCCTCGACAGGACAGGTATATGGAAGAGAGAAAAGATTGGGGCGGCTAGATGTCAGCCTGAGTAACTGGGTGAGTAAAGCATTGTTTATTGAGATAAGGAGATGGTGACCAGTTCACTGGGGGTTGAGACTGGGAGTGGAAAGGCTTCTGGAAAAACCTTTTTGGAGAAAGAGAGGGACAAACGATAAGTTATCCCACAGCTATTCCAAGTGTGGGAATAAGTTTGCTATCCTCTTATAATTCCCCAAATTGCCATCATTGGAAGCTTTTAACCTTTTCAGTTATGTTCAACACTGTGTACACCACTGATGCGCCTCCCTTTTAAATTAATCCAATGTAAACAAGAAGACGATAAAGGAGTCAGAGGGATGCATGGCATCAGACAGGGAGATGGGATTCCTTGATTTGGAACAGCAGATGGACTTGCTGTTGCCTGACACTGCCCCCCCCCCCGACGACATTCTTACTAACATCATAGTTTTTCTTTTCTGTGTGTGCTGAGGGAAGGTTCTTTTCGGCTCACAGTTTAGAGGCTAAGTCTCTAACGGAAGGTGTTGCGAGCAGCTCAGTCTGTAGTGTGTGTGTGTGTGGGGGGGGAACCTGTGGCATGGCTGTTCACATCTGGGCTGTGAGGGAGCTCAACCCTCAGGCTGGAATGAGGAATAACCCCTCTCCAGCACCATCCCCAAATGGCCCACTTTGGCTAGCTATGCCACTAGCCCAAGGTTCCAAACCCTTCCAAAGGAGGGCTCGCAGTTGAGGACCAGGTACTTCAGACATGAGCCCACAGGGGGGTTTCCCTTTCAGGCCCTAACGAGACCTAACGGCATTTTCTAATGGGAGCTGGTGCAGACTCCCGGCATGCGAAACTGTTCACACGCACACCCCGACACGTGAACTCTTCAGTTTAGACTCCACTGAAGATGTTTTGATTAGTGGAATTTTCGCATCTACACACTCATCTTATACACCGAGCACAAATCATTGAAAACAGGAACACTTGGGCATTAATTAACTAGTACCATGTTTTGAAATGAGGATTTGCTTTGAAGTTACACCATTCTAACTTCAAATACTGATGGCAAATACAGAAGTGGATGCTCACAGTCATCTATTAGATGGAACACAGGGCCCCCAATGGAGGAGCTAGAGAAAGTACCCAAGGAGCGTTAGAGTGACAGTGTCATTGCAAAGTCTAGCATCTGTGTACTGGTGTGGCCTGACATCAGCTTGGTTGAGCTAACAGACTAGAAGTTAACCAGTGCAAACTGGAGATCCAGCTAAATACATGCAATGAAGAGAGTGCTCATGGACTAGCAAATGACTGAATTTATTAAAATTATCTCTATATTTTATTGACAGACATGGTTTCTGAAGGCCGATTCAATTCACACAGGCCAGGTCTTTGCAAGCCTTATGTATGGACTACTGGTGCTGCAGTTTCTGTAGACGGGCTCAATGCTCTTCTCATTAAAGGGAGAGATTTCACTTCACGTAGTTCTTTTTCTTGGCTGAAATGGTAGAGCAGAAATACTATGCAGTGCTTAAAGTAAGACCAGGAAGATGGGAATCCCTTCTGGTATGCACAGACTTTAAAAGATTTTAAAACGAGAGGGAAATGATATGAAAACAAACACTGTGTCTGAGGCCTTGATATTAAACAAGCTCACGTTCAGAGGTTGGGAAGCTTAGCCTGGCCTCCATGCAGAGAGGAAGTAGCTATGGGGGGGGGGGCGCTGGGGAAGGGTGTGCCAGCAGAGGGACTTGGGGTTAACTGGCTTCTAATGGAGTGACCTCCGCACCTCGGTTGGTCAGGGATGCGGGAAGCGCTCAGCTGACATTTGTCTGCTTCTCGGTCTCATCTGGGTTGTTCCGCAGCCTCAGCTTTGTCTCCAGCCTCTGCTTCCATTCTTCCCTGAGTCTGGAAATAGAAACACGCACAGATGGGGCTCAGCTACAGCTGAGGCTCTGGGAAGCGTCCTCCCTGAAACTATTCAGTGTTCTGGTTTTAGGAGGGTACAGGGAGGACTTGCAAATCAACTGTTATATGCATATTTATTTACCAGAGTGAAAAGGACTTTCTCTCTCTCTCTCTCTCTCTCTCTCTCTCTCTCTCTCTGTGTATGCATGTGGGGGGTGGGGAGGTCCACTCAGAGGTCAGAAATCAATGTCCAGTGTCTTACTTTGTTGTACCTTACCTTATTTTTACATTTAAAATATGTATGAATATTTGGTCTGCATGCATGTCTGTGTATCATGTGCATGCCTGGTGGCTCAGAGACCAGAAGAGGGAACTGGATCTCCCAGAACTGGAATTACAGACAGTTGTGAGCCACACGTGGGTGCTGGGAATCGAACCTGGGCCCTCCGGAAGAGGACCCCTCTCTCTCAGAGCCGTCTTTCCAGCCCCTACTTTATTTTTTGATGCAGAGATCGCTCACTAAACTGGAGCTGACCAATTCAGCAAGACTGGCTAACCAGAAGATTCTAGAGCTCTTCCTGCCTCGGTCTCCCCAGCACAGGGGTTGTAGGCGGGCACTGCTGTGCGTGACTATTTCTTCTTCCCCCTTCCCTTTCTCCCTCTTGCTCTGTGCCCGCTTGCTCCGGGCCCCGAATGGCAAATGTTTTACCACTTTGCCATTTGCCAAATGCAAATGCTTCCTCCTCCGTCCATTTTGTAGCTGCTTTTTTCCTTCCTCCTTCCTTCCAATCTCCCTTCCCCTTCCCCTCTTCCTTTCCTTCCCTCTTGTCTTTTTTTTTAAACAGTTTAATGTTGCCCAGACTTGCCTCGGAGCCATTTCCAGAGCAGCATCCATCTTACAGTTTAAGACTTTTTGTTTGTTTGTTTGTTTGTTTTTTTCAAGACAGGGTTTCTCTGTGTAGCACTGGCTGTCCTGGAATTCACTCTGTAGACCAGGCTGGCCTCGAACTCAGAAATCTGCCTGCCTCTGCCTCTCAAGTGCTGGGATTAAAGGTGTGTGCCACCACTGCTCAGCTTAAGACTTATTTTTATTATTTCAAATAATGTGTGTACATCATTCCTGTGCACAAGGGCACAAGGACATGTGTGTGTGTGTGTGTGTGTGTGTGTGTGTGTGTGTAAATACTCAAAGACACCAGAGATGTTGGATCCCTGGAGCCAGAGTTACAGTTGTGAACATTCACATGGCAGCTAATGACAGTCTGTAATTCCAGTTCCAGAGGCTCCAACGCCTTCTCCTGGCCCCTCAAGGCTCTGCACGCACATGCTGCACAGACATACAGGCAAGACATCACAGGAGACAAAAATCTTTGTGGAATGTGTTACGACAGACATGTGCTGCGTACTTTCTCAGCGCGCTCCTCCCTAGACGGTGCTCCTCCGACTCTCTGTAGCATGCCTGCTTGCCGATCTCCCTCTCCCAGAACCGCTTGAGCTCATGGCAGCTGTTCCTGCAGAAGACCTCTCGACGGACGTACTGATTGTTCATCCCCTGGAAAGAAAAGGAGGCATTGAAGCCCTTCCGAGAGTGATCCTTGGATTCTGCAGGATACAGGATCCATTTGAATACAGACTGCAGTTTTCTTATGACCCTGGCCAGTCACAGAACTGGAGGCACCCGGCCTCCTGAGAGCATCCCTTCTCAACACAGTAAGAACTGAAGACAGCAGGTCCAAGCATGGAGAGTGGACTGAACCTGGGCAGGAGTGCCATGCGCACCTGCCTGGAGGAAAAATCTGTCATTCTCCTTTACTGGAAGGGGAACCACTCCTTAACAGTAAGCACAGGCGTGTGCTCTGTGGGTTTGGGGCACCCACGTGAACTAAGCAGTGACTCACTGAACAGTGACAGAAACCACTTGTATCATCTCAAGTGATAACCTGGCAAGTTCCAGACTTCTGAAAGGTTTGAGCCTTCTGCTCAAGGGATGTGTGGCAAGGAGTGATCACAGGGTTTGATACAACCAACACCAAGTTGTTTTCAGCCTGTATGCGCACACATGGGCACCATTCATGCTAGAGGGCCCTCATTTTCACTTTAAGGGAAAAAAAAAAGAGATAAAGAGACAGGGTAGCAATCACTGTATGGCTCTGGGTGGCCTGGAATTTACTGTGTAGATCATGCTGTCCTCAAATTCATAAAGATCCACTCAGTTCTGCCTCTGCAATGCTGGGATCAGTTTTTTTTTTTTACACACACACACACACACACACACACACA
>NC_034599.1:104315477-104318452 GCF_900095145.1 Mus pahari
CTGGGTTTCATGAAGAGTACCAGTCCAGTCAGGGCTGCATGAAAAGACCCTATCTGAACTAAGAGAAAGGGCAGCACCTGCTCCGAAGAGGCGAGCACAGGAGACGCCAATCTGAAGGGAAAGTCGTGGCTCATTCAGAGCCAATTTGGGTCTTATTCTAAGGGCCACAAGAAGACCTGCACATATGTGTGTGAATGAAATCAGTGATGCCCAGACCATCTCTGTGCAAGGCATGCTGGAGTGTAGACTACGGGTGAGAGTGGGTCCAGGGGAGGGGCAACCAAGCTGCTGCAGGCAGCCTGGGATCCGCTGCGGCCAGAGTAGGAAAGCTACGGATGGACGGACGGACAGATGGACGGATGCTGCAGTGTGCACTGATTCTCAAGGGCCTTGAGCCTGTGTACCCCTGGGGAAAGCCAGAGGGGAGAACCTGGAGAGCAAGGCCAGCAGTACAGATGGAGATGAGGGTGTGATGGCTGGGTGCTGATGTCACAGCAGGGAGTGTTGAAGGGCCACCAGGACTTCTAAAGATTTGGCCCATGATTGTCTCATGGTCACTGACCATGAGAGTTGGGCGGGAGTCTAAGGAAAGAGGAGCTTGAAAACAGATTCTTTCCAGACCTGTCTTCACTGAGCCCATGTCCCCTGCTCGTTAGAACAATTCTCTGAGAGCTGAAAAAATGGCTGTTGTCAAGAACTGTTCTTCCAGAGGATCCCATCCCAGTTCCCAGCACGCATGCTGGGCAGCTTACAACTGCCTGCGACTCCAGCTCCATCCTCTCCTGGTCCCCAAATACATTTGCATTCAAGTGCACACAAACATTCCCACAGACACCAATTAAAAACTTTAAAAAAATAAAATTCTTGTCAGCGGGTGGTTGATACACGCCTTTAATTCCGGCACTCGGGAGGCAGAGGCAGGCAGATTTCTGAGTTTGAGACCAGCCTGGTCTACAGAGTGAGTTCCAGGGCAGCCAGGGCTACACAGAGAAACCCTATCTTGAGACACCAAAACAAACAAACAAATAAAGTAAATTCTTTAAAATATTCTTTAAATATTTAAATTAAAAACATTATTTTAAAATTCAATTTAAATTTTAAAATATTCTTTCATGTTATAGGTATACCAGCATATACCTTTCGTTAAGCCTAGCGCTCAAGAGGCAAAGACAGATGGGTTTCTGTGAGTTTGAGGCTAGCCTGGTCTACATAGCAAGCTCTGAGCTAGCCAGAGCCACATAGTGAGACTTAATTTAAAAAAAAACTCTATGGGGCCCACTTTTCTTATCTTCAATATTTCTTTTAAGTTCAATTTGACCACAGATTTAAAGCACACTGCAATTTATATGAAGTTTTGAATACATGTACAAGCTGAATATCTTACCCAACATGCTTGAGACCAGAAATGGTTAAAGACTTTTTTAATACACACACATAATGGAATGTTCTCCCCACTTTAAACATGAAATTCATTTGTGTTTGGTGCGTGCCCCGCGCACATGGCAGGGATGCAGTTTTAGACATCATTTTAGAGAATTTCATGCATGAAACAGCTTCACGATGTGGGATCTTCCACTGTAGCAGTGTGTCAGCACTCTCAAAAAGATCCGAAGTTTGAAAAAAAAAATTTTTTTTTTTTTAGTGTAGAATTGAGTTTATTTAGAGCATGAGGAGGGGAGTTAAGAGGATAGCAGAGGCGGAGAAAGGCAGAGAGAAGGAGAGTAGAGAAGTAGAGGCTGGCCATGGCCACGTGGAGAGAGGGGGGAAGGGAATGGAGGGGGGGAAGCAAGGGGGCAAGAGCAGGGAAAGAAGCAGGAGTAAGAACTGAATTTTTTTTTTTTTTTTTAAAGACAGAGTCTATGGCCCAGGCTAAGCTGGAGCTCCCTACATAGCTGAGGGTAACTTTGAACTTCTGATTCCTTCTTACATTTTGAGTATTAGGATTACAGATATGCACTGCAATCCCTGACTTGGGTTTGTTTGTTTGTTTGTTTTTGTAATAAGTATCTTACTATATTGACTTGGCTAGTCCTGAACTTCTGGACCCACTCAGCATTCCCAGGGTTAGGACTAGAGATAGCCTCAGACCTCAGGCTTTCTGACTGTTCTCTGGTGGGGGGTCATCAAAGCTGGAGGACCATAGCTGACATCTCAGGATAGAGTCCATTTTCTTTGCTTGTACACAGTGCTGTCTGGTTTCCTGCGTCTGTGGCTGATTCTCACTATGCCTGATCTGCTCACCGCCATGTAATGCTTTGGTGGCAAGGCAACCATTGTTTCTAGGTTAAGCAATGTCACCCAACAGCCTACACCCAGAGGAGCACCAGGAAAGCCCTTTCGTCCCTCTGTCCTTGAAAGGTTCCATATACCCAGAGATATACCATATGTGTATGAAGAAATAGAAAAGCCCCAGGCAGTGGGATGGCTCAGAGTATAAAGCACTTGCCACCAGTCCTGAGTTGGATTCCTTGACCCAGCATGGCGGAGAGAACTGACTCCCGTCTGTTGTCTTCTGCTTCCGGGGTCATGCTGGTGTGTGTGCAACACCCCTGAAAATCATTTTTATTAGTGCACCCCATTTTCATCTCCCTCAACTCTTCAATCTGTTTTCCTTGTCAGTGTCACTAGGCCCTGAACTAGAGCGGTTGGCTGCTGTTGGTGACTTTGTAGTGGGTAGGAGAGACGGCTCCACCTCTCAGAGCAGTGGCTGCTCTTGCAGAGGATCTGAGCTCAGTTCCCAGCACCCACAGGGTGGCTCACAACCATCGGGAACTCCAGTTCCAGAGGGTCTGATGCTCTCTTCTGACCTCACAGGCACCAGGCACACATGAGGCGAACAAACATGCAAGTAAAACATTCATAATAAATAAAATAAATACTTTTTTTAAGAAAAGAAAAAGAGAGCCGGGCGTGGTGGCACACGCCTTTAATCCCAGCACTTGGGAGGCAGAGGCAGGCAGATTTCTGAGTTTGAG
>NC_034599.1:104318711-104326519 GCF_900095145.1 Mus pahari
AAAAAAAAAAAAAAAAAAAAAAAAAAAAGAAAAAAGAAAAAGAAAAAGAATCAATAACAACTATAGAAACACACTTTCAGGACAATAGGAAAACGAGAGTAAAGACAATTGAAATTATCTAATCCTCCCATCTGTCTCATCCTAACAGCTGGTGCTGGGATGCCACAGGGTCCCCACCCTGCGCTGACTTGGGCTCTAGTGGAGAAGGCAGGGGTTTCTTATCACAGACGTAGACACCTCTTGTGTCAGCTGTTGGGACAGGAGTTCAGACAAAGCGAATCCACATCTGGTCTGAGGGCTTGTAGGTGCTTGGTGGGGTAGGGGGGACATGCATGTTGGCTGACAGGCAGGAATGACCTGGGAGGGAAGCGGTCTCCTCAGAGTCTCTGCTGAGCCACAGCCACATCTTCAGAAGCGGGATAGAGTTTGCTGGTTGGTCTGGGAGATGAGAATTATGGCAGAAGGTCCTGGCTGCTTTGTAGTGTTGTGAGAATGTGCCGTATCCTTGTTTATAATTTTGGTGGGGTAGCCGGATGCGATTGTTAACACTTATCAACCTGTACACTAAAATGGATGGATTTTATTACACTCAAGTTGAGACTCTATAAAGGTGGAGAAACGTTTCTTATGTCTTTGGTGTAGACTCACTCCTGCCTCACTGCCTTCACCCACAGGGGTGGGAGGGGTGCCCTGGGTTTAGCATCTTAGCTCCTTCTGTCACAGGCACGTGTTTCCTGTGTTTGTGTTTTAGTTTCCTCGCTTTTACAAAGAGACCAACCGTTTCTCTTTGCAGAAGGGTGAGGTAGAGAGGTTAATAATCAGAAGGCTCTTTGGGAGCACTGGGGACTGTTCACCGAGGACACCACGGGCCAGACTGTGCAGTCAATTCTGCTCACTCTCCGGCTGGCTCCCAGTCACCATGGCGCCACTCCCCCGGATTAATCAATGCTTAAACCATAGCATTAATTCAGTTACACAAAACTTGAACCGATCACATCTGTGAGGCATCTATTCTGAATGAGGAGCCGACACATGCTCTGGGAGTCAAATGAAAGAAGAGAACGTTTGTCCCCTGTGAGTCCGATGCCATGCCAACAGCTCAGTCCCTCAAGTCTCATGTTACCTAGAGCATTAAGACCAAATGTCGGAATCTGAGAGGTTTTTTTTTAAGAGTTTTGGCTTGTACTGGTCATTCTTATGACTCTTGGCTGCAATGCCTCATTGTTATACAGTGGACCGTGCATACCAAGAGCAAGCTTCCTGCATGGCCAGCTTTTCCTAAGAGCAACTTTTTTTTTTTTTTTGGTTTTTCGAGGCAAGGTTTCTCTGTACAGCCCTGGCTGTCCTGGAACTCGCTTTGTAGACCAGGCTGGCCTCAAACTCAGAAATCTGCCTGCCTCTGCCTCCCGAGTGCTGGGATTAAAGGCGTGCGCCACCACGCCCGGCTCTAAGAGCAACTTTTGAACAAGATTACTTTTCAAATTTATAAAAATGTTTAGCCACTTTCCAGATTCTTATTGTTATTACTATTATTATTTTGTAAAGATTTATTTTTATTTTGTGTGCGTGAGTGTTTACCTGCATATTTGTGTTTACACCACATAAACTGGGTGCTCAGGAAGGCCAGAAGGGAGGGTTAGATATCCTGGAACTGGATTTTCAGGCAGTTGTGAGTCACCCAGTGCGGGTGCTAGGACTTGAACCCAGGTCCTGCAGCAAGTTCTCTTTTTTTAAAGATTTATTTATTTATTATATGTAAGTAAACTGTAGCTGTCTTCAGACACTCCAGAAGATGGCGCCAGATTTTGTTACGGATGGTTATGAGCCACCATGTGGTTGCTGGGATTTGAACTCAGGACCTTTGGAAGAGCAGTCGGGTGCTCTTACCCACTGAGCCATCTCACCAGCCCCGCAGCAAGTTCTCTTAACCTCCCGAACTTCCTTCCTTCACACTGCGTATGAGTATGTGCATGTTATGTATTTGTGTATTGTGTCTGTATGTGTGCGTGTGTGGTGTGTACAGGTATGTGTGTATTTGTGTGTATTGTGTGTATATATGTGTATGGTATATACAGGTATGTGTGTGTATGTGTATATTGGTTTGTATTGTATTTGTATGTGTGTGTGGTGTGTGGTGTCTGTGTATATATGTACATGTGGTAACTGTGTGTCTGTGTGTGTCTGTGTATGGTGTGTGTATAGATGTCTATGTATGTGTGTAATATGTCTATATGTCTGTGTGATGTGTGTGTGCATTGTCTGTGTCTGTGTATGGTGTGTGTGGTGTGTGTTTAGTGTCTGTGTGTATGCTGTGTGTGATATCTGTGCACATATGTGTGGTGTGTGTTTAGTGTCTGTGTGTATGCTGTGTGTGATATCTGTGTACATATGTGTGGTGTGTGTGTCTGTGTGTGTGTGTGTCTATGTATGTGTGTGGAAGGTATGTATCTGTGTAGTGTGTGTGTGGTGTCTTTGTGTGTGTGTATATATGTGTATGCTGTGTGTATATGTGTGTGCTGTGTGTGTCTGTGTGTATGTCTTTGGTGTGTGTGTGTCCGTATCTATGTATGGTGTGTCTGTGTGGTGTGTGTGTGTGCTTGTGTGTATGTGTGGTATGTGTGTATATATGTATGGTATGTGTGTGTGTATATGTGTGGTGTGTGTGTGTGGTGTGTGTCTGTGTGTGTGGTGTGTGTGTGTGTGTGTCTATGTGTCTATGTGTCTGTGTCTATGTGTGGTGTGTCTGTGTGTGTGCGGTGTGTGTGTCTGTATATATGTGCTGCATCCATACTCACAAAGGCCAGGAGTGTAGAGTATCTTCCTTTGCCATCTCCATCTTGTTGGTTTGGAGCAGGTTCCCTCCCTGTACCTAGAGCTCATGTTTTGACTACACTGTCAGCCAGCAAGCTCCAGTCTCCATTACAGTGCATGGAATCACACTGGTCTTTACATCGGTGTTGGAATTGGAATTCCAATTCTCATACTTGAGCAACAAGATGTCTGCACCGTCTTTTATTCCCTCGGATTTTTCTTTATAGTCATGGCTTTACTGAGTAGACAGGTTCCCGTCTCTGACAAAATGGGGGACAGGAACCCCACTATTCTCCAAAGAAGCATGCTGATAAGGAGTGGACACAAACCATGAACTGCCATGTGAGAGTCTGAACTCCATGTGGCCGGATGAGGCTTGTGGGTAAAGACTGGAATTGCAAGATTACTGACACTGTTAAACTCTCCGTTTGCCGGGCGGTGGTGGCGCACGCCTTTAATTCTAGCACTTGGGAGGCAGAGGCAGGCGGATTTCTGAGTTCGAGGCCAGCCTGGTCTACAGAGTGAGTTCCAGGACAGCCAGGGCTACACAGAGAAACCCTGTCTCAAAAAACCAAAAACTCTCCGTTTGTTTTCTGCGATCCACAGTTTAGACTCAAGACCTTCTGAAACCCAGAAACAGAGCTCAAGGACTAACGCTTCCGATGCTTTGATATCGAAATGCCAGATCTCCAGTAGAGGGCGCTGCAGCCTAGAAGGGAGGAGCTGACTTTTCTGGCCAGTTTTTAATCCTGATAGTCCCAGCAGATTTTAGCCTAAGGGACTGGAAAAGGAGAAATCTGAGAATTAGAGCTAAAGACTTAGAGGGGATAAAGAGTGAAGCCCAGGAAAATATATTTGAACAAATAAAAGCTAAACTCTCCCAATTTGAACAAGCAAAATCAAATCAAAACAAAACCCCTCCATAAATCCTCAGTCTTTAGCTTCAAGAGATTGAATCCAAAGGAACCCATATCCAGAGCTGGTGCTCAGCGTGGAAAAGGCCAGAGTGCTGAAAGCAGCTGGATCTTCAGGACACACGGACAAAGCCTGGCAGAGCTGGGCAAGAAAACAGACACACCTGGGTGTGATGATGACATTTCTCCTCTCTGGATAAAAAGAAGCCCGTAGAGAGGGTCCAGGGGAAATCATGGATATAAAAAATGTGAGTGTGACCTGGCTAGATGGAAGCTTTTCAAGTATATATAGAATAGACCACTCAAGTTTTTCCTGGAGGGGCCAGGGATGTTAGCCTAGTGGGTGGAATGCCTGCCTAGCATTCTGGGAACTCCAGGCTCAGTTCTCAGCAAGGAATAAGGCTGGGTACCTTGGTCCATGCTGCAGTTCCAGCACTTGGGAGATGGAGGTCCGGAAGATCAAAGTTCAAGGCCATCTTCAACTACATCATAAACTCAGAGCTAGCCTAAGCTACAAGAGACTTTGCCTTTAACAGAGGGGGTAGTGGCAGGGGTCCAGATGGCTCTTTCAAGCCTAACGAGTTGAGTGCAACGGTTCCACGTGGTGGAAGAACAGAACCGACTTCCAGAAATTGAAACAATGTACACTATGACATGACCGTCTCTCCTAGTAAATTAGTTAATTAATTAATTAAATGTAATTTATAAATTCCCAGAACTAGTCAATGAATTTAGCAAGGATGTAGGGCATATAAATGCCTCCAAACCAACCCATGCTAACAATAAACAATCTGAAACTGAAGTTCAAATCTCAATAGCATTTGCAATAAATCCCCATCCCCCCACATAAAACACTGAACACATGTATGTTTGCTAAAGGCTGATGAGTGGAATACTAGAAACCTTCCTCAGAATGAGAGCTATGCAAGATTTGTAACTCAATATAGTAAATATGTCAGTCTTCCCAAACAAATTTATACACGTATTATGACGTCAAATAAAAATCCAGGGTAGATTTTAAAAACAGATACAGACGAGCTGATACTTAATTTATCTGCCAAAGATAAAGGAGCCAGGGTAACCAGAGAACTTTTGGAAGGGAAGAATGAAGTTGGAGGATCACCTGACTTATTCTAAAGCTACATGGTGGAGACAGGTGGCACTGATGACTGATGTTCTATGACAGGGCACAAAGTGGCCCTGACACCAGCCGCCTGACAGCAGCCGGCCACCCAACAGAGAAAGGATTATGTCTCAATAAGTACTATTAAAATAATCAAACATTGGAGCTGGAGAGATGGCTCACCGGTTAAAAGCACTGACTGCTCTTCCAGAGGTCCTGAGTTTGATTCCCAGCAACCACATGGTGGCTCACAACCATCTGTAATGGGATTGATGCCCTCCGATGGTGTGCCTGAAGACAGTGACAGTGTACTCATATAATTAATAAAATAAATCTTTAAAAAAATCAAACATCAATATGAGAAGAAAAATGGACTTCAATATAAACCCCATCCTGTCCAAAAATTAACCTGAAGCAGATTATCTATCTAAATATAACTTTTAAGACAAAATATAGGAAAGAGTGTTTTGTTTGTTTTGTTTTGTTTATTTTTGTTTTTTGGGTTTTTTTTCCCCTCATAGTTTGAGTTTTGACAGGGATCTAAGACATAACACCAAAAATAAGACCCACAAAAGAAAAAACAAAAAATGCTCACCAAAGTGAAAACCTTTCCCTGTGTAACAGACACTAAGAGAAGGAAAGGGCGCGCTAGAAATGGAGAAAATATTTGCAAATCAAACACATGAAAAAGAACCTTCATCTGGAATGCATAAAGAACTTTTTAATTTTTTTTTTTTTTTGAGACAGGGTTTATGTAGCCCTGGCTTCCAGGGTCTCACTCTGTAGACCAGGCTGGCCTTGAAGTCACAGAGCTCTGCCTGCCTCTGCCTCCCGAGTGCTGGGGTTAGAGGTGTAGAGGAACAACGTTATCTTGCATCCTGATTGGGAGTGTGTGTGTGTGGGGGGGGTGTTGAGATACACTACACATATGTAGAGTAAAATTCGTAGGAATGAGCATACACAATCAAGTATCTTACTGTGTGCTAATATAAAAACAAAACAAAACAAAACAAAAAAAAACAAAAAAAAACCAAAAATTAGAGCAATCCCAGTACTGAAGAGGCTGAGGCAGGAGACTTGCAGCAAGTTCTAGGGTAGGCAGAGCTACACACAGAGAGACCCTGTCTCTCTAAAATAAAGTAAAATAATAAAATAGGTGGAATGAAAGAAAATAAACAACAGGAAATGTTTTAAGTTATAATTTTCACTTTTGTTCATTGTACCAGATTTGATCATTGAAGTCTTGAAGACCACGTACTGCTATGGAAGGAACCTCCACCTTGTGCATCTGCCCTTTGTCCCTTGGGCCAGTGGCATTCCTGCCACTCAGGAGTTGGTACACCTGCACCGATGGTTCGAGTCCCAAATCTGAATGAAAATCTGCCTTAACCTCGGACCAGATGGTACTGTCACACTCTGCCTTCTGAGAAGCTTGCTTCAGGGTGATGGACAGTGAAGGCCAGCTCTGACACCAGTCTATGAGAAGCCACTGAGACATGTCTCTAAGTGAGTGTGAAGAGACATTTGTTGTCTGGAATTTTGGTGTCTCTCTGTCAGTGTGTGACCAGTCTCAATACGCTGTCATGGTTGGCCTGGAATTCACCATGTAGACCAGGCTAGTCTCAAACTCTTTTTTTAAAAAAAGTAATTTATTTTTATTTTACATACATGAGTGTTTTGCCTACATGTGTGTCTGTTGGCTCCCCTGGAACTGGAGTTACAGACAGTTGGGAGCTGCCCTGTGAGTGCTGGGAATTGAACTCAAGTCCTCTGAAAAACGCAGCCAGCTCTTAACCTATGAGCTCTCTCTCCAGCCCCTAGTCTCAAACTCTTAAGAGATTCGCCTACCTCAGCCTCCCTAGTGCTGAAATTAAAGACATGTGCCACCATACCTCGCTTAAATTAATATATATACAAGTAGATCACTGGTAAGAAAATTCAAGAAGGGAGTTTTAGAGGAAAAGGTGACTTCCAGCCCCGAGTTAACTGTCAAAACCATAGGCTACCATCAACCCTGAAACTACGAAGACCTAAATACACTTGCTATGAAGACCTAAAGTTGACTCCACAGCTGAAAACAACGGTCTCCCCACTTCCCTTCCTCCTCAAAGTGTCAAACTGACCTCCATCCTAAGCTCTCTCACATCTGACGTCTTTTACCTCTGAGATGGATCTGTCTGCTGCCGTCGTCGTCGGATATGGTGTGGAGCCAGCAAATGCCACAGCCCTCCTCCCTCCACTCTGCAGCTGAGGTCACCTCCTGGTTCTGAACCACCCTTGGGGTCTCTGCCTTTTATATACTAAGTGGGAGAGTTACAGGAACGCCTGGCTCTGTCAAGGTTACAGGTACCAATTAGCAGCGGAGTGCGGAGATGACAAGGTGGCCTTATTCCTGATGAAAAATAGTCCCCATTCCCTGATCCCACTGCCCACCAGGCAAGCTGCAGCCCTGGCAGGCCTGCAGAGACCATGACTTGGCTGGAGGTGAAGCTGATGTTCAGAACATGGTGTGGATTATGTGTGAACAGGACTCCTCAGAGTGGCCGGTAAAGCTGCCTCTACCCTAGGGGTACTGGAGCTTTGGCTGTCATGCTGAGCTACAGTTCGGGGTCACCTTACAGGATGACTTACAGAGCCAGGGTGTTCTCTGAAAGCCCTTAATCCGTGGACTGCGGGGTGATGACACTTCAAGATCGGAGCGTAGTTGGCCCCCAGTGTGAGTAGGGCTGGCCACCAATGGTTGTCTCCCAGTCAAATGAAGCAAAGCAAGAAGGACCTCTTGGTTGAAATTGTTCTTCGTGGCTTTTCGGTTTGTTAAGATTTATTTTGTTTTTATTGATGTGTAGGGGTCTGTGTGAGTGAATATTGCCAGTGCTCAGGTCCCCTCAGAGGCCAGCAAAGGGCCTGGTAACTCCTGGGGTACTGAACTTCTTCTTCTTCTTCTTCTTCTTCTTCTTCTT
>NC_034599.1:104326639-104336132 GCF_900095145.1 Mus pahari
TTCGAGACAGGGTTCCTCTGTGTAGCCTTGGCTGTCCTGGAACTCACTCTGTAGACCAGGCTGGCCTCGAACTCAGAAATCCGCCGCCTGCCTCTGCCTCCCAAGTGCTGGGATTAAAGGCATGCGCCGCCACTGCCCGGCTGGTACTGAACTTCTTGACATAGATGCTGGGACCTGAACTCAGGTCCTGCACAGAAGCAGCTAGCACTTGTGATCTCTGAGCCATCCCACCCCAGCCCCTCTTCCTGCCTTTCCAAGCAACACATTGCCCTTGGGAACCAAGAGAGCTACCGAGGAGCTCTAGAGAGGCAGAGCCAGCATGGGTGGAAGAGGCGTTGGCTGGGGGAAACATGTGGTCTCTGTCCCAGGCTATGTCCCGGGCTGGGAAGAGATTGAGACCACCGACTGGTGCCAAGCTGGCAATAGCTTGGATTGTTCTGTAATTATTACACGCAGCATGCACTGATGTCAGATCCCCTGGAACAGGGGTTACAGACAGTTGTAAGCTGCCATATAGGTGCTGGAGATTGAACCCGGGTTCTCTGGAAGAATAGCCAGTGCTCTTGATCACTAAGCCGTCTCTCCAGCCATTTATTGTTCTTCTAATGATAAACATCTCATACAAACAAAAGGATAGGGTAAAATGGTAGTGAAATGTTTGTGGAGTGTGATTTTGAGGGTTTTTGTTGTTTTGTTTTGCTTTGTTTTGAGACACGGTCTCAGTGTGTACTTCTGCAGTTGTGGTTATTAGTCTATTGTCGGGAAGAGACACCGTGACCAAGGCAACTCTCATAAAAGAGTGGAGGCTTGCTTACTGCTTCAGAGGGTTAGTCCATGACCATCATAGCAGGAAGCACACGGGCATGGTACCGGAAGTAGCTGGAAGCTTTATGTCCTGATCTGTGGACAGATCGAAAAAGTCACAGACAGACAGACAGGCAGACTGACTGACTGACTGACTGACTGAGACTAGCATGAGCTTTTAAAACCTCAAAGCCAATGACACCTAGTGACACACTTCTGTCAATAAGACCACACCTCCTAATCCTTACCAAATAGTTTCACTCCCTGGTCACAGAGCATTCAAAGTTATGAGCTTATGGGAGCCATTCTCACTCCAATCACCACCCCTGGGTCTGGTTTTGAAAGAGGGTCTCACTGTGCCAGCCAGACTCACCTGGATCTCACTCCAGAGGCTGGGCTGGCCTCAAGCCAACCTTTCTGCCTCAGTCTCCTAAGTCTCAGTACTAGGATTTCAGGTATAAATTGGTATAAACTGCTAATCCTGGCTTTTCTCTTTGTTTCCGTTCTTGAAATTGAGTTGCTATGGTGCTCAGGTTAGTCTATAACTTCCGTGTGCAAGTGATTTCCTGTTTCAGCCTCTTGCACAGAAGGGACTTCAGGGAGCACCTCCGGGGAGCACCTCTGTGCCCAGCTGGGATTTGGAACACCTATTCCCTTTATGAAAATCCACCGTGAAACTGAACATTTGTCATTTGAAAAATTGGGACTGGCCAGGCAGTGGTGGCGCATGCCTTTAATCCCAGCACTCGGGAAGCAGAGGCAGGTGGATTTCTGAGATCTAGGCCAGCCTGGTCTACAGAGTGAGTCTCAGGAGACAGCCTGGGCTACACAGAGAAACCCTGTCTGGAAAATCCTAGACCTTACAAGACCCTTGGACATGCCTTGGGGGGATGCCTAGAAAGGCTCCCAGAAGGGACTGGCATTTGAATGGAGCTTTGATGGGTAGATGGAAGAGCTGGACTGCAGCTTAACCCAGACTCAGAAGGCACACAGGATAGAATGGATGGTGGCAAGGTGGCTTCGGCGCTCCCGGGACAGCTCAGCCCGGGCTAAAGTTGCTGCAGCTGATGGGCCACCTGGGAACCCAGCCCAGGCGCTCACGCCAGTGAGGCGCACAGTAGTAACACTAGACAAAGATGTCCTCCTCCAGAACTATGGATTCCACATTTCTGAGACTTCCCCTCACAGTGGCGCCTGTCACAGCAGGCGGTTCTGCTCATGGCAAGCTTCTCCCTGGTGATCAGATTCTCCAAATGAACAATGAGCTTTCCTGTGAACGAGCGGCCGATATTCTCAGATACTCACCTGTCTTACGGAATCCAGTCGGTCGGGTGATCAGATAGCAAAGTGAACCCTCAGGAGGCTGTGGCTGGCCTGTCCCCTTTAAAGCACCAGAGCAGTTCCAGCTCAGACGGTGGCATTTTGGCTATGACAGTAATGACTGTATTATGATCTGCCGTCTTCTACCTGGCACTGTTGTTGGATAAATATTACACTGTGGACCCCCCCCTAAAAAAAAATCCTAAAAAAGAAAGAGAGAGAGAGAGAGAGAGAGAGAGAGAGAGAGAGAGAGAGAGAGAGAAAGAGAAAGAGAGAGAGAGAAGAACTGGAGAGGTGGCTCACTGGTTAAAAGCAGTAGTTGCTCTTGCAGAGGACCTGGGTCATGCCACATGGTGGCTCACAACCATCTATAACTTAAGATCGAGAGGACCAAAGCCCTCCCTGACTTCTGCAGGTACTAGGCATGCGCATGGAGCGCATAATACATGCAAGCAGAACATTTGGACATACAAAATATAAATAGCAAAAAAAAAAAAAAAAAAAAAAAAAAAAAAAAAAAAAAAAAAAAAAAAAAAAAAAAAAAAAAAAAAAAAAAAAGAAAAGAAAAGAAAAGAAAAGAAAATGAAGTGGGAAGACTGGAAAAACTTCATGTTGGCTGTTGCTAAGTGGACTTCGGGTTCTTCCAATCCAAGGAAGTCTCTAGCAGGCTGTCGAAAACCATATTTATAAAGCTAAATGTAATTGTTGCTCCTTCCCTGAGCTCCTAAGACAGTGGAAGAAACCCACTTGACCCACCAATATGGGGTGTCATAGCCTCCATTCTGGGCTTTTTTTTTTTTTTTTTTTTCAAGACAGGGTTTCTCTGTATAGCCCTGGCTGTCCTGGAACTCACTTTGTAGACCAGGCTAGCCTAGAACTCAGAAATCCACCTGCCTCTGCCTCCCGAGTGCTGGGATTAAAGGCATGTGCCACCACGCCCAGCTTCATTCTGGGCTTACTTTAAGGAGTACGCATCATTTATGATTTTCCCAGATCTACTGAGTTTTAGATCAACATTTCCTCAATTTCCCAATCTTCATTTTATATTCAAAGTTTCTTTCATAGATAGAAATTTCTACAAAGGTCTTCACAATCAGAATGAAGCACAGTACTGTTTACTTTAAAATTTATAAAAAATGTGTGGAGTGGATGTGTGTGTGTGTGCGTGTGTATGCATGTGTGTGTATGTGTGTGTGTGTATGTGTGTGTGTGTGTGTGTCTACCCAGAGTTGCTTGCCTGGACCTGTTTATTCTCCGTGCTTTGGAGCTTTCATTTGCATTGGGAGAAGTAAAGAAATGCTTAGGGCACTGTGCTTTCTGCTCTCACACAGTTCTATTCATATTGCTGGCAGGGGACTTGAAAGAATAGCTACAAATCTCACAGCCTAGGAGGTGCCTGGGTACTGACAGGGCAGACTGTTCGCCCTTTTTAGCACGCCTCCACCCACGTTTGTGGCTTTTGTTTCGCAAAAATTTATATTTGTCACTTTTTCAACTTCACTTCAAATTGCTCCAGTTGGCGCAAGCTCCTCGCTGGTGGAAAAGGGAGATCTTCCTAAATGACAAGGAGACCTACAGAGGGAGCAAGCTCTGTGCTGCAGCCAAGGCCTGGCCATGCCTGGACCCCGCTGACCCCGCCCCCCGCCCCCGGCAGTGTCCTGGACAGAAAAATGTAGTCAACGCTCCTGGTTGTGGGATTCGTTCTAGCAAAGACCTAAACAGGAGGTGACGCAGGAGATTTCCAGCCCGCCCGGGGCACTTTGGAGCTAGGATGGGTTTTCTTTCCTCCCACTGCCTCGAGCTCAGAAGTCTCTGGCCGATGTGGAGATTTTAGGATGGGATGGGGGTTGGGGTTAGGGGGAAGTTGTATCTGTAATCCTAGCTCTCCAGTTACTGAAGCAGGAGAATTGCTGAGATTTTGAGGCTAGGCTGGACTACAGGGTGAGACATTGATACAAACAAATGAACAATAACAAAAACCAGGGGTGATGCTATAGCTCAGTAGACAAAGTTCTGGCCTAGCATACAGGAAGCCCTGTGTTCCTGTCCCAGCTCCACGCAAGCCAAGGTCTGGTGGGACCTCCCTGTAATCTCAGGAACTGTGAGGTGGAGGCAGGACAATCAGAAGTTCATGGTCATCTTCAGCAACGTAGCGTATTTTGGATAATCCTGGGCTTGAGACTCTTGAAATAAAAATAAATGCCGTAAAAAAAAAAAAAATCAAAATTTCATAACAAAACAACTACAAACACATGTTTGGAGCCGTCTTCTCTCTCCTTGGTACATTACTGTGCTTCCATATGCCTTCTGGAATGGAAGCATTGCATAGAGGCCACAACAAGAGCTAACACATTAGAAAAGCTGGCAGATTTTAAAGGAAGACAGACCCATGTGGTTAAACCCATCGCTAAGCTTCAGAATGACAAGACCCAGGGGCCCCCGGTCTCAGGAATTCATGTGTAGTGTGAAAATTAATTTCCTTCATGGTTTAATGCAGTTAAGGTGTTCTTTCACACACTGTTTTCTGGGAATATAATCTATTCATCTATTCTTTATTCCTGCTTTCTGTTTGGACTTCTCCCCATCTCCATCCCCTCTTCTTTTTCTGGTGAGATTTCTGAGACCTCAGGGGCTGGAGAGATGACTCAGTGGTTAAGAGCACTACTTTTCTAGAGGTCCTGAGTTCAAATCCCAGCAACCACATGGTGGCTCACAACCATCTGTAATGGGATCAGATGCCCTCTTCTGGTGTGTCCGAAGACAGCTACAGTGTACTTATATATAATAAATTTAAGAGAGAGAGAGAGAGAGAGAGAGAGAGAGAGAGAGAGAGAGAGAGAGAGAGAAAGAGAGAGAGGCTCTGGAAAGAGTCTATCTGTACTTTTGTATTTTTTGTATTTTTCTCCTGTCAATACGTAAACCACACTAATTAGTTGTACAGCTATAATAATAGTAGTCCACTACTTCTTCGTCCAACGGGGACGATTAAGCCAGTGCGACAGTTGAGTGTGGAAAGGCGCTTGCCTTGAAGACTGACAACCTAAGTTCAATCCCTGGGACCCACATGGTCGACGGAAGGAACTGACTCTTGCAAGTTCTCTGTTGGCCTCTACATGTGTGCTGTGAGGTGTGCATCCACACAGGTACACACACATTCAAAGAAATAAATATAGTAAAATTTGGGATTAGAGAGAGATGTTTCAGTAGAAAAGAGCACTGGCTGCTCTTCAAGATGATCTGGGTTTGAGTCCCAGTGTCTGCAGCTGTAACTCTAGTTTCAGGGGATCCAATGACCTCTTCTGGCTTCCATAGGCACTGAACACATGTAGTGCACAGATACCCATGCAGGTAAAATGCTCATACATGTAAAAAATAATTTTAAAAAGAATGTTACTTTAAAAATAATGACATCCCCTTGGATGTGGAGACCTCAGGATTCCAAGGACTCTCTTCTCGGAGTCTGCCTGACTGCAAAAGGCTAGGACCTGGAGACGGGGGTGAGAGCAGATGCCACAGTCTTTTGACATGCCCACCAAAAAGGCCATTTGGAAATAAAGCTGCTTTGACTGCCAGCAGAGCTCCTGTCTCAGAAGGGACCCTGGCAGATGGCGGCGTGCCTGTTATTACAGGCATATCCCTGCTGATGCTCTTCCTTCTTAGAAATAGAGGGTTTATTCAGCTCCAATTTGTTACCATGGGTTGTCTCAAAATGATGAAGGAAAATTCAAGAGACTGCCAGGGACCAGTTGGATTTGAAACATTTGTATGCAGCACAGCAGATGCTCTTGGCCACAAAGAACAGCTTTTAGATGTGAAGGCAACAAGGAAAGAGAAATAAATAGTAGGGACAGAGAACTGTCCCATGGGAGATGACAGCCAGGCTCAAAAAACTCCACCAAATAGGCCAAGCAAAACACAGCCAGTGAGCCAGGCCTGCACCCGAATGCTAACCATCAAGAGTGGATTCCGAGAGAGTGGCAACCTGGTTCAACCAGCGACTCACAGATGGGACTGTGAGCCATTTGTAAGGAAGAACTGAGTCTGTAGACTGAATGCAAGCCGAACTCATGTGTTACTGGCCACAGAGCTCCAGCCCAGTCTGTGGATGCAGTGGAGTCCAGGGAGGGCTATCTCTGGCTTTTGTAGTGGGACTGGGAAGCCCCCCATCAGAAGAAGACGTCTTCATTTGCTGCTGAGATGCAGGAACTGACGCTTGGCCATGCTTAGATCCTTCATAGGCAAGTTCAAAATCCACCAGGCAGAAAGGGGGCAGCGCATCTCTTCAGTGGATCTTAGCTCCTTAGCAATGCTATTGTTTTCTTGAGCAGGGACTCTTGTAGCCTAGACTGGCTTTGAACTTGGTGCTGTAACCAAGAATACCCTTGAACTTCTGATTCTCTTGCCCCTACCTCTTGAGTGCTGGGATTATGTGTGTGTGCCACTGGGAAGAAAGGTTTTCTGCATGCCAAGCAATTGCTCTACCAACCGAGCTATGTCCCCAGCCCTGGTAATGTTACAACTGAAGGATTACATGGGCCACACAGCACCCCCAGCCTTTACTTGGTTGCTTTTGGGGAAGAGGAAAGCTGACCACAGCAGGAAAGGCTCCCCAGGCCTGGGCCCAGAGACCTTCCTAGTGACTGACAAGTCTTTTCTACTGTTTCATGGGGTGGGCGCCATTTCCTCTAGGACCCCATGATGTTTTACATCTGACTCACCAGCCATTCGTTTCTTCATTGTCAGAGAGGGTGTGAAAAATACGTAGGATGCTATCTGTGAAATACGTGAAAGGTGAGTGGGAAGATGGCTTGTTTTCATGTAAACCTAGGGGCGTGGATGATCTGGCTGTGAAATGTCTCCCTCAGACTCCTGTTCTGCACATATATTCTTCTCCTACTACTTTGATATCTGGGGAGGGTGTGGCAACTTCAGGAGGTGGGGCCAGCTGGCAGAAATTAGTCACCAGGGGCCTCTGCTATGCCTTTCCTGCCATGGTGGACTTCAAATCACAAGCCAGGGCCAGGGAGCCAGGGCTAAGTGGCTAAAGGCACCTGCGACATAACTCGATGACCCACTTCAATTCCTGGGACACACAGTGGGAGGAGAGACCCAGCTTACAAGAGTTGTCCTCAGACTCGAGGCACATAGGTTCACTACACACTACAATAAATGAATAACTGGATAAATAAAGAAGTGTCAAAAAGTCATGGGCCCAGTGAAGCTTTTTAGCCTGTGTCAGATGATTTGATCAAGCAATATGGAGGTGACTTATATCCTGCATCTGTGGAGGGGCTTGAGTGTGGAGGCCTGTGGAGTGGAACAGCCCCAAGAGAGCCAGCCAGGCAGGGCTTGCCAGAGAGCCGAGACGGCAGGAGTGACCTATGTGCTCCATTTCCTGTGTACTCAAGAGCCCACCACACAGCTGCGGGGCCTGGGGATTCTGTAAGGTGAACTTCCTCTGACCACTGCCTCCGAGTGGTCTGAGATGCCGGCCATTGCAGGGTGTATGACTGTAGGGAATTGAAGCCCAGTCCCCTGGTGACTTGTCTTGAAGGACTCGATTGAAACTGACAAATGGCAAGATGGGGCTGGACTCGTGTGACTCTTGTCCTGACCTTTTTCAAGCCCTCTATAAATCTGATTCATATTCGATTACTTTCGGATAAGCGGCCCCTGCCTGGTGACTGAGCTAGACACAGCTGGTAAGCTGTCTGGATTGCGCTAGCCTGTCGTGTGGCGTCCCCCAGGTCATTCCCTGAAGAAAACTGAGAACGGGGAAGATTCTTTGGCAGTACTTTTGGGAAGATTATTTTGGGCCAGAGACTTTGAGGTCTTTCCAGACATTCCAAATGGAGCCTCTGAGGCCAGTCATGTTAGCTCAGACGTGTCTATGGGATCCCAGGGACACAGCTTGCCCATAAGGCAGCCCTGTGGCTAGCCTGACGCTGGCTTTTTAGAGAAGGGGGTGGAGCAGAGGGACATCGAGGTTGGAGCCTTTAAGTCCGGTAACATGTTGACAGAGCTCTAAAGAGAAGGACATTTATAGGAACAAAAGAAGGGACCTTTTGGTGTATAAAGAGCAACAGTTTGGGGTTTGAGAAATGCAGAGAGAGAGAGAGAGAGAGAGAGAGAGAGAGAGAGAGAGAGAGAGAGCGAGCTTGGACCTGGTGTGAGATTGGACCTGGTGTAGGCTGAGCCGGGCAGTGGTGGTGCAGGTCTTTAATCCCAGCACTTGGAAGGCAGAGGCAAGCGGATTTCTGAGCTCGAGGCCAACCTGGTCTACAAAGTGAGTTCCAGGACAGCCAGGGGTACACCGAGAAACCCTGTCTGGAAAAACCAAAACCAAAAAAAAAAAAAGAGTTGTGCCCCTAAAGCCCAGTCCAGTCCCCAGCAGCAGGAAGGGTTCCTGAGCTTCCTTGACTGACCTTAACAGCTTTTGAGCTATACTCAGGCATTTTGTAGCTTTGGGGCCCAGGCTCTTTATTCACTGTCAGTAGAGTCGTTGGGAAGCCCTTTGCAGATGTTTTCCTTAGATGGGCTATGGCTGTGTTGACCATACTGAGAAACTGGCTCTGCTATCCATTCTCCCATCTGCCTACTTAAAAATGGAAACTACAGGGGCAGGAGAGATGGCTCAGTGGTTAAGAGCACGGACTGCTCTTCCAGAGGTCCTGAGTTCAATTCCCAGCAACCATATGGTGGCTCACAACCATCTGTAATGGGATCAGATGCCCTCTTCTGGTGTGTCTGAAGACAGTGACAGTGTACTCAAATAAATAAATCTTTAAAACAAACAAACAAAAACCAAAACTAAACAAAATAAACAAAAAAGAGGAAACTCTGTTACTCCTATTCTGTCAACCACAGCCTTCCTTGTTCCTGGGTCGCCACTGTTTGGCTGGACACCTGCTGTGTCTCCTGATCTCCCCTTTCCCCTATGACTCACCCTCTTCTGCAGTTACCTTGGATTCCAGGGAAGATAGGACTGATTTGTGACAAGGGACATCACTAACCGCTGTGCTCCCACCACATCCCCAAGCAACCGCTGGGTCTCCAGGATGACGTCACTCAATGGCATCTCGTGATGGGAACAGACCCCGAAGCAGGAGAGAACAGGGATCATCTCATGGGAACCAGTCTTCCCCCTCAAGTGATGACAACTCTGCGACATCAGAGTTGACAGATCGGATCACAGGCCTGACTAGATTGCCTGTTATCATCTCGGCAAACCCAACTCCCTTTGTCTCCTTTTTCTGTAAAAACCAGAAGTTCCTGTTAGCCCCTTGAAGATTAGCTCACTCGTGTGTGTGTGTGTGTGTGTGTGTGTGTGTGTGTGTGTGTGTGTGTGAGAGAGAGAGAGAGAGAGAGA
>NC_034599.1:104336167-104343897 GCF_900095145.1 Mus pahari
GTGAGAGAGAGAGAGAGAGAGAGAGAGAGAGAGAGAGAGAGAGAGAGAGAGAGAGAGACTGAACCCTTTTATCTGTCTTTCCCAACATGATCACAAGTTCAAGGGACATGAGAAAGGTCAAAAGCCGGACATTTCCCATCTGATTTACATCTCACTGGCTCAGAGGCAAGAATCCTAGCACAGCTGATCAAACTGCCTGCAAAGGAACCTCACAAACAAGAGTATGAACCATGCTTACAGCACTGGGACCAAAGGTGTGCGCCACCACACCCAGCACAAAGCTGTTTTAAAATTATTTTCACATTCACTCGCCTATTTTGTGTGTATGCACGCACATGTAAAGGTGGATGTCACAGTTCAATGTAAAGTGTCTCTCTCGGTTATTCTGTACCAACTTTTAGGAGACTTGTGTGTGGGGCTGCTCTTCCAGAGGTCCCGAGTTCAATTCCCAGCAGTCACATGGTGGCTCACAACCATCTGTAATGGGATCTGATGCCCTCTTCTGGTGTATCTGAATACAGCTATAGTGTACTCACATACATAAAATAAATCTTTAAAAAGACTTTTGTGTGCCTGGTTGCCTTGGGGGTGGTGGGGCAGAGGAGGGCACCAGATCCCCTGGAATGGAAGCTATGGAAGCCATGTGGTTGCCAGGACCTGAAACTTAGGTCCTCTGCAAAACCAGCAAGTACTATTAACTGCTGGGCCATCTATCTGGCCCCAAGATTTGCTAGTTTTTAATATTATGTGTGTGTGCCTGAGACCACAGAGGACTGTGAATCCCTTTTAACTGGAGTTATAGGTGACTGTGAGCTGCTGGAAGCCAACTCAAAGAAGACTTAACCACTGAGGCATCTTTTCAACCCATCTTCCCTCAACCTCTCCCCCCCCAAAATAGTTCCATTATGTATCCCAAACTGGCTCCTGTCTCAGAATCTTCAGTGCTGAGATTACAGATGTGAGATACAATACCTGAATACCTGCTTTTTGAAGTTTCTTGGGGGGTGGAGGGTGGGGTAGGGGGTGCTCTGACAATGCAGCTCAGCAGGCGGAATGTTTGCGTAGAACACACCAAGGCCTGCATTGGTCTTCAGCATTGCATAGAATAGACTGGCGGCGCTCGCCTCTAGTCCTTCCGCTCAGGAAGCTGAAAGATCCAAAGTTCAAGACCAGCCTGCGCTACATTCAAAGTGAGACCACTGACTGCTCTTCTAGAGATCCCGAGTTCAATTCCTGGCAACTGCATGATGGCTCATAATTGAATGAGAACTGGTGCCCTCTTCTGGCCCACAGAATGTTTTTTTAAAAAGATTTATTTATTATATGTAAGTACACTGTAGCTGTCTTTAGACACTCCAGAAGAGGGCGCCAGATCTTGTTACGGATGGTTGTGAGCCACCATGTGGTTGCTGGGATTTGAACTCAGGACCTTTAGGAAGACCAGTCGGGTGCTCTTACCTGCTGAGCCATCTTACCAGCCCCCAGTAAATAAATCTTAACAAAAAATAAGAAAAACAATTTGAACATCCACCAGATTCTTGGTGTCCATGACTTTTCTGATACAGTTGCCATGTTATGAAAACACATTAAACATGTCCTCATCATGGAAAATTTGAAAAAAAAAAATTAAGTATAGAGGGGAAAAAAGGGCCACCCACCACAACAAACTATTTAACTTACCACCTAGAAAGACACTACTCAGCCAGGCGTGGTGGCACATGCCTTTAATCCCGGCACTCGGGAGGCAGAGGCAGGCGGATTTCTGAGTTCGAGGCCAGCCTGGTCTACAAAGTGACTTCCAGGACAGCCAGGGCTACAAAGAGAAACCCTGTCTCGAAAAACAAAAAAAAAACAAAAACAAAAAGAAAGACACTACTCACATTTTGTTCACCAGAGTTCCCATTTTTACTGTGCATATTCATGAACAATATATTATAAAAGCTGACTTGACAATATGTGCTTTTTATAATCTGGTTTACTACTACAATAATAAACATTTTCTTTCCTCCACAACAGTTGACATAATTGTATAGCTTGGAGAAAGCTTTCATACTTATGCAGGAGAGACTCAGATGTTTGGGTTTTCTGTGAGGGTCTTGCCATCCAGTCTTTGTTGACCTGGTATTCAGTACATAGCCCAGGTTGGCCATGAGCTCTTAGTAGTCCTCCTGTTGTAGCCTCCTGAGAACTGACCTTACTAATATGTGCACCACCATGCTTGGCTGAAGGACTTAGCTTTTAAATTCTCTTCTCAGTACCCTCGTAAACATCCAACAATCCATTCCGTTTCCCCAGTCTTAGTCGCTTCTCCATCTGCTGTTCCCTCTGCACAGACCCATTACTTCTACTGGCCTTGAACTCTGAGATTCTCCTACCCCTACCCCGAGGGCTAGAATTAAAGCCATCTGCCACAATGCCTGGTCCATTAATTTTCTTTTAGTAGTTTTCCTTCCTTGTTTTTCTGAGACAGGGTTTCTCTGTGTAGACCTGGTTGTTCTGGAACTGAGAAACCCAACTACCTCTGCCTGACTTAAGGTTGGCACCACCACCTCCCTTTCTAAAGATAATTTAGCTGTTTTCATCTACTCTGAATTTACTTCCAGTTGCACATTAGGACTTAATAACCTTCGGAACTGTTTAAAAGCCTTAGGAAGAAAAGTAAGAGAGTTACTTCTATCAAGAAACACAGGCTATGGCAGACAGCACATTTTTAGAGTAGCTTTTAGGCTAGGGATGTAACTCAGGGTTACAGTGCTTGGCACACACCCATAGTTTTTACAGCCAGCACATCCAGAAAGAGAAGGGGCCGTGCAGAGGAAAGGCCTAGTTAGCATTTTGAGGGGTAATGTTAGGGATTCACTGTGAGCATTAAGATGAATGACATCTTTGCTATGGCACTGGCATGGAAGTCACATGACACCTATACTTTCATTTCAAGAAAAAGGCAGGCACCAGCTAGCATAAAAGTGGTGGGCACAGACGGCGTTTGACACGGAGTCCTGGATGCTTTGAGATCCTGGTCCATCACGTAACCATCTGAAAGGTTGAGATACTCAGTCATTAAAGGAAGTCCCTCCAGCCGTTTACCCCGCTGCCTTCACGATCCAGAACTGGGCCTAACTCGATGAAGACCGTGTACTTACCTACAAGATCAGCAGTAGCTACGTAACACTCGCATGCCCCCGCAGATCTTACACCAAAACCACAGACCCACTGTTAACTGACTCTTCCCTGAGTATTTTCTATTGCAAAGACAGTGCAGACCTTGGCTAGGTTCTGGTAAGGGGACAACACATCTCAGGACCTAAATTCCAGGAAGAAAATAAATATGGCCCCCATTCATCTAATCACTCTACCGTCCTTTGCTAATCTATACACAATACCCGGGATGCAGTGGTAAAGACACTGACACAACATTTTGATTTGCTTAATGAACTTGCACAACAGTCAATTATAAGAGTCTAGATGTGAATTGCTCAAAAAAAGCCCCAGCCACATGGAGTGGGGACATCACTGTTCCTCTGCTCTCTTCTATGTCCTGATCCCCTTTGTCATTGTCGCCTTCAGATCTGTAAGATGAAGGGTGCTGTGACCAGCTCCCAGGATGCCAAGAACCACCAGTTGTGGTTCTCAACCCCAGCTTTGGGGGTGGGATGGGGCAGAAGCAGGCAGATCTCTTGAGTTCTGGGCCAGCCAGAGTTACCTGGTAAGACCTTGTCTGAAAAGGTCACCAGTGGGGTCAAAGTGCAGGCAGATCCTGGGCTAATGGTGCATTCCTGGATCAGCACTATAGAGGCTGAGGCAGGAGGACTGATGGGAGTTTGAGGCCAGCTTAGACTGTAGAGTGAATTCCAGGCCAGCCTGGGATACAGAATGAGATATTTTATCAAAAACAAAACAAAACCAAAGTACAGGAAGGACTAGTTGTAGGGTTGGGCTCTAACTAAATGGCCACCCCAGAGTCTGTTGGGAATCTTCTGCCCAAAGGAATAGACAGCAGAAGTCATTTCTTCCTGTCCACACGGCTAGGTCTTTTTCTGTTCATTGTCTCCAGCAGAAGCCCGCTGACCATCAGTCTCAAGTAGATGTGTGGGGACTATGTAGGTGGTGGGACAGTAGGGGCTGAGGGAGTGTCCTTCAGCCAGGACCCCATGCCTCCTAAAGATCCATTGTATCAGGGATCGCACACCAACAGCTCTCTCTGTACCCGAGGGGTCATTCCCTCTCCAAGCCAGTACTTTAGGAACATTCCTCAATGACCTAGCATCTGGGACATGCCCACTAAGATCCCCACATTTGAATGACCTGTGCCTGAGGGAGCACCCTCAAGGATCTCACACGTTGGGACCTCATATACTTAAGGTATCATCCACCAATGACCCTGGACCACTATGACGGATCTAAAGAATCCTTTCCCAGGGTTTCTAGCTAAAGGAGCATTCCCTAAGGACCCAGCATCTGAGAGCACCCACCAAGGATTGCTAGGCTGTATGCCCCTGGTGCCCTCATGCTATTTTATAAGCAGAGGTCTGGCTGGCTGGCAGGTCCTGTCAGGCCATGAAGAAGGCTCTAGCAGAACCTGAGGAGAAAGGGAGGCCCTCGGGGATCTGAAAGATCTGACAGGATTAAAGAAAGAGGGACAGTTGCTTTACCACAGCCAGGTAGAAAGGTCTGAGGAAAACAGTGGAGCTGGCCGTGCCAGCATCTGCACAGGGAACACTTCTTGGGCAGCCAGGCGCCATGGAGGATAGAGCCACAGTGCCTGGGAGAAAAGTGACAACACCCACTGTCAGAAATCCCTCTTCCTCCTTCCCTCCCCACCACCCAGCCCTGGTCCCCCTCAACAGTGCTTACTCTTTGTGTACATCGTATTCACAGTTGCGTCCATAGAAGGAAGGAGGACAGGCACAGAAGGACCCCAGGATGCAGGTCCCTCCATTCAGACAGCAAGTTTTATTAAGCAACTTACCTGAAATGTAAGAGAAGGCAAGCCATAGGGCAGGTGGAGGACTGAAAAGCCCATAAGCAAAGGTTCATGCAGCACTCTGGCATTCACTCCCCAGAGTACTAAGAGGGACCTGTAGCATGCTAATCTACCTTTCAGGGAAATAACTTTCATGTTTGGACCAGATCGGTTACCCAGTCTGATGGTCAGATAGTTAGCTGGTCCCAGCATCAAGTGGCATCAGGAGAGAAACTGAACATCAGAGACTCTCAGGGACCTCTCTCTCTCTCTNCACACACACACACACACACACACACACACACACACACACACACACACACGCCTCACTCACCTTTATGTAACAAGCTAGTACAACCCACCCAGCTGCTAACTCAGGCATCATGTCTCCTGAGGTAAGGGTTACTTCAGAGCTGTGTCAAGGGCCATGACAGAGATGGATTAAGGCTAAAGTCTTACTGTTCTGTATGCCCACGGAAGGCACAAACTGGACAGACCGATCGCGTACGGCAGGCTCTTTCTGGTCCCAAATGCTGTTATCTCCGATGGCAAGGTCTCTCGGAGACCGAACAGGCAGCTCGCGGCGGCCCATCCCTGTATTATATATTTTAGGCCACAAAATACTGTTGGTGTTCATAAAAAAAACACCCCCACCACCACCCCCAGCAACTACGGAGGTGCTTGCCAAAGGTCTCCACACTCAGGAGGAGGAGGAAGAATCCAGTGAGAGGCAACACTGAGCAGCCCTGTCCCCAAACACTAAGGGCTGAGGATGTAGCTGAACAGCAGTGTGCTAAGTAAGCATAAGGGTTAATCCCAATGCAGAGGGGGTGGGGTGGAGGGTAACCTGGGAGTATGTCCAATAGGTGGGAAGCCTGGGATAAATCATCTACCACATGATCGACAATGGCAACAAAAGAAAAAAAAAAAAAAATCAAGCAAAACCTCTGCTAGATTTGGTAGTGAATTTGGGAGGCAGAGGCTGAAGAATCAGGAGTTTAAGCTCAACTTTGGCTGTGTTGTGAGTCCCTAAACAGGCTGGGGTACAAGGTCCTTACAAAAAAAAAAAAAGAGAGAGAAAAGTGCACGCATGCGCATACGTGTGTATGGTGGCGCACGCCTTTAATCCTAGAGCTCCGGAGGCAGAGGCAGGTGGATCTGAGTCCAAGGCCAGCCTGGTCTACACAGTGAGTTTCAGGCCAGCCAGGGCTACACAGAGAAACCCTGTCTGGAAGCCTTTCTTCCTTCCCCCGGGGAAAAAACAAAACAAAACAAAACGCCTGAACCCCAAACAAACAAACAAACAAAAAAAAAAAGAAAGAAAGAAAACTCACCAGCAACGGGTCCAAATTCAAACACATTGGAAATGGCCACAAGCAAAACCACACTGGGAGAAGAAGATTGAACATCAGTTAGCAAAACAAAACAGGAAACGGGAGGCTTCGGGGCGTTCTGCGTGAGGGCACAGGCCACGGAGGAGACCCTGAACAGCACCACCTAGCTTCTTCAGCGCTGTCCCCAGTAACAAAACTGGACAGAAGTTCCCTCTCTAAAAAAAGCCACATGTTAGGGCTGGAGAGAAGGCTCAGGTTAAGAGCACTGAGTTCAATTCCTCGTCACGGTAGCTCATACCCATCTAAAATGAGATCTGCTGCCCTCTTCTGGGCCGCAGGCACACATGCAGGCAGGGCGCTGTATACATAATTAAATCTTTAAAAAGAACCACATGTAGAGTGACTGTGATTGTAGAGTTGGAAAGCTGCGCACTAGCAGCCCTAAGTGTCCTGGGGCTATGTTTAATGGCCATGTGGCGGCTGTTTATCCTGAACCTCTCTCTCTCTGACTTAGTATCCTTTTGATGGTCACATAAAAACCACTGGGATGAAGCAGTGTACCCAGGTCACAGCTCCAGAAAAAACTGAGTCTGGAACCCTACCCGACGTCTTCACTGATACAGCTAATGTTTACATTATTTACACGTGCACAGTAATGTCTACAAGTCAGATTTATACTTTCTTTTGTTCTGTGACTACCAAGGAGCTCATATAACCTCTTCCATGTTCATTTAGGGCAATATGAATCCTTGTTCCCAAGCCACGGCCATCCCTACACGCTCGGAATAAACTCTTACTCTTCAGAACAAGGGCTGTGTTTTGCATTAACTACTTAAAACAAGGCCCCAGCATCCAATATTTCATCATGTATATTCCTTAGGCCCCACCCTTACACAAAATTTTAAAGTTATAAAATTAAAAAGCTAAAAAATTATACTCCGCATAAGCTGCATATTTTTCCACAGTGCATTGCTTGCATATATAAATTCTTAAACGGCTGTATGGGCTGGGGCTGGAGAACACTTGCCTACCACACGCAAGCCCTGGTCCAACGCCCAGCTCCACTGGGAAAAACTTGTTTTGTCACCTGAAATGGTTCCAAGTTCAATTGGGTTGTTATTCCTAATGTTTTTAAGTATTGAATTTATCTCTCCCATTAACATTTAGAGGCAGTCTTGATTAGGCTGCAACATCAATATTACTTATGCAAGAGAAGAAAAGCATTATTTCTCTGGCAGTCACCGACATGATTGATGGGACAAGCCCAGAAGGTGCTTTACAACCTGAGTTGGAGGCCCAGAACCGAAAGGATCTGATTCCAGTAAGTCATGGCCCAACCTCAACTCAAGTATATATATGAGCGTGCATGCGGGCGCATGTGGGCACGCACGGGCACACACACACACACACACACACACACACACACACACACA
>NC_034599.1:104344063-104357296 GCF_900095145.1 Mus pahari
AAAAAAAAAAAAAAAAAAAAAAAAAAAAAAAAAAGAAGAAGCCGATGGCAAAGCAGTAGCTATCTAACTATAAAGTTCCAGGTTCCTCAGGAAAAGCAGCAATGTCACTGACAAGGTTCAAGCAAGACAAAATCAGAGAGGTGCAGAACATGATTTCCTGATGTGGCTATCTCCAGCAATCAAAAAGTCAAGGTTAGCTCGTACCTGGATGAGAAGCACCCCATCTTCCACGGCTCGTCAAAACGTTGGAGGAAAACACAAGAAACACAATTATTAGCAGATGGCTTTGGTTCATAAAGCCATTCTCGAAACACCCAAAGGCTATTTTCACAAAATGAAAACAGTAGATTAAAAAGAAAGATATCCCAAATGAGAAAGGTCCTGGATGGAGAGTCTGTGGGAAGTTAACAGCCAAGATCTCCGTGTAGATGAGTGGATGGTGGGGTCTCTTGTTCCTAAAAGCGGTTTGTGATAAAGGACTTCAGAGGAATATACCTCCCTTAAAAGAAACTTGAGGTGATGGGGAGGACCCTCAGGTGGGCGGGGAGACAGGCCCCACGCCCATTACTTGGCCTGGAAGCTGCAAGGCTGGGAGGTGAATTCGTTTGGGTATATGTAAATTTTCTATATGTAAAGGGAGTTGAAGAGTCCCATTATTCTACCAAGGCTTTCAAACAGGAAAGTAATTAGGAAAGTCTAGACACCATGTACAAATATACAGGCATTTGAAACTTCATTATCAAAATTTGTTGTTTTCTTTGTTTGTTTTTCGAGACCGAGTTTCCCTTGGTAGACCAGGCTGGTCTCGAACCCAAGAGATCTTCTGTCTGCCCCTAAGAGATTAAAGACGCGCTCTACCACCGCCAGGGTAACTGCCAAATTTTAACTCTGCATTTGCATTCATCCTTACTCTGGGTGGAGCCGGGTGCTGCAGGCTGTGAAAGCTTGGGTAGCTATGGAAGATGCATTGACCGCTGGCGCGGACTTGTTTGGGTGTGGAGCAAGGTCAAGGTCGGGAGGGATTAGAGTCTGGGTTTGGGCTCCAGGCTTTGTCTGCAGCTTCTGAATTGCAAGAGCCTGTGGGTGGGCGAGCGGCAGCCTGAAGCTTAAATCCGTGGCCTCACAAGCACTATTGGAGGTGACTTTGTTCTTCTGGGTCCTCCACCCAAAGTGCTAAGTTGATGAGCTGCAGGTTACTGGCTTCATTTTTCTGGTGGGCTGATGGGCAGGGCCTTGACTTGGGAGTGGAGTTGTATCTTTGTTGCTAGATGCTCGTCTATGGCACAGCCCGCTGAGAAATACATCCCTGAGTGATACACTTTGATATATATCTCACATTGTTATATAGATCACAGAAGCAGGACCTGGTGGCAAAGGCCCGTAGTTCTAGGACTTGGGAGGTGGAGACAGAGGGTTGAAGTGAGTTAGAGGCCAGCCTGGCCTTCAGAGTGAGTTTAAAGCCAGCCTGTGCTACAGGGCACGGCCACTTTTCCTTTCTTTCATTCTTTTGAGGGTCTCAAGATCAGGCTGGCGTGAAACTCCGTGACCTTTGTGCTGTCGTTTCACCAAATTCCGAGATTACAAGCACAGCTAAGACCCAACCTCAAAATGACAAAACACAAAACCACCTTCGCCACCGTCTTCTATGGTTAGTGAAAGGTGAGACCCCAATGGACCTGGGAATTCTGTACAGGCCCAGTCTCTCTCCTCCCCCCGCCCCCCCAATCCTCTCCCATCCCCTGTCACTCCAAGCTTTCAGCCACTTTTCCAGTTCCTGAAACCCTGGGGGGTGAGGGGCGACGTGGGTGGGGGTGGGGTGGGGTGGGGATGGAGGAAGAATCTGCTATTTCCGAGAAGGCAGGACCTCCTTCATTAACAAGCTAATGGCTGTTTTCCCTGAGACCTTGACAAACAGAACCCTGTCTGAATACACAAGTTCCCCGGTGGGATCAGAAAGACCAGATTCCTGCATAGAGACAGGAGGAATGGAGAAGGGATTAGGGAGGGCGACACCTTTTGTTTCGGTGTGGTTTTATGTTTTCTACCTATGTAGACTAAAGGAATTATTTTATCCTGACGGGACCCTCTTCTACAGTGTCTGCCTTTCCTTGATCCGATACTTGAGGGTGTGTCCTGGTAAATACTGAGCCCTGAAATTGCTTGCTTACTCTGAATGCTTCCACAATGTTTTCCCAGAATCCCACCCCTGGACTTGTCCACACTGGCTGCAGCAAACATCTGTAGCTTCGCGTCGCCTGACTCCTGATGTGAGAAATTCGTATTTTGCTGTTTGGATTCGCATATGTCACTGTGTTACTGGTATCTATTCTGTTTCCTAAGCCCTGGCTGGCGGGTCTGACTGTGCCCTTGAACTGGCGGCTTCTTTGGTCCTTTGCTCTGGGAACTCCTTCCTGGCTCCTTTTCTCTCTAAGCTGGCTTCCAGCTGTGGCCTTGAACTGCAGAGCGGGTCGAGGGAACGACTGCTCCACCCCAGAGTTTATCTTTGCTAATACTGGATTATAACATGCTTATTTTCGTGTCTTTCACCCCATTTTCCCTGGTTCCCACTACGAGGTCTAAAGACTGATCTTCCAGAACTCTCAGCTTCTCAGTGTCTCCCCAGCCAACCAACTCAGGGAAATCTTCACCTGTGCACCACCTGTGGCAGACTGAAGCATTGAGATACTGCCCTAATTTCTTGTTTTCTTTCTTTTTTTTTTTTTTTTAATTTATTTTATGTATATGAGTACTTCAGATGCACCAGAAGAGGGCATTGGATTCCATTACAGATGGTTCTGAGTCACCATATGGTTGCTGGGAATTGAACTCAGGAACTCTGGTAGAGCAGCCAGTGTGCTTAACCGAAGAGGCCCCGATACTGCCCTAATTTCTAAAATAGGAGCTAATGCAAGACATATGAGAATCGAGCAAGGAAGAAAATACCCCCCCCATACACACATACACACAATCTAGTCTAGAAAAATAAGGAAGAACATTGCTTTCCTCCAAAAAGGAAGAAAAGAGTCACCGAGGCTGCAGACATTACTGATATGCTGGGCTCTTTATTCTAGAACATTTGCCAAACACAAGATGATTTGGTTGCATTCCTGGGAAGTCTGTCAGAGGAGGGTAATTTGATTTACACTTTAGATATGTGTGTTCGTGTACGCACACATGCCAATTTTTTACAATTCTATATTTGTTTATTTATCGTGTGTGCATTTATGTGGGTTTGCTCACGCCTGGCACGTGTGTGAGGGTCAGAGGTCACCTTGCAGGAGTCGGTTTTCTCCTTCCACAAGGTGAGGTCCCTCAGTTAGAGCTCAGGTCCTTAGGCCCGTTATGTTAACAAACTCCTTTGCCCACTGAGCCACCTCACTCTCCCCATCTTTCTCAACTCTTTTGCACAAATCTTTCTTTTGCCAGGCAAACTGATTACCTATTTATGGACCAGCCACTTTAGGTGGGAGCACAACCTGGGAGCCAGAAATGGCCCGGTGGGTGGGGCAGGCTCTGGCTTCCTTTTCCCACCCTAGATAAGACAAGCCAAATACCTTTTTAGTTGCATCCCCAAACTCCCGGTGAGGGAGGGCGGACAGTTCTATCGTGATTACTTTCAGACGCTGTCAGCGTTAATTGGCCTCAGCAGATAGGCTGGTTGACAGGCCCCCAGGAGACAATTGGGAAGATTTTCACAAGCTCTAGGTAGGATGCTGTTTCAGAGTGAGTCTTGAGTGAATTTGTATTTGACGGCTCACAGCTCTCAGGGATTTTGAAATGGGCATAATGCAAATACAAGGTAGGAGCCTGGGTACAGGCCCAAGCTGTCATCAGAAAAAGTCAGTCCTGAGCAACCGGCAGACTCCTTACACATAAATGTCCCAGGCACATTAACATGCGGTTAATGTGGTCCCAGGCACATTCATAGGATTTCTGGTTTACAGAAATGAAGTGAGCATTGTTATTTTTTGTTTGTTTGTTTAGTTGGTTGGTTTTGGTTTTTTTTAGAGATAGGGTTTCAATGTAGCTCTGGCTGTCCTGGAACTCACTCTGGAGACTAGGCTGGCCTCAAGCTCAGAAATGCTGGGATTAAAGGCCCAGCTTGGGTATTGTTTTAAGTCATTGAATTTGTAAGAATTTATAACTTAGCAATGCAGACCTAATGTAACCCCATCATTTAAAAAACTGCCGTTATTGCTGTCATTGTTATTGTTGTTGCAAGGCTGAGAATTGAACCCTGGACTGTGCACGTGCTGGGTAAGTGCTCTGTCACTGAGATACAACTCTAGCCTTTGCAAACTTTGTAGATTAAAACCACTTTTAGTAAATATATTGGTATTTTATGTGTATGGGTGTTCTGTCTGTATGTTTGCACCGTATGCATGCCTGGTGCCCAGGGAGGCCAGAAGAAGGCATTGCACCCCCTGAAACTTGAGTTGCAGGCAGTTATAAATCACCACATAAGTGCTGGGAATCAAACCCAGAAAGGCAGCAAGTCTTGACTGCTGAGCCATCTCTCCAGCTTCCCAACTTCGCCTTGCGTTTTGAGACTGGGCCTCCTACCTAACCTGGAGTTCCCTGATTTGCTAGGCCAAGAGGACCAAGAAGCGTCAGGGATCTCTGCCTCTGCTCCCTTAGAACTGCGGTTATAGAAGCAAGATCACGCCTAGCTTTATGTCATTGTTGAGGATCACAATGGCTTTATGTATGTATAAGTTTAAATTTTCTAGAAGTCATCCAACATAGCACAGAGAAACATTGAGGGGAAATTAACATTACTATTATATTTTGTTTAGCCCAATAAATCCCTAACATATCAGTGAATCAGTGAATTAATAGTGAGATGTGGTTATCTTTTTAAAATATTAAGTTTTTAAAAATGTAATGTTATTTTATGAGGTATGAGGGTATTAGATTCTCTGGAACTGGGGTTACAGACAGTTGAAAACTGCCATGTGGGTGCTGGGAATTGAGCCCGGGTTGTCTGGAAGAGTAGCCAATCCTCTTAACCACCAAGCCATCTCTCCAGTCGCAAAAATTAAGTTTTTAATGCAGATATTTTAATCACAGTTGATCTCAGGTCAGTCTAGTATATTGGTCACTTTTATGAACATTTTTATTATATTTGACTGACTCGTGTCTTTACTTTGCGTACATGAGTGTAAGTGTGAGGACCTGTGTGTGCCACAGTGAATGTGTGAGGTCAGGAGACAGCTTGAGAGAGTCGCTCTTCTCCTTCCATCATGTGGGTCCCAGGGATCACACTCAGTAGTCAGATTCCACCTGGTGCCTCTGGCCTCTGAGCCATCTGACTGGCCCTTGGTGAACTTTGTGGGCAGTCATGTTGTGTGCACAGTCAGGAAGCAGAGAGAAGGTTAGCCTTCGCTCACTTATTCCTTGTTATTTAGTGTCCGGGATGGTGCCACTGCCACTCACACTCAGAATAGGGCGTTTCTCCTCACTTAAACACCCTCACAGACACCCCAGAAGAGTGTTTCCCAGTGGATTCTAAATCCAGCCAAGTCGACAGTGAAGATGAACCCTCCGGTGCTCCATAGCTGGGGCTGCTTCCTAGCACATTTGCACGCTGTGAGGACCACCAGTAGCCCAGGTTGGCCGGAGTTTTAGCCTGCAGATGTGAGGCCACAAGCCAGAAGCCCTTGCCGCTGGCTCCCCGACCCGTGAGAACCATTTAGTAATGGCCATGGAGATGGAAGTCGGTGTTTATCACATTCATTCTTCTCTACATACATCATAAAGGGAGGGAGGTCAGGTGAGGGACGTCAGGGATCTTCCTGGAAGAAAGCTTTGCCGGGCATGTGACTCATGTTCCAGTAAGAGCTGCAGTCTCAAATGACCTGAGTGGAGCAGGGTCGTCTGGGTGTGCGTGTGGGTAGAACCCCTTTGGAAGGGAGGTAGGTAAGTGTGGGTGTATCCTCGCAGAGAGGTAGAACCTCGGTCTGTGGATGACGTTTCAGCAGAGACTGTGAGCCTAGCTGAATGCCTAAACACAGTGGTTCTCAACCTTCCTAATGCTACAACACTCATGCGGTGGCGACCCCCAACATACAATTATTTGGTTGCTATCTCATAACTGTAATTTTGCTACAGTTAAGAATTGTAACGCCAATATCTGTGTTTTTGAATGGTCTTAGAGGACCCCTGTGTAAGGATTGCACTACCCCTGGGGCTACAACCCACAGGTTGGGAAACACTGCCTTAAAAGGTATTACTCTCTTGGATTCCAGCCAGGGCTCGTCATGAGGAAACTGTTATCAGTGTATATTTTGGGCAGTTTGTGGTTTTGAGGACAGTTGGGGAAGTGAATACCACAGGGCACAGGCCTACCTGGTGTCTCCTGGGAGCTTAGAAGCTGTAAGATTTGTGTGGAGTGTGTGTGGTGTATGTCTGTGTGTGTGTGTGTGTGTGTGTGTGTGTGTGTGTGTGTGCATTGACAGGGTTATATATAGCCCAGGCTTAGGAGTTTAGGATAGCCTTGAACCTCTGACTCTTCTGCCTTTACCACCTGAGAGCTAGGATCACAGGTGTGCCCTGCTTGCCCTCCCTCAACGTGGAAGGTCTTTTTGGATATGCCACCCAGTGATGTGGCAATCTGTACAAGTGAGTTTAGTGCAGCACCAATCCCTTACATAAGCATAAACACATTTTGTATTTTAAAATACCTTCGACTGTGCATCAAAGGCAGTCTCAAAACATGTGGAGACACCACCGACCCTAGAACCCTGCTCTGGAGTTAGGACCTCCAGGGGCAGAGGTGCTCAGTCAGGTTGTGTCTGTGAGGAGCTGTCTGGCTACCTCTGCACCAGACCATGCTAATTCCTGCGTCTCACCATGTGGTCCTGAGCCAGCACTGTTGGCATCCAGTAGAGCTTATTAAAGATATGGCTATCTGGCTCTGTCGTTGAGCCAGAACCTGGCAACTTGGTGTAAAGTTTGGCAGATAAAACATGGGCTATTCAGTATGATGTAAATTTCAGATTAATGACAAATTATTATTTTTAGTATAAGTGTATTTTCAAAAGGGTATTACTGTTGCAATGTTGGGGATTGAATTCAGGGCGTCCTGCAGTGCTGAGGTTAAAGAGCGTGAGACCACACACTCAGCTTTCATGGAAGTAGCCCAGACTGGCCTTGAACTTCGTATGTAGCTGAGCCTAAATTTCTGGTCTTCTTGCATCCACCTCTGGAATGCTGGGATTACATGTGTGGATCACCTTGCTTATTATTTGAGGGGAATGGGGGTGGAGATGTGAGACTGGGTGTTAGTTGCCTATGTTGACCTTGAACCTTTGTGGATGAGGGTAACCTTGATCACCTAACTCTCTGCCTCCCAAGTTCAAGTATAATGGGTCCGCTCCAGGACTCCAGGTTCAAACCCAGGTGTGTGAGGAGCCCTTGCTGTTATTAACCAGTTGGACTCCTGGGAGCAGATTGGAGTTCCGTTATTTACTAAGTGTCATTCCTGTGTCTGCCATCAAGCAGCAAGACTATTTCCTGATGTAGCAAACTCTCTCTAAAGACTAAACTATTGCTTTTAAGGATACAGCGAACAAGCAAACAGACAAACACCATGTGGGGATGAAATCTAGACTTTCAGTGTACTGCTCCAAACATTGCAGAAAACGTTTTTTTTTACATACCCTTGATCCCTTCCTAGAGCCTTCTAATCCTGTCTCTTGTTTGGCTCCTAGTCCCGAGACCTCAGAAGGCTTTCCCCTCTGCTCTGCTCTGTTCTGTTCTCCCAGGCTTTCCTTGCTGGAAGAGCCAGCCTTCTGTGGAAGCGCGCAGGGGATCCTGCATGCCCAGCTCACTTAATAATCTTGCTGTGCCCGGGTGCCAAGCCCTCCCCGACCAGATCTGTTTTGTCTCCTGCTAGGCTGAGTCACATAGAATAGATAGATAGTTTATCAGCACATGTCCTCCAGATCATATTATCCGCTTACAAATATAGCCCGTTAGCGCACAGGCACGGTAGCCCTTCCGCTGGGGGTGTTGCTCTGCGGGCGTAAACAGCATCGAAAACGGATTACAGCGTGGCGGCCACGACCGGGAACTGTCTGTGCCCACTCTCACAGGGAAGGTGAGTGGAGGGTGGTCTCCGCCCCAGCGGCGGAGGGGTGGGAGCTAGCAGGTGGGTGCGTCTGTCTGCGACTGCGCAGAAGCTTAGTGGGGGCGTCGAGGCTGCTTAGAGGGTCCGTCGCTGTGCCCGCGTTGTGCGCTTGCGGTGAGATCTCGCCAGCCACCATCTAAGCACACAGAGGGGACCAGACTTTGACCCACAATTGAGTGGGGAGACAGGAAAGCACGTGGGGCGCGCAGGCGCCCTCACTCTGTTGGAGGGACAAGATCCTCAGGAATCCTTTGATTCCTTCGCGAGGACCCCTCCCCGTTCTCGCCCGTCTCCCCGCCTCCCGTGCCCAAGAATGATCTCTATCGTGCTGTCCAAGGGGCGATAAATCAACTTTGTTTGTGTCCTCTTCGGGTCCTTGGAAAATATACTTGACAACAGGGAGGGAGGGTTGGAGAAGTGGTCTTTCCTTTCATAAAGCTTCGTGCGCCCCCTGGTGTAGTTGGGACAAGGGTGGCAAAGTGATTGGAGATTCAAAGGAGAATTGTCCAGCTCTGTAAATAGCCCAGGTGCGGTGGCTTGTTGGCTGGACAGAGCCTGGGGTGTAGAACCCGCTAACCGAGTCGAATGGGGAAAAGCCCTTTAATGCCCACAGACTTCTGGTGTGTCAGTTTGGTCGCTTGTTTTGAGACAGGATCTCAGGTAGCCCAGGGTGGGGAAGGAACCTGGGGTTTCCTGCGTGCCCGGTAAGAACTCTACCAACTGAGCCACACCCCAACTCTCACCTCTTGTTTAGATCTTACATTTAATTGATGACCAATGGTCTGTCTTAATTTCTTTAAATAATTAGCTCTCCCTTCCCAAGCTTTACTATGTGGCAGACCTCATTTAAGCAGCATTTGATCCAGTGATCACAGGGTGCTCTCTCACCAAGCAAGGGAGCTGGGTGCTGCGGTTGTATTTTGCCCACGTGAGAATCCAGCCACTCTGTCCTTAGAGACTTGTGGCCAGTAAACTAGGAGGCAGAATTCCAGCCTGGGCCATCTGACTCAACCCTTGTCCTTTTAGTCCTTTCTGTGCCCTCTGTCTCTTCCGATGAGCGTCTAGCTTAACAAATTACTATAATAATCAAATGTCCCAAGGGAAACAGATCTGACAGCCTGAAGTGTAGTGGTGGCTATTCTGATCTTACTTTAAACTTTAGCCTCTGGCTACCCCACGGCAGGCCTTCCAGATGTGGAGTACAGCAACCCCCCACTCTCCCGTAACCCCTATCCTGTTCAGTTTCTATTGGCCACAGCCATTCTCTTGGAGCAAGACGTATAGACGACAGGGCATCTTCCCACACAGAACACACCTAGACGGAGCTTTTGGAAGTTACAGGGAGGCAGGTGGGATGTTATCAGAGTTCTTAGGGACAGAACCTGGGTCCCAGCTGCAACAAGGTGGACTCAGCTGCTGTCTTTGGTAGGTCAGGTAAACAGACACCAGTACAGAACAGAGGTAGGAGATGTATTCTGAGAGGCTATATTGGAAATAGATCAAGAGGCTCCAAGGGACTCTGCTCCCAAGTTCATTTTCATAGTCAACACGAGGTTGAGGTTTAAATGGATGGTAAGATGGTATAGACAGCTAAACTGCCCTGGTCATGTGATCCTGCCCATTGTCATTGTCTGGGCTCCAAACTCTGTTGCAACATGATTTGACTAGTTGTGAGGACTGTGTGATGTCTTCGGAGATCCTTTACCTGGGGCTAGATTTCAGCCCTTTCTTTCTCCCAGCATGACATTATTCAGAGAAATTTCAATTTTAGGGAGAGGGTCAACTGTCTCCTAGTCTGAGAGTCAAAGGTAAGAGGCACAAGTATCTCCCTCCTTAGGAAATCTTCGTTCCTGCTTGATAGTCACAGGGAACCAGCCAGTCCTTCCCCTGAGCAGTCAGGTGTTCCCTGGCACCTGCTCTCTCTTTCCTTCTCTCACCTCCACTCCATTCCCTCTCTTTCCTTTGCTCTTGCCTCTCTCTGAATCCCACAGAGGGAGTGTCAAAATGGCTTGGCGTCATAGGGGAGACATGTTGGGCTTTCTCCTTACTCCTCCAGATCTTTCCCATGATGCTCCGAGGTACCCACTCCACACCTCCAGCCCCCTAAGCCGCTGACAGTGTCATTTGATGAGGCGGAGGACTGGGTGACCTGAGCGTTCCCCTCCTGTCCCCTGGCATATGACTCTGAGTGGAGACCAGAGCTCTGGTGCCAGGGGACACATTTTTCCAGTCATGCCCTCTGGCTCCAGGGAGCCAATGCTTTTGTAAAGCGATTCTGACATAATCAGAATTTGTTCTGATTGTTGGGAGTGGAGGCATGGAAAGTTTGTCCACTACACCAACACTTACGGTTGTGTCCCTGTTCACTCCCAACACCAGCCCCGCCCTACCCCTTGCCAGTTCTCCACATTGTCTACCCGGCTTCTTTCCTCTTGTGGTCTGTTCAACTTAGACATCTGATTCACATGCTGAACTGAACTATATCCCTGTATGCAGTTGTCCTGATATTCTCCCCTATAGCCTGGAGACTTGGGAAGTGTGGATGGACCTCACTCATCTGTTTGCTTTCTGGCTGTCATGGGCACTACGTGCACATGGTGCCTGGACATAGATGCAGGCAGAATACACATAAAAGCAATAAGAAAGTTTAAAAATTTGATCTGTTGGGTTGGAGAGATGGTTTGGCGGTTAACAGCACTGGCTGCTCTTCCAGGGGTCATGAGTACAATTCCCCACAGCCACACGGTGGCTCACAACCATCTGTAATGGGATCTGATGCCCTCTTCTGGTGTGCATAAAGATAGAGCACTTATGTACATAAAATAAGTGTAAAAAGAATCTGACCCGCTAATCTATCCCTGGGTTGTTCCTCACCCCCACTCTCGACCTACGCCCCAGGAAGCTCCTCCCAGCTTCTCACCCTGCTCGGGTGCAGTTAGCTTTACTTTGGCGGTTTGGTTGCCTCTTTAAAAGATTTTATTTTAGTTGAAAATATTATTTGTTATTGTTTTTGTTGTTGCTGCTGCTGCTACTGGTGTGTGTGTGTGTGTGTGTGTGTCCGTGTATGTGTGTAGGTCACACACACACATATAATATAAATTTGAAGGTCAGAGGACAAGATTTTGAGAGTTGGTGTTGAGCCATGGACTCTTCATGGTGGAAGAACATAGTGAGGCTTTTATGTTGTTCTTGTTTTTAATTACTTTTTACCCCAGTAGTAAGATTTTATCTCTTAAAATATGGATCATTTCCACTTGCCTTTGCTGTGTCTCACTGTGTCTGTCCACAACAAGAAAGAGAGGACATTGAGGGGCCCACTCTTACCCCAGCCGATCAATAATTCAATATCCACGGAGAAATTACACTTCTCTAGAGGATCCAAGTTCGGTTCCTAGTACCTATACCAGGTGACTTATAAGCATCTGTCACTGGCTCCATAGGAATCTGAAGCCAAAACCTCCTCGGGTACCTGTACTCACATGCACACCGCCACACCTCCAACCCTCCACACCATACACATATACATACAACATACACACCACACACATACATATACACACCACACACACATACACACACCACACACATATACTACACACACACACACACACACACACACTTTAAAATATATGTTTGAAAAGCCCAGTCTATGTGCATATGGAGCTGACCTATGTATTTTTCCCTAGGTAACTTTATGCTGCTCCCCAAATGGGACACAAAGTGGTCGTGTTCGACATCTCTGTTGTCAGAGCCTTATGGGAAACTCGTGTCAAGAAGCACAAAGCATGGCAGAAGAAGGAGGCGGAAAGGCTGGAGAAGAGCGCCCTGGAGAAGTAAATTTTGCTGCCTGTTATTTGAGCTGGGTGGGAGTGGGCCTTCAGGCAGACTGCTGGGTGCTAAGGTGCAGGGGGCTCTTTCCCTGGGCTCTCCAACTGTCAGGGCCACTTCCCTCCATAGACGCCATGACCCGTGTGCTGCAGCCACAAGCACTTTAACAGAGACACCCAAAGGTGTGAGAAGTTACAGATTGTCCCGATACTGTGCTGGGTACAAGGAGGACAGAGATGGTACAGAAATCCCTCTGTACTAAACAGTGTAGAGGCCACTTAGCCATCCTCACTGAACTCACTCACTAGCCCACCCAAAGCTCCTGCTAAGCACTTTACTTTCTTCATGCATTTCAGCTTTTGCCTGAAGTGCTGAATTCTGGGTAAGACTCACTGTGCTCATGCACTTGAATTGAAATGATGTAACCTGACTACCAGAAACTCATGAAGTGTGAGTAAAAGAGTGCTGTACAAAAACTACGTTGAGTGGCTGGAGAGATGACTCAGCATTAAGAAAGGCCACTTACTGCTCTTGCAGAGGACCAGGGCTCAACTCACAACCACCGGTAGTTCCAGCCTCAGGGTGCCTGATGCTGTTGTCTGGCCTCTGTGGGCACTACATACACTCCGTGCACACACAGACAAGCAGGACACACACACACACACACACACACACACACACACAAAACTATGTTGAGCTGAAGAGATGGCTCAACGATTCAAAGTGCCTGCATCCGTGGATATTCATACATACAAACATGGAGCCAGGAGGTGGTGGAGCACGTCACTCAGATGACAGAGGCAGGTGGATCTCTTGAGTTTGAGGATACAAAGCAAGGCCTGGGACAGCCAGGCCTACAGAGAATCCCTGTCTTGGAAAACAAAAACAAACAAACCAATAAGAGCTCATCATATACAAATATGGCATACACATGTACATATACACACAAGAAGAATAAAATGTAGGAACTGGAGAGATGGCCCAGCAGTTAAGAGCACTGACTGCTCCTCTAGAGGTTCTGAGTTCAAATCCCAGCAACCACATGGTGGCTCACAACCATCTGTAATGAAGAGAGTGATATCGTACTCACATACATAAAGTAAATAAATAAAATTTTAACAATAAAAAATAAAAATAAAAGCCCCACTAAGTTGAGGAGGTAAAGCTTTAAAACCTTTCTTTTTTTTTTTTTTTTGGTTTTTCGAGACAGGGTTTCTCTGTATAGCCCTGGCTATCCTGGAACTCACTTGGTAGACCAGGCTGGCCTCGAACTC
>NC_034599.1:104357698-104369694 GCF_900095145.1 Mus pahari
GGAGGGAGGGAGGGGGGGATTTCTCTGTTTATCCCTGACTGCCATGGAACTTGTTCTGTAGACCAGGCTGGTCTCGAACTCACAAAGATCCACCTGCCTCTGCCTCCTGAGTGCTGGGATTAGAGATGTGCACCACCACCAGCTTTTGTGTATGTGTGTGTGTGTGTTTGTTTGTTTGTTAGCTTTTAAGTTAGCAATAAAAAGTGTAAAATGTGAATCAGTTAATCAATCAATGTATAATTTATTTTTAAAATTAATTTAGTGTGTGTGCTCATGTGCCCTCTGCTACTGCACACCTGTGGAGGTCAGAAAGCAATTTGCAAGAGTCAATTGTCTCCTGCCATGTGGGCTCTGGGGCGTCAAACTTGGGTCATTAGGCAGAGCATGTATTCACTGCTGAACCACCTCACCAGCTCCACTTGTTTTCAGAACAGGGTCTGAGTCACCCAGGGTATCCCTGAACTCCACATGTGACAGAGAGCATCTTGTCGACCTGCAGCCACCTCTTGAGTGCTGGCGTTAAGGCTGTGTTTATATAAGTCTGCAATCTGTGAGATAGAAAAGACACGGCCCAAGGGCTACCCTCTCATTATGTTGCTTGGATCAGCCTTCAGATTCGGTTTCAGAAGCAAGGAAAGCTGAGGCAGAGGGATGGTCTCTGTAGGAAGAGGCGGCCATTACTGCTGTATCTGTGGATCTGAGTTTGATCCCTGGGACCTGCATGATGGACGGAGAGAAATGATATTGATGTCTTTGGTTGTCCTCTGGCCAATGGTGTTTCAGAGGGTGGCATTGAACTCATGATCCTCAGAGTTCAACCTTCCCGTGATCAAAATCTTTGGAGCTGTGTTCATTATTGAAAGTGTTCCAGATCCCTCAGCTTAACGCCAGGCTCGAAACCTTCATGATATCTAAGGTGGCTTCTTCCCCGCACTAGGAAAGTGAAGTTTACAGAGCAAGGCAGCATGCGCCGTAGTCCCAGCATCTGGGAGGTGGAGACCGGAGGATCTGATGTCTGTGGTCATGCAAAGTGAGGTTAAGGCCAGACTAGGCTGTCGGAGCCTCTGACTCACCAAGACAAATAAGAAGGTGACACTTGCTGACAGACCTGGGGAGTCATGCCCAGAAATGTGGCGATGTGGAGTCAGAGGCAGACGTGACATCGGAATAGTTTAGGAGAGACCACACTTAAGCAAAGGCATCCGCTAACATTGGTAGGAGGCTTAGCCAAGGTTCCATCTAACTCAGCTCATCTTTTAGTCATAGCGACTAGTGATGTACAGAAGGGTCTCAGATTTCCCAGCATCCCTGGTGGCAGGAAGGAGAGGTCCGGACCGTGCCTAGGTAGCTCGCAGTGGGAAACCAGGTAACAGGGATGTGGAAGACTGAGGCTGCCTATTTCCCCAAGGAAATAACCGGGGTTCTGCTTCCTGTCTTAGGATAAAGGAGGAGTGGGACTTTGTGGCCGAGTGCAGGAGGAAGGGCGTGCCCCAGGCTGAGTACTGCAAGAATGGCTTCGTGGACACCAGCACAAGGGTCCTGGAAAAGATAGAGAGGAACTCTGTCTCCAGGCAGAGTGCGAGAGTCAAGGACAGAGACAAACGGAGGAGTCCATTTGTGTTTGAACTTTCAGGGACGCAGTGGAAGGTGAGTCGAGGTGCCTGCCTGCCTGTAACAAGTGGGCAGCCAGGTTGTGCTACGGCTGAGGTTGAGCTTTAGCCTTGGCCAAACGAATGCTCCATTCGTATGTACTGAAAGAAATCTGTTCCTTGATCCATGGCTTCAGGCCTGAGCCACAACCCCAACCCCTCTTGTGTGCATGGGGCTGTGTTGAGAATTACCTCAGTGAATGTTCTGTGAGCTACAGTTCTCTCAGACTGAGATTATCCCATGAGCCTCCTTGCTACTTTCCTTTTGCATTTCCATCATTTAGATAGATCAGTAGGTACATAGATAGTGTCTATCTAGGGAACTCAGTAGGTACACAGATGGTGCCTATCTACTGAACTCAGTAGGTACACAGACGGTGCCTATCTACTGAACTCAGTAGGTACACAGATAGTGTCTATCTAGTGAGCTCAATAGGTACACAGATGGTGCCTGTCTACTGAACTCAGTAGGTACACAGAGGGTGCCTGTCTACTGAACTCAGTAGGTACACAGATAGTGTCTATCTAATGAACTTAGTAGGTACACAGATGGTGCCTATCTACTGAACTCAGGTCCTCAGGCTTGGTATTACCCAGTGAGTCATCTTGCTGGATATGTGTGTGTGTGCATGTATCTCTATGTGTGTGTGTGTGTGTGTGTGTGTGTGTGTGTGTGTGTGCATGCATGTGTGTGTGTGTGCATTCATGTGTGATGAGGTCAGAGGACAACTTTAGGGGGGTTATTTTTCTCAGTCCCCCAAGTTGGTTCCAGGGGTTGGACTCTGTTGTCAGGCTGTGGCAAGCACCTTTACTTGGTAAGCCATTCCACTACCCCTCCATTTTATTTGTTTTATGTGCCCCCCCCATTTCCCCCAGTCAGGGTTTCTCTGTGTAGTCCTGGCTGTCACTTGCTCTGTAGACCAAGCTGGCCTCCAACTCAGAGATCTGCCTGCCTCTGCCTGTGAATGCTGCTACTAAAGACATGTGCCACCACATCCAGTTGATAATATTAATACTGTTTTTGTTATTTTGGAACTTGTTATATAGGCCTCTGCCTCCCGAGTACTGGTATTAAAGATGTCCACCATTTAATTTTGAGACAAGGTTTCTTACTGAATTGGAGGGTCACCTTTTTAGACAAACTCTTTTGAGATTTTACCTTTTATTTTATGTGCATGGGTAACTTGCCTGCACATATGTAAATGTACCACATGTGTGTCTGGTGCCTGTAGAGACCTGAAGAAACTGTCAGATCCTCTGAGACTGGAGTTACAGATGGCTGTGAGCCTGCACGTGGGTGTTGGGGACTGAACCCAGGCCTCTTCCATTATTCTGATAACTATATACATTAAATCGTTTGTATAGTTAGCTATATCTGGAGACAGGATCTCACTAAATTGTCCAAGCTGACCTTGAACTTAATGATACTCCTGCCTCAACCTCCCAAAGAGTTGGACTTCCAGGCCTGCATCATTCCCTGACTAGAATTTGATTTTAATATTAAAATAAGGCTGATCTGCTATTGTGATATTAATGATAACTGTCCTTGGCTTCTGTAGAAACGGCCGCAGTTTGGCTCTGATGTTCTCACATGCCTTTCCTATTTTGAATAAATCCTTGGCTTGGTGCACACGGAGGAGCTGCCTCTGACTGATGCTGTTCCTTCTGTTTCAGGAGCTGCCTGATTCGCTGAAGGAACAGACACACCTCAAAGAATGGTACATTCACAGCACCCTCATTCAGATCATTCCCTCGTACATCGAGCTGTTTCAAGCCATGAAAATTTTGGATTTGCCAAAAAACCAAATCACATGTCTTCCAGCTGAAATTGGTAGGTTCGTCGGCAGGAATCGCTGGTCTTTGTTGGCGGTGAGCAGGCAGGCCATCGCCAGGTGACACAGTGCAAACACCCCTTTTCCTTCTTTTCCTGCTCCTGGGTATCCCTCAGTGGTTTCCCTGTTCCCAGAGCCGCCAGTTCACCGTGGCTTTGTCCCCTTTGGGACATGAAGTACCACGATCTAGCTGCATGATTCGGTATCGATGGATATTTGACAGTTGCTTAGAAACCTGAAGTCATAGGAGTGGGCAACACTTCAAGGATTTTTTTGTTGCCAGGTGTGGTGGTGCATGATTAATCCCAGCACTTTAGAGACACATTCATAACAAGATTAGTGTAAAGGCAGGATAGAATATATCTTGTCTATATAGTCATCCATTGATATGTTTAGCTTAGCTTATGTCATTCTGATTGATCAACATCTAATGGGCTTTTTTTTTTTTTTTTTTTTTTTTTTGGTTTTTCGAGACAGGGTTTCTCTGTGTAGCCCTGACTGTCCTGGAACTCACTTTGTAGTCCAGGCTGCCCTGGAACTTAGAAATCCGCCTGCCTCTGCCTCCTGAGTGCTGGGATTAAAGACATGTGCCACCATGCCCAGCTAATGGTTTGTTTTTGTTTTTTGAGACAGGGTTTCTTTGTGTAACAGAGCCTTGGCTGTCCTGGACTTGATTTGTAGACCAGACTGTCCTTGAATTTACAAATATCTGCCTGCCCTTGCTTTCTGAGTGCTGGGATTAAAGGCATGCACCACCATGCCCACCCAGCATTTAATAATAATTTTTGATCATTTCATTGTCTGAATCTTCTTAAAATGAAGATTACAGTGATTATTGATGTCTTTCTTTCTCTTGGGGTCTGAGGAGTGAGCATGCATATGTCCAGCTCATGCCCCTGGGCTACACCAGACCCAGGAAAGCCATGAATGTGGTCCAAGACAAAAATCAAAAACTTACTTAAAACAGTATGAGATTTAAAAAACAAAAACAAAAACAAAAAACACGTCACTGCTTGATTCTCAAACTTTGCAGATGGCATTGCCATGTCCCAATGTCAAAAGGCTGAATGTTCCTGGCACTGGTCCCATCCTCACGCGTCCTAGGACACTAGCCCGGGAGTCATTGGACAGTTTATCAGAGGGCTTGTCTGGCCTGTCACTTTGTTATCCACAGGGTGGGAAGATGACAAGGTGCCCTGGCAAAACGATTTGACAGATAAACGTATTGACTGGCAACACTGACAAGTGACTTCAATCCCCAGCACCCACACGGTGGAAGGAGAGCACTGACGTCTCCAAGTTGTCCTCAGATTCCCACATGATGATCCTTCTGACTCAGCCTCCTAAGTCCTGAGCTAGCAGACACGCATCACACACCCGAGTTAGGCACTGGTGTTTTAAAAATTCCCTATGAAACGCTCATGTGCCCCCAGCATTGATGGGCACTGGAGTAGGAGCAGGGGGAAACGCTCATGTGCCCCCAGCATTGATGGGCACTGGAGTAGGAGCAGGGGGAAACGCTCATGTGCCCCCAGCATTGGTGGGCATTGGAGTGGGAGCAGGGGGAAACGCTCATGTGCCCCCAGCATTGATGGGCACTGGAGTGGGAGCAGGGGGATCGGGAGGGGGGAAGAGACCCGCAAGAGAGGTTGTCATGGGAGGCCGGTGTGTGATCGGCCAATCAACTCTTGCATTTCTTTAACTGTAGCACGGAGATCGTTCTGTACAAGCTGGGTAATTTATCAACACTGAAGTACTGGGTACCTTGTTCTGTTATTCAAAGTCCTTGTGATTTTTGGAGTATTATTATGATTCATTCTTATGCTAGTTTCTAGGTTGGAGCTGGCTGCCTATATTTTCAAACAAGAATCAGAATTAGGGGGGCTAGAGAGGTGACTTAGCAGCTACGAGGGGCTGAGTTTGATTCCCAGCACCCACATGGCAATTCATAATTGCCTGTGACTCCAGTTTTAGGGATGACCTGATACCCTCTTCTAACACCAAAGACTCCTGCATGTATGTGGCGCACACATACATGCAAATAAAGTAAAATGAAATAAATATTAAAATAGAATCAGAACTAGAATACAGCATTTTTTGATCATTCTGGAAATGTTCTGTTCTCTTGGACGTACTCACACCTCGCTTGACATGTATTTATTTGACTTCTATATTCTTTGGGAAGCATGACATATCAGAACGGAAAGAATGCAGACGGAAAAGATGAATGGTGCATTACATGCGATCTGTAAACCGTGTGTTCCTTTTAGTCATTTATCACACATGCAGAACTTGGCATATTTCTGTATCTAGCTCACGTCCTGTTAAGAGTCCATCCACCAGCAGGCACCGCAGTTTCTGCTATCCTAGGAGCTGCCGCGATCTTCACAGTCAGGGCCCGTGATTCTGCTCTCATGGGGTTTGCACACCAAGGGTGCCTGGTCTGACCCAGGCTATGCGGAGGACAGATCCTCTTCACAGCTTTCAGTGATTTGAGTGACAAAGGTTGGTCCCTGTGGGTGGCGCTGTTTGGGAGAAGTGGAACATTTTGGAGGTGGAGCCCTGTAGGAGGAAGTACGTCAGTGGGGGCGGGCTTTGACTTGGGTCTATAGATGTTCTACTTCTTGCGGTGGGAAGACATGTGATCAGCTAGCATCCTGCTTCTGCTTCCGTGTCATGTCCTTTCTGCCATTATGAATTCTTCCTTTGGAACCATAAGCCAAAAATAAGCCTTTTGTTTTTTCCTTTTCAATTTTTTTTGTTTGTTTGTTTTTTCGAGACAGGGTTTCTCTGTGTAGCCCTGGCTGTCCTGGAACTCACTCTACACCAGGCTGGCCTCGAACTCAGAAATCTGCCTGCCTCTGCTTCCCGAGTGCTGGGATTAAAGGCGTGCACCACCACGCTCGGCTCCTTTTCAATTTTTAAACATTTTATTTATGCATATCGGTGTTTTGCCTGTACATGTGACTGTGGACCACATGCAGTGCCTGAAGAGGCCAGAAAAAGGGTGCTGGATCTCCTAGAAATGGAGTTACAGTGGGTTATTAGCTGCTGCGCGCATGAGGACCTCTGGAAGAGCAGCCGGTGCTCTTAAACACCGGGTCCCTGCAACCTCAAACTATCTTCTCCAAGTGTTGGTCATGATATTTTATTACAGCAACAGAAAAGTAATTAATGCACACCTTAACTTCAGTGTCACCGGGGATGTAAGAACCAGGGAAATGAAGCCGACCAGCAAACCATAGCGCCAACCGCGGAATGCTTCGGCAAAAGCCGGAAGTGCCTAAGATGAGCAGACAAGCCAATAAAGAGCGCTTGAAATACAAACACAGAATTGCTTTATGTCTGCACACCTCTTACTGCTATTGTTTTGCCTTTTTTTCTCCCTTTGCTTCGAATTTCTCTCTCTCTCGAATTTCTCTCTCTCTCCCTCCCTTTCTCTCTCTCTCTCTCTCTCTCTCTCTCTCTCTCTCTCTCTCTTTTCTCTCTCTCTCTCTCTCTCTCTCTCTCTCTCTCTCTCTCTCTCTCTCTCTCTCTCTCTCTCTCTCTCTCTCTCTCTTTTCTTTTTCTTTTGGTTTTTCGAGACAGGGTTTCTCTGCATAGCCTGGCTGTCCTGGAACTCACTTTGTAATCCAGGCTGGCCTCGAACTCAGAAATCCGCCTGCCTCTGCCTCCAAAGTGCTGGGATTAAAGGCGAGCGCCACCACCGCCCGGCTCGAATTTATTTTTGAGATAGCTATAGACCTTGTCTTCTGAGAACTGAGCTTAAAGGCCTGTCCCACCACTGCCCAGCTTGTTTCTGTTCTTAAAAGACTTTGAAGGACCTACTCAATGGAGGTTGACATTTTGTGTTGCCAGGTCGCTTAAAGAACCTGAAAGAACTCAATGTGAGTTTCAACCATTTGAAGAGTATTCCCCCGGAGCTAGGAGACTGTGAGAATCTAGAGAGACTGGACTGTTCTGGGAATCTGGACCTGATGGATCTCCCCTTTGAAGTAAGAAACAAGTGCGTCTGCCCTATGACTTGCTTTCATTTAACGTATGACATGGAGTGCTCTGTACTGGGAGAAACCTTTACAAAAACCTCTAGTATTGTTTGTGTGTTTGTTTATTGCTAGGTTATTCTTAAGCTTTACATGAAAATATGAGTTGCCAAGCAACTTTGAAATAGGAAAAAACTAGAGATGCAGTTTCAAAACTTACTATAAAGTCACAGCAAAGAATTTATGTAAAGACAGATGACAGACAGACAGATGAGACAGAATTGAGATTGCAAAGACAAACCTCTATAATATATTTACATATACATTATAATTTTATTTTGAGATAGAGTATTGCTATGTAGGGCTGGCTGGCCTGAAACTTGCTGTGTATACTGGGATTAAAGGTGTGCATCACCATGTCCAGCTATATTATATTTACAATCAATTGATTTTTCAACAGAATCACCCATATAATTCAGTAGAGAAAGGACAACCAATTCAATAAAGGGTCTTGGGAAAATTAAACCCCCTGCCTAACTCCATATATATTATGACATAAATGAAGAATTTGAGGAATACTAGACTTAAAAGAATGTTACATGAACTTCCCAGAAAGAAAAACTTGTGGAGATACAATGTACATGTCCTTGTGATAAAATTGAGAGCACATTATAATGTAGGAAAGAGAAAACCTGAGTATAGGTGACATCCTGAAATTGAGTTATGGTCCACTGTACATCTGTGATGGGTGTGTTTTATGGCACGGAAAGCCTACCCCATTAAAGTCTGGGGAATTAAAAGAAAGGATTGCCCAAGTGCAAGGGACCGATGGACGGCACGGTCTTGAACTTGGGTGTGCCAGGGCGATGAATGGAGGTCAGATACAGAGGAGTGTTCTCTGGAGGATTTGTCTAAGGATCGCATCAGGGATATGGGACCAAGACAGAGAAAGGCGTTGTAACTCACCGCCACTCTTAATGTCTGAGTGGAGATACAGTCGTGGACCGGAGCATTAGAGCATGCGCAGATCTGAGCCGCGGATGGTGGGTCCTGACTGTACCGTTGCCAAGCTCATTCAGGGTGAGATGAGTGGCTGGTTACCAGGCTCTACCTCACACTCAGCAGTGTTCAGGAAAGCCCGCGCTTTGTGACAGCTTTGCAAGCAGCAGCGGTGCTCAGCAGGATACTGTGGTCCTTTCTCTGTTAGCACAAGATATCCCTTAGGTTTTATTTGGTGATAAAAATTGCTCACTTTTTCTCTGTTCCACTTTATCAGATGATCATTTAAAATCACATTTTTCCATGAACACAGAATAAACCTGATGACTATTTTTAAAGTTAGTACATCTCTTGGAGTTCTATCTGTAGGACCACATCAGCCAGTTAGGACCATATGAGAAAAGATTTACTCCGTTGTTTCCTCATTCTAGATAACAGATATCATCTATTAAATAGGCATAAAATAAAAATATCTTGTGCAAGATTGAGATCTTTTGCTTCATCTTCCTTTAATAGTATTTCTAGGGCTAGGGTTGTTGCTTAGTTGACAGAGTCCCTGTCTAGGATGTGCAAAGCCTTGGGTAGGCTTGATGAGCCCCCCAAGAACTTTCATAAAGTTCTTCAGAACTTTATGAAAACTGGTTTTGGTGGCACAAGCCAGCAACCTCAGAACCTGAAGGTGGTGGCAGGAGGATCAGGAAGTGTAGGGGTATCCTAAGCCACATAGGAAGTTGGAGGCTTGCCTGGGCCACATGAGACCTTGTCTCAAGAAAACAAAACAAAACAAAAAACCAAAACTACATGCATTATATAATTTCTATCTTTAGAGGAAGGTCTTTGTCTAGTGTATTAACATTTTTATAGATTTTATGATAACAGAGACAAGGTGATTGAAATGTCTAGAAGGTATTATGAATTTTTTTTTTAAAGATTTATTTATTTTATGTGAGTACACTGTAGCTGGGCATCAGATCCCATTACAGATGGTTGTGAACCACCATGTGGTTGCTGAAAACTGAACTCAGGACCTCTAGAAAAGCAATCGGTGCTCTTAACCACTGAGCCATCTCCAGCCAGAAATGCCCCTTATATTCATGGAATTTCCTTCTTTGTTGGATAATGCTGTTGAGAGATGGATCAGCAGTTAAGAATGCTTCTTTCTCACGCAGACAATCTGAGCTGACAGTACCTTAACTCCAGCTCCTGGGAATCAGATGCCCTCTTCTGCTCTCAGCACACACATACACACCATTCATTTAAAAACAAAAAACCCAAAACCAAACATGTTATTTTCTTTTGATACATTAACAGCACCTCTTAGTTATGGTTTCCTTTGCTGTGATGAGATACTATGACCATAGCAATTCTTCTTTTTGTTTGTTTGTTTGTTTGTTTGTTTTTGTTTTGTTTTGTTTTGTTTTGTTTGTTTTTTGAGATAGGGTTTCTCTATATAATCCTAGCTGTCCTGGAACTCACTCTGTAGACCAGGCTGGTCTTGAACTCAGAAATCCACCCGCCTCTGCCTCCCAAGTGCTGGGATTAAAGGCCCATAGCAACTCTTATGAAGGAACACATTTCATTGGAACTGGCTCAAAGGTTCAGAGGTTTAGTCCACTGTCATCATGGTGGGAAGCATGGCAGCATGCAAGCAGACATGTGCTGAAGAAGGAGCCAAGAATTCTGCAGTTCCAAACTGTAGGCAGTAGGAAGAGAAAGTGAGCTACTAGGCCTGACTTGAGTTTCTGAAATTTCAACACTCACCCCTAGTGATCTAAGTACTTCCTCCAGTATGGCCACACTTACCAACAGGGACAGACATCCTAATTCTTTCAAATAATGCTACTCCCTATAAGCCATTGAGGGACATACAGCCTAAAAATATTTATTGTGAGAAAAGAAAAAGAGATGAATAGTGATTTAGATTTTGTTGTTGTTGTTTTTACTTTTATTTTTTGTCTGTCTGACACCCTGGGCAGAGCCTTATCCTGTCACCCAGCACAAATCGTTCACTCTCACACGCTGCCTTCACATTCATTTTTCAGAATTCCAGACAAGGACACAATCAGAGCAAATCTGACGCCATGAAGATGGGATTGATGTTGAGCTAAACATGGGCACAAGCCCAGTGACTTTCCCTTCTATTTTGGTCCAACTCTCTCTGTGTATCTAGGAATTTTGAACACCATGTTTTAGATTTCTTTATGACATTATTTGTTTTGTGTGCCCCTGTATGTGGGCACTTGTGGAAATCAGAGGACAACTCTTGGGAGTTGGTTTTCTTTCCATAGTCTAGGCCTCTCTCTTGAAAGTTGAGGCTTGTCAATTCTTACTCCCTGATGGTAGCTTTGCTTATTTGTAGAAATTTCAGCTCCCCGAGGGCAGCCATAGTGTGCTGCTTACTTTTGTACCCCATCGGGAAGTACAATGGATGCTTTATAGTAGGTGCTCTGGAACACATAGTGGGTCTGGTTTGTGATACGTATATACTCATGGATGCTTTTGAGACAGAAACGTTGTTCTAAACCTTGTTAATTGAACTTAATTCCCATTTTCACACGGTGTACCAGTGACCTGTCCTGATGCCGTGATAAAGCATCTGACGAGAGCAGCTCGCGGAGGAAGGGCTTCAGCTTGGCTCACACCTCGAGGGTACCACCCATCATGTCCAGAAGCCATGGTAGTGGGAGCTTGAGGTAGTCACTCCTACTGTGTAGTCAAGCTGAGAGAGATGGGTGCTGATGCTCAGCTTGCAGCCTAGGACCCCAGCCCGGGGAACATGGCAGCCCAGCCACAGTCTTCCAAAAACCATTAACTCAATCTACACAGTCCCTCCCTCCTAGATATGCCCGGAGACTGGTTTCCATGGTGATTCTAAATCCTGTCAAGTTACCAACCAGGGTTAACTGTCACGGAGGGTAATTAGAATGTTCTCGTATTCTTTTCTAGTTAAGTAATTTGAAGCAAGTTACATTTGTGGATATCTCCGCGAACAAGTTCTCTAGTGTTCCTATCTGTGTCCTGCGGATGTGTCGTCTGCAGTGGCTGGATATCAGCAGCAACAATCTGAGTGACCTGCCACAAGATATAGACAGGTAGCTACTTGCATTCAAAGGTGAGGTATATGAATTGATTACTAACACACTGAGATCCTTAACACTTAGATATGCTAGCATATAAATATTCTTTGAAATCACCTAATTTTCCAGAGTTTATTTCTAGAAAATGATAGAATAAGGCATTCCATTGTGTATTACACATATGTACATGTATGCATTTGAACACATCTTCATTGTCTGGGCAAATTTGATTTGTTTCCGTCATCTATCTGTCTCTCTATCTATCTATCTGTTTATTTATGTGTGTAATGACTGGTTTTCCCCTTTTAGCCCAGGCTGGCCTGGAACTCACTATATAGACCTAGTTGATCTTGAACTTGCAAAGATCTGCCTGCCTCTGCTTCCTGCGTGCTGAAATTAAAGGTGAAAACACCATACTTGATTTTTAAAAAAAACTGAGTGTGAGTGTGTGTCTGT
>NC_034599.1:104369838-104374782 GCF_900095145.1 Mus pahari
AGAGAGAGAGAGAGAGAGAGAGAGAGAGAGAGCGCGAGAGCGCGCATGTGTGAGCATGCACGTGCACTTGTTTGCCTGGGAACAGAAATCAGATATTGGCTTGTGGGGGCTGATTCTCTCCTTCCACCGTGTGGGTCCAAGAGACCAAACTCAGGTTGTCAGGTTTGGTGGCAGACACCCTTGCCTGCTGAGCTAGCTCATTGCACCTTCTTTCTCTCCTTTCCTTTGAGACAGAGTAGCCCAGGTTAGCCTCAAACTCACGATCTTCCTGCCTCAACCTCCTAAGTCCTGGATCCATAAACATAAACCATCACAGACAGCTTCCAAGACATTTTTGTTTTCTTTACTTTTCGATTTTTGAGATAGGGGCTTACTCTGTAGCCTGGAAGGGCTCAGAACTCACAGGGTTCCTGACTCAGCTTCCTGGGTGCTAAGATTACTGATATGAACCTCTTTACAGATGGTTATGAGCCACCATGTGGTTGCTGGGAATTGAACTCAGGACCTCTGGACAAGCAGCCAGTGCTCTTAACCTCTGAGCCATCTCTCCAGCTCTGATATGAGCTTCTAGACCAAGTTTCATCTTTCATAGAATAACATCGTTAATTTACTTCACAGAGATTGAAAAAAAGATGCACTGTGTGTAGAAACATTATGAATAGAAACACTACTCGGCTTAGAAGAATACCAGTGAGGAGAATGTTTTCTTACTTTTCATTTATTAATTTAAGGTCCATAACTTTAAACAGAATTGACACGGTAGTTATGTTGTTAAATTATATCCATGCAGCTATTTCATTTAAAACAAAACAAAACAAAACAATTGTTATGTGCTGGGGGGATGGCTCAGTGGGTGAAGTGTCGGCTCTGTAAGCATGAGGACGTCAGTTGGGTCCCCTCCAGTCCTGTAAAAGCTGTGTGCGGCTACTCCCAAGTGTAACCCTTGTGCTCTTGCTGGCAAAGACAGGCAACTCCCCGGAGCTTGTGACAACCAGTCTAGTCAGTTAGTTATCTATCACCAGATTCGGTGACAGACCCTGGCTCAGAACACAAGATGGAGGGGCTGGTCTGATGGCTCAGTGGTTAAGGCTGAGTACTCTTACAGAGGACCCAAGTTCAGATGGCACACACCTGCCTACAACTCCAGCCCCATGGGATCTGGCTGGGCAGGCAGCTGCACTCTGGTGTACCTCCTCACGTACAGATACACATACGTGTGTGTAATTTAAAATGGAAAAAAAAAAATGAGAGAAAGTGAAGGGGCTGGAGAGGGTAGCTTGGCTATGAAGATAGCCAGCGTAGCCAGTTGCCGTGGCATATACTTTTAGTTCTAGCACTCTGGAGACAGAGGCTGGTGGATTTTTGTGAGTTTAAGACCACCCTGCTCTACATTTCAAGTTCCAGGACAGCCAGGACCTGGTCTTTAAAAAAAAAAAAAAAAAAAAACAACAAAAAAGACTATTTAACTGTTATGCTAGAGGACCTGAGTTCAGCTCCCCGCACCTACCCACACTGGGAAATCCATAACTGCCTATAACTCCAGCTCCAGGGGTCTGACAATCTGGCCTCTGTGGGCACCTGCTCTTATGTACACATAATTAAAAAACATATGAGGTAGACTGATTCATTCTTTTTTTTCTGCCACTGATACTATTAAGTGTGTGCCCACACACAAATATAAAATGTAACCCATTCTTTAAATAGTAATTATTGTACCGAAACGTAAGATAGATAGATTCATTCATTCATTCATTCATTCATGCCACTGATAATTAGGCTTCTTATTGCGGGCCTGGAAAGTGGGCTGGGCTCAATGGATGTAAAGCAACCCATGTCCTCTTGAGTTTACACTGGTACTACGAAAATGTAAATAAACTGCTGTTTTCAGACTGGTGGTGGCTTAGGCCCGAGCGTCATTCCAGAGCACATCTCTCCACTCTTGGTCCCTATGAGGAACGAATGATGGCCTTTGCTGGGATAAGGAGGGCAGTGACATTTGTCTGTGTTTGAAATGTGTTTTTTGAGATATTTGTGTCATTTCACAAGTCATGGTAAATGAAAACAAACAAACAAACAAACAAAAAAACATAAAAACAATCTGGAGGTGGGACCTCCAGACTAGAATAAACTATAATAAGAAGATAAACACAAAACACATTTTTTTTTGTTTTTGTTTTTGCATTCCTTTTTTGTTCTGTGGCTTTCTTCCTTCTTTAATTTTTTTTGGTTTTTTTTTTTTTTTTTTTCGAGACAGGGTTTCTCTGTATAGCCCTGGCTGTCCTGGAACTCACTTGGTAGACCAGGCTGGCCTCGAACTCAGAAATCCGCCTGCCTCTGCCTCCCGAGTGCTGGGATTAAAGGCCTGCGCCACCAGGCCCGGCTATTTTTTTTTTGTTTTTAAGAGTAGATTGTATTAAAGGAAACGGACTGCCCAAATCTGTGTATTCTTACAGGAACCCCAGGAAATGCAGGAGACACTTAGGAGTCCATTGATTTTTAGGGCCTGTGTGACTTGTTCTGTAACTTGTTAAATCCATGTCTTCAGTGGGCAATTAAATCAGTAAAAAGTACAATCTACATAGTTTCATGCATAATTAAAAAATCATAACTGTGTAAGTGTGAAGCTCCCTGCGGGAACGCGCTGTAGTTTCCTGGGGGGTGGAGTCTGTCCTGAGCCCTTGCTTCTCTGCAGGTTGGAAGAGCTACAAGGTTTCCTGCTGTATAAAAACAAGCTAACCTACCTTCCTCAAGCCATGCTCAACCTCAAAAAGCTCACCTTGCTGGTTGTCAGTGGGGATCACCTGGTAGAACTGCCTACAGCCCTCTGTGATGCCTCCACACCTTTGAAGTGAGTACAACGGAAGGGGCGGGCCCCCAGCATCCCTGCGCAGGGGCAAGAGCCAATCACCCCTGGCTCCATCCAGGACATTAAATTAGATTAGAGGGTGATTAGATGATTTTCATACTCCGGAGAATCTGACCTTGCTCCACTTTCTACAGGATTTGAAGGGGTTTGTTTTATTGAATGACCTGAGGAGTAGAATCATTAAATTTATAGAGCTACAAACACCACTTGCCATAGGACAGCATAAGGTGGGGGCATAGGCTAGACCTCTCGTTCGTCACATCCCTGTTGCCCTGGATAGAGTAGACACTGTTCAAGGAATTCTTTCTGTTTGCATCATCTTTCTGACTTCCTCAGTGAACCCCAAAAGAAAGACATCCATCTATGCAAAGGTGATAGATGCTCTAATCGGGGCGAAGTCTTGCTCTCTCCCGAGTGGATAGACTTGGCAGGAGACTGCCCTCGAGAACCTTCTCATCTGTCTTCATTTATCACTACGAAGAGACAAAGACCCGAATTCTTGGATGGTGTATTGTGAACAAGATAGAGGAAAAGGGAATTCTGACTGGCTGACTTGCGTCTCTTAATTTCTATTAGACAGGGTCTCCTGTGGCTCATCCACAAACTCACTGCAGTGGAGGATGACCTTGAATTTCCTCACCCTCCGCTTCCACCTCCCGTCGAAGTACAAGCATGCTCAGTTTCTGTGATGCTAGGATCAGAACCAGGGCTGTGTGCATGCCAGGGAGGCGCTCTGCCAACTGAGCCACATGGGGGATGATTAAAGCAAAAGAAGGATGAACTGCGTGTGGCTCAGTGGAGAAAAGGAAGAATGAATAAATGGATGTATTAGAGAAACCACTGTTGAGAAGGAAACTACCTTCATACTCTGTGAATGCTGCTAAGAAAGTAATCAAGGAGTAAATACAGATATCCCTGATATCCTGAAACCAAAGTTCCAGATGGTGGTTGTGAATCAGTGTGTGGGTGCTGGGAATCAAACCCTGCCAGTGCTCTTGACTGCGGAGACATCTCTCCAACACACAGAAGAGGGGTTTTGCTATTGAACATTCCCAGTAAACACGTGCACTTTCTGTACTTTCCCTATAGATTTGTAAGCCTTGTGGACAATCCCATTGATAAGACCCAATGTGAAGACACTGAAGACACAATAGAGAGCGAGCAGGACCGCCAGCATTTTGATAAGGAATTTATGAAAGCATATATTGAAGACCTTAAAGAAAGAGGTGAGTTGGGACAATGTAAAAACCATCTAAAATGACATAAATTGACAAAAAAAATTATTTGTGGCTATCTGTGAACCAAAATGATAGGATAGCATGTATGCCTTTGATCCCAGCACTCAGGAGGCAAAGGCAGGTGGATCTCAGTGAGTTCAAGGCCAGCCTGGTCCAGCTCTACACAGAGAAACTCTATTTTGAAAACAAAACAAAACAAAAAGGTAAATAAGTAAATAAATATCTAAATTTATATTTTTTCTTTATTACAGAAGCTGTTCCCAGTTACACAACCAAAGTGTCATTTAGTCTTCAGCTTTGATTCGGTTCACCAGAAGATGACAAAATCTTACTGCCCTGTGCTCTAAATCTTTGAATATGTGTTACCTCTTATTGGAACTGCGGCTTGTGCTTAAGGACAAAGTCTAGAAGCTACTACCATCATCACTGTTAAGAAAAATAACATTCAAATTATTGATAAACTTGCTTATATATTAATGTTAGCAGACGAATGCAATACTTGTCCTAAATACTGCATATTTAATATTTTAGAAAACACATCACTTAAAAAATTACAACATACAGAACAAGTTTTGAAATTGGATGCATTATGTTCAGGAATCAAGGGCTAGAGGGTTGTGGATGAAATGGAGAATTTACCACCTTGAAAATGTTTCAGTATACTGTTTATTTTTATTGAGAACAACACTCCTTGAGTCTAAACAAGTTGCTATTTCCACATTTCAAATTCATTTTGGCAAGTATGTTTTTTTTTTTTTTTTTTTTTTTTTTTTTTTTTTTTTAAAGATTTATTTATTATATGTAAATATACTGTAGCTGTCTTCAGACACTCCAGAAGAG
>NC_034599.1:104374813-104378955 GCF_900095145.1 Mus pahari
ATTTATTTATTATATGTAAATACACTGTAGCTGTCTTCAGACACTCTAGAAGAGGGCATCAGATCTTGTTACGGATGGTTATGAGCCACCATGTGGTTGCTGGGATTTGAACTCAGGACCTTCGGAAGAGCAGTCGGGTGCTCTTACCTACTGAGCCATCTCACCAGCCCCCAGCAAGTATGTTTTAAGTTGTACTTTGACGCTCAGGAGAGCCTGAAGGTATAACCTGGGTCTCGAGGGTGGAAAGAAAGACTGGCATTATGTAGAGCATCCAGCACTAGACACTCAGACAGCGTGAGCTGGGAAGATCCGAATACTGGGCTTGGTCTGTCCTGACTGGTCATCTGGTTGGTGGTCCTCAGAACAAAGAGCAGAGGAGCGCCTTCAGGGCTCACTCCTGTAGGTGTAGGGGAGAGTGTGGACACCACACTGCTGGCTTTGGGACTCACGGGAGCGCTCTGCCCACTGCAGTGCAGCTCTGGGCTGGCAGGAGCCCCCGGGATGTCAATTTGCATTGGTAGAGGTATCACTCTCTTCAGGGGGCTCTGTGTTCCTGAATCATGCTTACATCCCTGGAAGAACTATATAAAGCTTCTATTTTTATACGGTGTCTTAGGCTAAAACAAACAGGAAGTGGCTGGTTGTTCTGAAGAGAAGAGGGAGATACACATGTATTGCTGGTTTGTGCACGAGTGGGCCCCTTCTGGGTGTAGTCCAGTGCAGCCCGCTACAGCCAGCGCAGTGGGAGAACATTCTGTGTCTGTGTTGTTAGATGCCATAGCGTCCAGGGATGGAGCATGTGGTGTCTGCCAAGTCTCAAAAACTACATTTTAAATGCAATTTACTTAAATAGTCACTTGTGGCTACCACACTGCACAGCGAGGCCTAACCTGTTATGTTGGGACAGGAGGACATTGTCTGTGATTATAAACAAACGAATGAATGAATTAATGAATGAATAAATAAATAAATAAATAAATGGATAATTGTAATTTTTCCTTTTTTTTTTTTAACCCAAAGAACTGATTTGCCCTCAGAATCATATAATTTAAAGAGGTTAACACAATTTAAAAGGCAAATAAACAAAAAAACCAATCCCAAACAAAAGGGTTACTATGGCTGGGAGATGGCTCAGTGGTTAAAGCTGTTGCTATCCAAATCTAAGAACCAGGTGGTTCCAGTCAGGGTTCCCAGTGCAAACTGGCTAGCTAGCCAGGCCTACCGGGAGCTACAGCCTCAGTCAAGTCAGGGTGCCCAGTGCACACTGGCTAGCTAGCCAGGCCTACCGGAAGCTGTTGTCTTGAATAGGAGATACAGCCTCAGTCAATAAAGTGGGAAGGTGCTAGAGTATGAGTCAAACTCTGTCCCCTCCACGGGGACACACACACAAGTGCACTCCACACACATGCAAAACCACGTAACACATATGCACACTCACAGGAAATGGAAAGAAGGAAGATTAATATTGGTACTTCAGTATTTTTGTCTCTTGCCAGTCGGTAGTTTGAATTAGACCCCAGCGTTTTTTATCCTCATCTCAGTAGCGTCACTTCAACAGAAAGCAAACTGTCCAGAGGCAGGCGAAAGGACGAAACGTCTTCCTTCCCAACACTTAAAACTGTTTCAAATTGATGATTAGTCCTATGGGAATGACTGTAAGATTGTATTTCATTCTCAGGTACAGGTATTTATATCAAGATTTGGAAACTAAATGTGAAAAGATGGAAGGGTAGAAGAACTTCACACAAATGTTCTTAAGTTATGTAAGTTTTATTTTAATAAAACCAGCCTTTGCGTAAAAGCCTTGCTCCACGTGTGTTTCTGTGTGTGGGGTGTGTGTGTGTGTGTGTGTGTGTGTGTGTCCCAGAGGTAGGTTCCGGGTGTCCTCCTTTCTTCACTGCCTTGTCGTTTGTTACTATTCTTACTATTGACAAGGTGTCTCTCGCTGAACTTGTAGATTATTGTTCTGGCCATACAGACTGGCCAGAGACTGTCTGGGATCTGCCCCACCCCTGACCCCCACGCTTGCGCAGGAGGGACTACATGACTTCACACCGTGGTTTTCACTCATGCTGCAGATCTGAGTTCGGGTCCTTGTACCTGAGTGGTACTTTCTTTTTTATTTTTAAGATTTATTTATTTATTTATTTATTTATTTATTTATTTATTATATGTGTATACACTGTAGCTGTCTTCAGACACTCCAGAAGAGGGCATCAGATTTTTGTTATGAGTGGTTGTGAGCCACCATGTGGTTGCTGGGATTTGAACTCAGGACCTTTGGAAGAGTAGTCGGTGCTCTTAACTGCTGAGCCATCTCACCAGCCCCCCCTTGTTTTTTGTTTGTTTGTTTGGTTGGTTGGTTGGTTTTTTGAGACAGGGTTTCTCTGTATAGCCCTGGCTGTTCTAGAACTCACTTTGTAGACCAGGCTGGCCTCGAACTCAGAAATCCGCCTGCCTCTGCCTCCCGAGTGCTAGGATTAAAGGCGTGCGCCACCACACCCGCCCCTGAGTGGTACTTTCATCTGACACTTCTCCCCAGCTCCCTACCTAATTGGACTTTTAAAGGTCTCTCTCTCTCCCTCTTCCTCCTGTCCCCCCCCCTTCTCTCTCTCTTTCTCTCCCGTCTCTCATCCCCATCACTCAGTAGCTGCATGGAGATCATTGAGAACCTAGGTGCTCCATTTACTATTCCTGTCTCAAACCCTCCCAGACTGACAGCAGGAAGTCCGTGCAGAACTTGCTGAGGAGGTCGCAGGTTCAAGGCTTCCGAATGGCTCCGAGGCCTCAACACTTCAGATTCTGTCTGTCTGTTTGTTTGTTTCTTTAATGTATTTAGGTAAAAGTCACTTCAGAAAATTAACTATGTGCTGAACATTGTGGCTTAGATCTGAGATTCAAGCACTTGAGAGGCCGGGCAGAAGGACTGCTGTGAGCATGGACCTAGCCTGATCCAACCCCATGGGGGAGGGGGTATCAAAGGAAAGAAGATGAATCTTTTTTTTTTTTTTTTTTAAGTTTATTGACGAACGTTCTATTTGCACATATGCCTGCATGACAGAAGAGAGCATCAGATGCCATTATAGATGATGTTGTGAGCCACCGTGTAGTTGCCGGGAATTGAACTCAGGATTTCTGGAGCAGCACCTGGTGCTCTTAACCTCTGAGCCACCATCTCTCCAGCCTGAGACTATCCATCTGAAGAGGGGAAAACTCCGCGGCTTTGAACGAGAGGCTGCTACCATTTCCACCAAATCCCCAAATATCTTCATCGCTCTTCTCCACAAAGGTCACATTGCTTAAACCGTGGCTTTATATTTTCCCTTTGCTCCAGTCCTGGTAGCCACCTCTGGACTCTACTGATTTTATTGACCTTTCTCATAAAGGGGATTACGCAAAGTGTGACTTTGGGGGATGTTGTAATTCTTTTTGTTTTCCCATTCAGAGTTTTTTTCTTTTCTTTTCAAGGCTCATATATTGTATTTTATAATAAATACCACAACAATAAGAACAAGATTAGAAAGGCCAAGCAACCCAGTGGGCTCTGTGACATGCTATTACAGCTGGCCTCACAGCAGCCCCCGAAGATCTCGCGGCAGCCCATAAAGATCTTACACCAGCACTCGCAGCACCACATGAAGATCCCACAGCAGCCCCCGCAGCAGGCCTCGCAGCAAGCTTTGCAGCAGGAAGACTGGCTTTGCGGGTGGATATGGCTGCTTCTCTCTACTTGGCAAGTAGTGTTTTCTGGTGGTCTCCATGAGGAGGAAATGGGCACAATAACTGAGGAGGAAGTGGGTGGGACACAAGAGGAAGTGGGTGGGACATAAGAGGAAGTGGGTGGGATATAGGAGGAAGTGGGTGGGACATAGGAGGAAGTGGGTAGGACATATAAAGAGGATGAGAGCAATGCCTTTGGGGTCTTGGATTTGGTGTTCTTCTTTGCTACATCTGCTGCTCCGCTGCTGTCACTGGGAGTGGGAGAAGGCATTTGAATGACACATCTAGGGGCAGGTGAGCTTACTACTGACAGCTGTTGGATTGTCAGTCTTGGAGTAGTTGATAGTTTTGAGGTGCAGCTAACCTTGGGGTCATTTTTGGTAGGGTTACTGGTTTGGGGGTTCACTTTTGATGCTTGGGGC
>NC_034599.1:104379492-104388872 GCF_900095145.1 Mus pahari
TCTCCACTTTAGAGGAGGGCTGTGAGGAGGAAATGTTGCTACAGGTGGCAGTGACCTTGGGATCCCTGGTTGACTTCGAGGAGGTCGGAGATAAGGTGGCAGTGACCTTGGGATCCCTGGTTGACTTCAAGGAGGTCGGAGATAATGGGGGTGCTGGTGTTTTGGGGGCTTGGCCTAAGTCATTCTGAACACAAAAGCCCAGGAGACAGGCCTCACAGTTGCCGCTGTCATGTGGCCCTTCGAGACTGGTGTCCCCAAGCAAAGGAATCTCACCCATTTGCTTAAACCCTTCTTTATAGCACTTCTTCAGAATTCGGAAGAGCAGGTTGTTCAAGATCCTTGAGATGTTGTCCCAAGTGAACTCTGGAGTTGCAAATGGAGGCTCAGGGCACTGATTACATCTCTGAGCAAACACCCTCATCTTCACCCGCCCCTTGGCCTTCTTCTCACACCACCGCATGTGGAAGACTATCAAGACTCGGCCAGACGCCCAACTTCGAGAGCAGGAAGAACAGTGGAACCTGTAGAGAAGAGGGCCAGAGTTTTAGCCGAGCTGTGGGCAGGTGCCAGAGGGAGGAGGAGTTTTTCACTAACAGTGAGAGAAGCAAACGAAGCCCTCTTTCTCATCTCCACTGTATCACCACCATGCCCTGGGACCATCACCAGGTTCCGACTGTGCAAACAGCACACAAACCATCGGACTCAGAAGGAACCCAGGGCATTTGCTAAGTCCAGTGTGTGCATTTCAGAGGCAAAGTACACACTGGGAACGCGTCATGCCCAGGACTTGGGGCTTAAGAGTTAGGACTGGGGCTCTGGTCACTGGGCCCCAAGCCTCTGCTTCTTCAGATACCGAGGTAAATGTATTCAAGGCTATACATGCAACAGCCCCCAAGGACCCTGTGCTAACATCAAGTGGATAGAAATGGGTGCAGGGTAAGTGACAGAACAGACCAGGAGAGAGTTGCAACCTCCTGCCTACGGAGACAGTTGGCCTGCTTTTGTTTGTCTTGGGGGTAGGGGGTTGAGGTGTGGGGTATAGGTGTGGAGTATAAGGGTTGGGGCTGTGGGGGTCGGGGTGGGGCTTCCATGGTCTGTAGGATCCCCAGAGATCATGGTTTCCAGCTCTCTCTTCTTGTGTGGGTCCCCCTCTGCCAACTCACTCTTTTTCTTACACGCACCAGAGAATTTTACATTATTTCTGAGTGCTTGTATTCAACAAGGTGCAGGATGACACCCTGTCTCAGGAGAGCAGTTTGTTTGTTTGTTTGTTTTTCTGATACCTGTTGGAAACAGTGAAGGAAGACTGGAAGAAGCCTGTGCTAGCTAGAACAGGAATTGTGCAAAGCCAGAACACTGCAGTGTGGCATAGACATTTATTGCTCATCAAATAATTCATGAACTCCCTCTCGATTCAGTAATGCTGGGGCCACGGGACCTGCTGGCCAATGAGACTTGAGCAGCAGTGAGATCTTCCCAAGGCTACGAGATTTCTCTTTCTCTGCTTAGGTGATCTTGGGAGCCTTTGTTCGGCTAAATCCTGGCATTTTTTTTTTCTTAGCAGTGGATCCTAACACTGCTTGAGACAGGGGCATCTGCAGTCTGAGATGAGGAATTGGAGGAGGTTGGGCAGAATAGCTCCCAGGCTAGTTCTAGGCACAGAACCTAGGACCTCGCGCATGCTAAGTAAAGGTACTATTGAGCTACAGTCCCAGGGCCCTTTTTACTAGGTTTTGATCCTAGGCTGCCATCTTAGGGCAAATATGGGAATAAACTGAGAGGAGAAGCTGAGACGCTAGCTCTGAGCCCCATGAAAGGCACTGACTGGGAGTTACTCTCACTCAGTTTTTCATAGAGGCCTGAGCTGTCCCCAGCAGCCAACCACAGATGGGGCCAGGTCTCAGCACCCCAGCTCTGCTGTGTGCCAGTGCCAAGTCCCAGGTTCTCAAATAAGCCGACTGAGGCTTTGTTCTGAAGTCTCTCAAGACATCTCTTGGCTGGGAACAGTCCAGTCCCCTCACAGACAGCAGCAGGCGTGACAGATCCAGGGACTCTACCCTCTATGCTCTCCTACCTCTATCCCTGGGCCTTGGGGCACCCTCTTTCTCTCCTGGAAAAGAAAGTGTAAAATGTTGGCTGGCCCCCGAAAGTCACCTTGAGTAAATGAGCCCCCTATTCTTCCCTCCTTTTTCCACAGTGTCTCACATTCTAGCCTGGATTCTTAGAATCCATGCTTGTCACCGTTTTGAGGTCACGGTCATGGGGGAGGGGGAATCCCAGTCCCTAATGAAGCTGGAATTCCTTCCTGTGTCCCTCAGTGTGCAAGCATGGACAGCCGAGAAGAGGAACCAGTCAGAAACAAGCAAGAACCTTCTGGCATGGGTGCCATCATACATCCCTTACCTAGCAAAGGTCTTTTGCTGGTATTGCTTCCATCCTGGCTTCAGAACATCGGGAAGAAGGTCCTTGTCTGGTGTGAGGGTCCATTTGTGCCAAGGTTTCACCTCTTGCATCAACTCCTGGAACACATGCTGCCATTGTCCTATGTCTCCTATGTCTTCTTCCATCATGGCTGCAGTGCTGGGCCCAGGCTGGGGCAGGGTCTTCTGGGCCCAGAAAGACCTGTGGCAAGAGGTGAATTGTTCACTCAGACAGCCAGGCTTCAGGCTGTCAGACCCTCTGAAGACCTGAATTGGGACTGTAGTTCAGATTCTTCTGTCCCAGGGACAAAGGTCAGTTGAGTCTGTCCCCAGGTTCAGAGGACAGCAGTGGACAACCAGGAGAAATCACAAAACTCCAAGCTCTGGTTTTTAAGGTCTCAATACACTAGCAAGGGAAAAAGAGTTGGAGTCCAAAGCAGGGATGAACGGCCTCTGGAGAGTCTCTGAAAGGGCTGGAGGCTACGCTTGCCTTTTCTGGTTCTAACATTTGGAAATCTTCATTTTTTTGTGCTGCTGAGCTCCCACTTGAGGCAAAAGAGGCCTCCCTGGGATCCCCACACTCTGGGAAGTCCTCAGTCACACCTAGTATCTCAAGAGAATGGTGGGTGATCTGTAGACATCCAGCTGTTCACCCCGCCCACCAACCACAGCCTGAGCCCGGAGGTCTCCGACCCACCCAAATTCTTCACTTACCAGAAATCGAAGCTGGTGCAGCCAGTGGTTGCCTGGGAGATTAGGTGATGTCCCTAGATGAGTGGAAAGCTGCTGGTCCAAGACCAACAGGGACCCATTGCCTTCCTCCACAAGAAGGTTGGCTCACTATTACCCCAAATGGAGGAAGGCAGAGAGGAGCAGAGTTGGATCAGGCAGTACCCTATGGAAGGCAGACAAGATTCTGAGTGTCTACACCCCGAGACTCCATCCACACATAGGGTGGGTCTTCCTATCCACTGATTGCCCTGGCTGCTTCCCAAACTGGACCTCCGCAACCTAGAAGAGAAAAGAAGGAAACAAGGGGAGGGGCTTCCTGTGATGTTTGGAAACAAAGTTTCTCCAGGTTTCTCTACCCTATTCACAACAGCTTTATGGCCAGACTTAGACCGCAGTCTTTTCTCCCTGCCTTCATTTAGTTTCTCAATGTTATTTGCTCAGTTATAAATTAACTACATCATTTGGGGAGGTAGTTCAGTTTCTTCTTATTGACCCTCCCCCCCTTTTAGCTTCTCACTATGGGGTGTCCTTCTCTGCCACCCCTGCCCCCCAAGCTCCCAGTTGCTTATTCCAGCTTTCGATAAATAGGAGTTCTCTATTTTCATTGAACGGTGCTATGCTCTTCACGTGTTTGGGGTCTTTCCTAGAGGTCTCACTGTGTAAGACAGTCCCTAGGGCTGGTGCTGAATTATTTCTGAGAGAATGGAGGCTACTGTGTTTCTAATATGGAAAGTACAAATGTTAGGGGAGTTTTGTTCCTAGTTGTGTGTGGTGCCGGCTGTGGACTCACTGTTGATAAGTCAACAACTGAACATAAACTAAGTCAGCTTTAAAGCTAGGCTCCCATTAGCCTCTCCTGGGGAAAAGGGTGGGTGCTGTAAGACCCCGAAAAGAGGAACTCCCTCTGGTTCGGAACTCTCTTGGGTCCCCAGGAATTCGAAATACACCTTATACACCTTGCTGTAAATCACATGAGGTACTTTATTTACGAGGCCTCAGGCCGACTCGTATCTCACGCAGGAGACAGAGGAAGTCGACCCAGNCCCTCAGAAGTAAGGGGTTTTTGTAGGGTTAGGGTNGGGGGGGGCAGGGAGAGTTTGTGCAGCCACCAGTGATTGGCTCATAGTACGCGTGCGCCAGCCGGAGTGGCAGAATTTCAGAGCCCGGGGGCATAGTCTGGGGCACCTCTGGTCAGTGTGTGACCCTGAGTGAACCTGGGTGAGATGCCTCCTTGGCAGAGTTTATGAGCTAACCTTGACAGCCCCGGCTGGCTCCGGCACTCCCTCCCTCAGCCCCAGCCGGGGCTCTCTTATCTTTATGGCCTTGTTAGTCCTAGCGGCTGGGCAGGGTTTGTTAAAGTCTGAACAGTGTTCGGCCTTGAGCCTTTGAATTTTCTTTCCAGTCTCAAACGTAGGAAGATGGGTGCCTGGCTGGGGCAACTGAGATAATTGCCTAGCTAGCTGTCAGGTGGAGGAACAGAAGACTTTCAGCTGCCCTAAGAGAACAAAGGCTCTTTACTAGCCACATTCCTAATGATCTAGGGAACAGGTTTTGGGGAAGTTTTAAAATTTAGGGCTCTACAGTGCCTAGTCACAGGGATGTCACTGAGCTCATATTGGTCAGGTAACTGAAGCACAAGCAGAGGATAGCTAGTCCCTCATGTAGTCCCCTTAGGAGTAATGGCTCTGTGTTCAAGACAACATTTAGGGCCTCCATGAGCAGCGGGAATTAACTGCGCCTTCCTTTGCCCACCTCGTGGTGGCTTGCCTCCTCTCCTGCATTATACAGGAGAGCTAAGCTGGTGGTGGAACTAAACCTCTGCCTTGCTCCACTTTTTGTTTACAATGTTACTAAAGCCTTAACTCAGTTAGCCAGCAATCCTACACCCTGAGGGTCCCCAAGACCAACATCCAAGGTTCTCTCTTATCAGCTCAGGCTTCTGAGCCCATGGTTAGGACTTGTGGACCTTTCCCAAGTGGGTTGAATTGTGACATCCCAAATGAGGTGTCTACTTGTGAATGTGTGTGGAAAACTTGAGTGTTTTCAGATGTAATTAAGGATCTGAGAGAAGACCTTCTTTGAAAGATTTAGAGTTTCTGTGGTTACCAGGACACAGCATAGCAACAAGAAGACAGGTGAAAGGCCAAACTGCGTGTCACTCACAACCTGACCAGGAGAAGAATGCCAGGCGAGCCCACACAGCGTGCCCAGGGACATGGAACAGCAAAGTTCAGCTATAGAGCACAGCTTACCTATGACAGTGGCTGGAGCGTCTCTAGGCTTGCATTAGCCTCTCCAGGGAAAATGAGCGGATGTCTAGTCACTCCAGGTAGGGCAACAACCAAAGACCAAAGTAACCCTTTGTCCTGAGTCTAGCCTGAGTTTATGGGGATCACTTATGGGAACATGGCTGAGGAATTGTTAACAGGAGCCTGGGAAACTCCATAATGACTAAGTGTCAACTTCCTCATAGCTATATAGATGGAGCCTCCTCTTTGGTTAGCCTTCCATCTTCTATATACTATGATACCCCTAGGATTGTGAAAAATTGGGGAAGAACTAGGTACACCTGGGAGGGAACATAGGAAGGAGTGGCTGGAATCGCCCTGCAGGGTCGTCAGGCAGCACAGTTGCTTCCATTAATAGCGATGGACGTTAGCAATGGATATTACCCCTGGAAACTGCAGTCTCTTCAGCACTAGACGTTTTAGCACTAGACTTCTCATGGATGAGCTCATTTAAAATTTTTTGAGAGTTCTGGAGCACTGGGGCTATATTTCATTTGCCCTTCATTGTCTTGCGTTGGGAATTGAGGCTGTTAGGGGCAGATATACAGTGGTTCACGGTGTGATGAACATGGAATGGTTAGCCTATAGACATGACCAGGGAAACTGACCAGGCCCTCAGCTAGGAACCGGAAGCTGGGAAGAGACACACTAAGCAAAACTGTTGTGTGATGCTGTTTGACGTATTTTAGGTCAAAGTCCAGCAGCAGGCATCGTTGCCATGGTATGTAGAGGGAGGTGTGACACAGGGTACTTTTGTATTTCATACTGTAAAGGAGTGTGCCCATATAAATCGCTGATGGCTCGGCACGGACATCTGCCAACAATTTGTTTGTTCTAAGTTAACCTTTGACTTAGCAATTCAAGAGTTATGCAAAGCTCAGCAGCCTTGGGAAAATGTAAACCCCTGCTGCACACAAAGAGAGACAGTAATAAGGGAGACATGTGGGGACAACAAGTAGATAAGGAGGTCAGAGCCTCAGAGCTCAGAGCCATTAACCCGGTGACCAGAGGATAAAGACTATACTGTAGAACCGACTTTGCTATTTCCTATAAAGTCTGTTAGCTGGAGACATGCAGATGGCAGGTCCAGAGGATGCTGAGCCCTTCCTGTCTCAATGCCAGTTCTCTGAATGAGTCTGAGCTTGAAGATTCCATTCCTGCTTCTGCTCACTGTGCTGATTGGCAGCATGGACTTTGCATTCTGGTTATATTTGTATGGCAGTCCTGGGAAAACACTGCAGAAATCCCCCTGCCCTTTCCCAGGTGTTCTGAGTTCTTCAGTCTTCTGTGTGCTTCAACAAGGCCAGAGCAGGCTGCAGGTGGCCTGCTTGTTCCTGTTTGTAGACTGGATGATTTTAATAATTTCTTAACTAATACTTTTCCTCAAATATATTCTTTCTTCCTCTTCCTCTTCTTCCTTCTTCTTCTTCTTTCTTCTTCTTCTTCTTCTTCTTCTTCTTCTTCTTCTTCTTCTTCTTCTTCTTCTTCTTCTTCTTCTTCCTCCTCCTCCTCCTCCTCCTCCTCCTCCNCTTCTTCTTCTTCTTCTTCTTCTTCTTCTTCTTCTTCTTCTTCTTCTTCTTCTTCTTCTTCCTCCTCCTCCTCCTCCTCCTCCTCCTCCTTCTTCTTCTCTCTCTCTCTCTCTCTCTCTCTCTCTCTCTCTCTCTCTCTGAACAAAAAGAAAAGGAAAGAAATGTTGTTGATACGTTCCCTGACAGTCACTCACCGTCTGCCTTAGATGAAATTCAGGGCCTGGGTCAGGTCATATGTAAGCAACCAGTGCGGAACTGCAGACTGAAGAATCTGGACATTCTTCCCTCTGCTGAGGAGGCAGAAGAGCATCTGATAGCTGGAGGCAGAAGGGGTACCTGAGCAGGTTTCACAGAGCGACTCAAAGGCTGCAGACCCCCAGAGACTACTACAGTCCCCCAAATGGAAACCCCGGAAGTGAACAGAGACCTTCGGAGCTCTGAGTGAGTCCTGTCAGTGAGTCCTGTCAGTGAGTCCCTTTGAAGTGTGGCAATTCACATCTAATCTGCATGGCTATCCTGGGTGAGAGGAGACAGTTCTGCTCCAACCTTGACAATAAGTGATTCTAGGGCATTATCTTGAGCCTACAAGAGCACTTCATATGTGCCTGGTAGCCTAGGAAAATTAACATGCCATCTTCATGCACCTGAATCTATAAGTCTAAAGAAACTTCTATCTTTGGCTTGGGGTGATGTTGTTAAATTAAAAATCCTACCAGTTTGGAAGGGCAAAGATCAAATTTAGGGACTTAAGGAAATGCCAGGCAGTGGTGGTGCACAACTTTAGTCCCAGTACTTGGGAGGCAGAGGCAGGCAGATTTCTGAGTTCGAGGCCAGTCTGGTCTACAGAGTGAGTTCCAGGACAGCCAGGGCTACACAGAGAAATCCTGTCAAAAAAAAAAAAAGCAGAAAAAATAAAAGAAAAAGAAAGAAACAAATGTTTCCAGGTTGTTTTTCACAATTCCTCTATAAATGGTCAAAAATGTGTAAAAGCATAATTAAAAACATGTTAAAAGTTCTTGGTGTAATACAACCTTTTTCACCCCTGGGCAGGAAACATCGCATATCTTACAGTGAATTTTGGGAAAGCTGGCTCACAAAAGGGATGCCTGTAGTGGGCAAGGGGTCTTGAGGTCAGTTTCATGGCTCTGTCTGGGGGAGAATAGCCAGATAACAGTTGTCTTTACATTTTACTTTATTTCAAAGTTAGTATCATATTCTAACTGTTGCTTATTTGAAATGAGAATCTAACTAGTTCAGGCTTCTTTTTTTAAAACTAAATGTGACTTTTCTGTAAGGCCTAATGACCCAAGAGAAACGCCCTCTCCATAAGCAATAGGCTAGGAGGTTGGGCTGAACTACAAATCCCATGAGAATGTGGGAGGTGGCCTGCCGGAAGTGTTGTTTGGAGACCGGAAGAGAGCGGGGCGGGAGGCGCGGGCCAATTTAACCGTTGGTTTGTGTTGGCCCACAGACACTTCCACTAGGCTCCACCCAACAGCTACCTAGCAACAGCTTGCAGCGCCACCTGCCAAAGTGCGAACCAGGCGTCTAAAGGAGCTACCCTAGGCCTTTCCCTTCCTGTTCTTCTCTGTCCTCCCCTTTTCCCCCATACCCCCCACGTCTCTACTTCTTTCCAGGTCCCTGTCCCCCGCTCCTTTCCCCTCCCTTTTATGCTAGGCCTGTGGCATGGCCTGATTCCTCAGGAGGACGCTTTGGGAGGGACCTGCTAAGGTATTCCCTCCCAACGAAATAGTTTGCAAATACCGCCCTTGTTCTTCCAGAGTGTGTGTGTGTGTGTGTGTGTGTGTGTGTGTGTGTGTGTGTGTGTGTGTGTGTGTGCGCGCGCGCGCGTGAGTGTACAAGTAGAAGTAAGTAGAGGCTAGAATTCAACATAAGCCCCAGAAATAACGTTTTCTTCCTCCGCAGTGCTGAGATATAAGTGCATTGCCATACCTGGCCTTTTTTTTTTTTTTTTTTCTTCAAGGTAGACACTTTACTGACTGAGCTAACTTCCCAGGCCTTTTTTTGTTTAATCTAGAAAAACCTAGGGCCCTTAGATGTCGCTTGAAAAAGCACTGACTGACTTCAGCTATCTAGTAACTTTATCATCTAGTAACACAGTAATTTGTGACTGTGTCATCAAGTCTTTGTCCTCATGATGGGTGAGCCTCAGCTTGCCTGTAAAGCTCTTGGTCCCACGGGTGGACAAACCTGGTAGACTACCAGCAAGTATAGAGGCAGACGGGTTCGGACATTCTGATGGTGGCCTGGAGTTGCTCAAAAGAGGGAACCTCCATCTAGAAAATGCCTCCATGGGCTGGTGAGATGGCTCAGTGGGTAAGAGCACCTGACTGCTCTTCCGAAGGTCCAGAGTTCAAATCCCAGCAACCACATGGTGGCTCATAACCATC
>NC_034599.1:104388887-104414141 GCF_900095145.1 Mus pahari
CTGACTCCCTCTTCTGGAGTGTCTGAAGACAGCTACAGTGTACTTACATATAATAAATAAATAAATCTTTAAAAAAAAAAAAAAAAAAAAGAAAATGCCTCCATAAGATCCAGCTGTAGGACGTTTTCTTAATTAGTGATCGATGGGGGAAGGTCCCAGCCCATTGTCCTGTTTTGAGTTCCTGTCCTAATTTCCTTCAATACTGTACAGTGATGTGGAAGTGTGAGCAAAACAAACCCTTTCCTTTCCAACTTGTTTTATGGTCGTTGTGTCTCATCGCAGTGGTAGAAACCCTAAGGAAGACTCTATTATACAATAAATACACCAACCCATACAGATGCAAAAGAATAAGTGAGTAGAGGTGAAGCTGCTCAGGCATAGAGACGGGGGTTCAGCTCCCAGAGTTCCTGTAAAACTGGGGCTGCAGAGATGACTCAAAGATTAAGAGGCTACACTTTCAGAGGAACCTGGGTTCAATTCCCAACAGCCATGTGGCAGCTCACAGCTGACTGTAACTCTCATCCCAGGGGATCAGATACCCTCTTCTGGCTTCCCTGGGCACTAGGCACATGTGTGGTACACAGACATACATAAAAATAAATGAATAATAAAATAAAACAAAATAATAATAAAAAATGCGGAGTGCAGTAGGGCCTGTCTGTAACACCAGGGCTGGAGAAACCCAGACAGGCAGATTCCTGAAGCTCATTGGCTGGTCAGTTTAATCTGGATGAGCTCCAGGCTCAGAAAGGGACTCTTGTTTTTTTTAAAAAAAAAAAAAAAAAAAAAGATGAGATTAAGGTGGATGGTGGAAGCCAACTTCTGTGCACACATATTGCACATGTACCTGCCCACACTTGCACACCCATTAACCAGTATCACACACACACACACACACACACACACACATACACACACGGGGGGGGGCAAAGAAACAGCATATCTAATATCCCTTCTAGGAGGTGAAGCTTGGTTTAGCCCTCACCTCTTTCTTTCTGTGTGGGCTAGATTCACTTCACAGTGAGTTCCAGGACAACCAAGGCTGTATAGAGAGACCCTGTCTCAAAATAAGCAAGCAAGCAAATAAACAAGAGAATAAAAAATGGAAAACAGTAACTTCATAGTGAAATAAAACAAACCACCCAGTGACAAAGGTTACATCTCTTATGTAGGAGGCACACACTCTCTGACGGGACTTTACTACCACTGAGACACCTCTCCAGCCCACAGCTGGTCCAGTTTTAACCAGTAGGCCTTGCTAATAGGATGGTGACTCAAGGGCCCCTGGATGAGGGGGATGTACCTTGCAATGTTTCTGTAAAACTATGTCAAAACAAAAATATTTCTTTTAAGCATGAGGGTTTGTGGTTGGGTACGATGGCACACACCTTTAATTCCAGCCCTCAAGAGGCAGGGGCCAGGAGATCTTTGTGAGTTTGAGGCCAGCTAGAGCTATGTGGTAAGACTTCGACTCAATAAGCAAGCAAGCAAGCAAGCAAACAAAACAAAACAAAACAAAAGCCAATCCGGGTGTTTGAGGACTGAGAAATTGGCTTTCCTGAATATTAGTTTCTGTGAATTGAGAGAAATAGTCTTTGTTGGGTCTGACCAGGCCGTAATGAAGACAACAGATACACAGCCAGACTTGTTGCCATCAGTGAGAACAGAGAACACGGAAGTTACAGGCTCTTACCTCTAGAGGGCGCTTTGGTCCTGCCCATGCGGCTGAGCTGGGCTCCCTGTACCCCTGGCGGACTTTGAAGGAATTGTGGCTATTGGCCTAGAAGTTACCCACATAACCAAGTTTTCTCAGGCCCTTTCAGCTCAGATACTTGTGATTCTAAGTCTGGGGTAGGGTGAGCTCACTGTGGGAAGCCAAATTCTGACACTCTTTTCCTTCCAAAGCAGGTTCAAAGTTCCTGTCTCCCATTTCTGCTTTTTTTTTTCCCTCAGGATGGCCGTAGGACTTAGAAGAGTCTGAGGCAAGTTCTCTGGGGCCATTGGCTCTTGTAGGTTCTCCTGTGTTCTTTCCAGGGGAGGTGCACGACCGGTTAGGTGACTTTATGACATCGTCCTAGCTGCAGTTCATTCTGTGACCCTGGTTCTCTTTCTGGGAGAATTGAGCATGTAGTGTAGGCCAAGGAACCTCCTCACACAGTGGCCACAGCCTAGGCCCTGATGCACCCCAGCAGCCAGGCCAGGCCTCAATGGCAGGCCAGGCTAGGCCTCGGTTTCTATAACTGGTAGATGGGAGCTATATAGTCAGTGCAGCACCAACTACCAGCACTCCCCGAGTAAAACCTGAACCCCAAGCTTTAAAACATGGCATTCTAGGTGTGAGGGAGAAAGGACAGGCGTGTGGGCAGCTGCAGAGCCAGCCAATGTGAGCAGGCTCTGTGAAGAGCAAGGGAGGGAGGGGAGAGTTTGGCTTGAGGCTTCTAGGGCTACTGCTGCCTAGCTGTGTGGAGAACTGTCATTTTCCCTGGGGGCCACTCCAGACCCTCTGCCTGACGGTTCCTCCCCAGCCTTGACGTGACTTCAGTAGCCCTGTGACCGGCATTAAGGGAGCACATATCCTCCTTGATGCAATCAGAAGGCTTCACACTCCTGCAACAGGCCTTGCTCTCTGTCACTGGTGTGTTGGGAACCTTCCCCCTGCCCCCTCCCCTTGATTACTGGGAACTCCTTAAGCAGTGACTCACAGCTCACAGTTGGCTTGTGACACAAGCATACTGAGTTGGAGAAGGGCAAGGCTTAAAGTCCAGTCAACAGGTTTTGTGTGTGTGTGTGTGTGTGTGTGGTGTATATATATATCTGTGTGTATATCTGTGTGGTCTGTGTACTGTGTGTGGTGTTATGTGTGTGTGGTGTATGTGTGGTATGGTGTGTGTGTGTGTGTGTGTGTGTGTGTGTGTGAGAGAGAGAGAGAGAGAGAGAGAGAGACAGAGAGAGAGAGAGACAGAGAGAGAGAGAGAGAGAGAGAGAATGTGTCTGGGATTTGTGTGTGCATGCACACGTATGTGTGAGCGTGTGTGTATGTGAGTGTAACTGCTTGAGGTAGTTAGAAATCTATCCTGAGTGTCGTTCCTCAGGAGCCAGCCCTTTTGTTTTTTTGCGTGCTACATGTCTGGCTTTTAAAGCAGGTTCTAAGGGATTCACACGGATTTTGTGCTTCCATGGTATGGTTTTACTGACTGAGACATCTCACCAGCCTGCAACCAGCAGATCTTATTTCTAACTACATGCCTCAGAGCCTTCTAGCCAGGCCCTGAGCTCTGACTACTACTTTTCCTGATTTTCAGAACTCCAGCTTGGACTCTGTACTGTGGCCAACTCTTCGAGACCTCAATCAACCTTCCTTCCGGGAAGGAGGAAGACTCCCTCTCCTGTCACCATACAGGGACTGGCTATGTCACCGAGCTGCTGGCTCCAGAGACCCAAAAGAAGAGATTGCCAAGCAGGGGCATCACTCTGGGGCCGGGCTTCTGAGTCCTGTGACCGGCTGTCAGCCCCTGCGGGAAAGACCCAGGGCAGTGGTATGGGAGGACAGCTGAGAGGTCTGAGAGGAGCCTGAGTGAGTGGCCTCAGCTCTCAGCAGGCACCGGGAATGTTTGGCTCATTCTCTTCATTTCTGTGTTCCCCTGCTGGGGGCCTTCAATGTTTTTGTTTCTTCAAGCACAGCTAATTTTGACCATTGACTGCACTGGCAGTCCGGAGCCCCCAGATCACAAGGGCTGAGATCTCGGGTGGGTGACTGGTGGAACCTTCTGGGCTCTTCCTGGCACCGCCTGCCTGGCAGACATACCCGTCTTCAGGGTTGGGTGGCTTTTTATTTGCTCCCAGCCTTGGTCTCGAGAGTTGTAAGTGTGGGTGATATCACAGGGCTTCCTTCTCGAGGAGGCTTCGAGAGGCTGGGTCTTACCCTCTGAATATTCGGACTGGCATTCCTCATAGGCAAGGCTCAGAAGATGTTTCCCCAAACATCCTGGCTCCTTTTCTGCTTCCTCCTCTCTTTTGGGCTCCAGTTCAGATTCCTAGCCTGTGGTGACTGGGTGGGCCACAGTCATCGAATACCAAGCCCTTGGAACCCTTCTGCCATTCTGTCACCTGGCGTTCCTTCCCTCTTTATACACGGGCGAGCTTGGCATAGGAGGGAGACACTCCCACTTCAGGGAAAGACTTAATGGATTCCAGAGGACAAGGGGAGGTCAGTTCACAATGCTGAAGTCTTTCCTCTGCTGGCTTTTACAAGCAAACTTTTATATCTACATGTAATATACACCTGAAACCACACACAGTTAAAGTTTCTGCAGATAGGTGAATTCCCGAAAAATGAACAATAACCATGTAATAACAACCCAAGTCAAGAAAAACAGCCGCGGACAAAGCAAAACAATGTCATTACCCTCCCCTTCAACTCCGGCCCCCCCCTCCCGTCAATCACCTTCCGACTCCTCCTTCCCAGAGAGGTGGTGATAAAAGAGCTGGCATCTGCCAAGCCTTGCGCCCCTTTGACCTTCCCGTACTTGCATTCCTGTGGCTCTTGAGGCTGCCGAGTCTATTATAGGTGGGAAAATAACACTGCACAGTTGTTTATCTGTTCCCAGATCAGTGGCCACCTGTGTCGATGGTTGGCAGTCAGGCAACCATCACACCACAGGAATTGGCAAATGCTGCAAGTTGACTGGTTTTAATTTTTTTCGTTGACTGTCTAGTGCTAGACTTCAGAAAGCAATGGAGCAAATACCCACAACGGAGATTATATTCATGAGTGTGTTTTTTTTCTTTAGCCGTGGCATTGTGAAATGAAGAAAGGGTTCTGTGTGGCTCAGGAAATCTCCAGTGTCCGATGAGTGATGTTCTGAGGTTCCTGCTCTTGCTTCTCTTCTCTTACTCTTTAACATAAATATGAATTTTTAACTGGGTAGTGGTGGCACACACCTTTAACCCCAGCACTCCGGTGCCAGAGGCCAGCCTGGTCTACAGAGAAAGCCCGTCTCTAACAAACAAACAAACAAAAACAAGAAAGAAACAAAACAAAGCAAAAACAATTTAAAAATACATTTTAATCAATACTTTGGTTGGATTTTTATTTTTTATTTATTTTTTAAAAAATATCTGAATCCTTTGTTCTTTTTTTTTAAAAGATTTTATTTGTTTATCATCTGTAAGTACACTGTAGCTGTCTTCAGAACTCATTACGAGTGGTTGCGAGCCACCATGTGGTCGCTGGGATTTGAACTCAGGACCTCCGGAAGAGCAGTCAGTGCTCTTAACCGCTGAGCCATCTCACCAGCCCCCTGGATTTTTATTTCATTTCTTTGTTTGTTTGGTTAGTTGATTTGATTTTTCCCTACAGGGTTTCTCAGCGTATCTGAGCCCTGGCTGTCCTGGAACTCCCTCCGTAGACCAAGCTGGTTTGGAACTCACATGTCTCTGCATGCCTCTGCCTCCCTAGTGCTGGGATTAAAACTCTGTGCCAAAATGTCCAACTGTTATTTCTTGAGACAGGATCTCACTATGTAGCCCAGGCTAGCCTAGAATTCATAAGTCCCGTCTCACCTTCTGCTGCATTACAAGCAATACCACCACAGTCAGCTAACACAATCCTAGTAAAATAGTCACACCAAATCAAATTATGGGTGGCTTATCAAGATCCTACCCGTCCATCGCTGATCACAGCGTTCCTGCCCCTCCCCCACTCCACACAAACAGGCTGTCTCTAGTTCATTAATGGCATGGAGCAGATTTCACTAGTCCAGGTGGCAGGTGGCTTTTGTGCTGCCATAGCTTTCCTTTCTGCTTCAGGTTTCTTGGTTTCTGCAGCTTTCCCCCCTAACATTTTCTTCCTTTGACAACTAATTCTCCACAGGCTTCTTGCTTGTAGCTCCCTTGTGTGCAGCCCCCTCATCTGATTTGGTTGCTGCCTTCATGTTCCTCACCCAGAGTTTGCAGTTTCCAGCTTGGTGTAGCCTGGTGTCCCTTGAGTAGTCTTTGCCTGTGCACTGAGCTTCAATAGGATTCCCAAGCAGCTCAGCAGGTTCTTATTCACAGTGGGCGCTTGGGGGTCTCTTTGTGGTTCTGGGATTTCTACGGTTCTGCGGTTCTGCTAAGGCCTCATTCATCATCTTGTGCTTGGGAGGATTAGAGTTACTCTTGAGGGAAGCAGCCTTGGGTCATGCACCCCAGGAGCGAGTTTCAAATGCTCGGCCTGCTTACACAAAGCGGAGAATTACCAGGGAGCGCCTCGGTGGCAGCACTGTTTTTGTTACAGATGGTGCAGGGCCTGGACAGGATGGCAGATTCTCATTTTGTCTTTGACAGCTCTCATTCTATGAGAGGCAGAGCCTTCTTGATGTCATCTTAAGCAGCAGCACACCTTTGGTCTTCTGTGACCTTTATCTTCAACCACCAACGGCAGTTCGGAAAGTTCCTCAGCGAGATGACCTTTAGACACGAGCAGAGCTGATGAGGCAGGGACGGCCACAGCAGGGCCCACGGCGGGCCACTTCAGGGTTATGTTCACTCTGGACTGTCAAGGTCTGCAGGTTTTTCTTAGCGGAAATATGCAGCCACCAAAGGTACACTGGCCAGAAGAGTGGGTCATGCCACCTCAGGCTTTGTAATTTAAGCCACAGATCTGTCAGCATCTCAAGATCCAGAACTGGTCAGATAACCTACTAATCCTCTGACATAGGGCTGTATGCTTTATTATTGTTTGGTTTTGAGCTAGGTTTCATACAGCTTGGGTGGCCTCAAACTCCCTGCATAACTAAGGACAACCTTGAACTTAGGGTCCTCCTGCCTCTACCTCCCGAGTGCTGAGATTCCAGGCATGTGCACACACCCAGTTTGTGTGGTACTGGGGATCAAACCCAGGGTCTTGGACATGCTGGGCAAGAACTGTACCCATGAGGCCACATCTGGAGCCCCAGTGGTGAGTTTTATCTTATTTCTGATGTGTGCTCATGTGCGTATATGTGCACCAGAGTGTCTTGTGTGTGTGAGAGCCAGAAGTCAACCTTGGATGTTGTACCTCAGGAGCTGTCCACCGTGTTCCTTCCCCCCACTTGGAACCTGCAGCTTGCTTGATTAGGCTAGCAAGTCCTAGGGATCTGTCTGTCCCTGTCTCCTCAGAGCTGAGAGAACAAGCATGTTCCATGTGCTCAGCTTTTTATCAAAGCAACTGAGCTATCTAGTCAGTGTGCCCTCGGTGGAGTTTTAAAACACTTCAGTTGTACTTAGTATCCTGTCTCACAGTCAGCAGTTGGGCAACAGGGTGGTAGTTAATCAGCAAAATATCCCATAAACATGCTCCTTTCAGAGATGTAGCCCTAGCACGTTAGCAGGCTGCAGGAAGAGAGGGTCATGAAGTGCCCTTTATCCATCTCCAGGATGGTGTTGAACTAAGATGGCCCTGAAGGTCGGTGTGGGGGAAAAGGAGCATCAGGTACTGCAGCAGGGACAGCTGTGAGCATTGTCAGGGTAGGTACAACTGTGCAGTGAGGCCTGTCAACAAAAGATGGGCCGTTGGCAAATGAGTCCCGTTGCTCAGACCATCAGTGTACCACCCCAGCCTGTAACTAGATCCTAAGAATTAGTAAGTCTGGCTGGACTAGAAAAGCCTTGGGCTATGTGCCAGGAGACTTATTTCTCAGTTCTGATGATGTGGGCTCACAGATCATCTACACACACGTACATCCTTTTTACTAGAGTTGTTCGTGTTAGAGCACAGGCTCCATCAGCCCTAAGAAGCGAGTCTGTATCAATCTTCCTCAATAGGCCAATGAGATTGACACATAACGCCGAAAAGCAGAAAATGGAAGTTTGTTTAGTGTGACCACATCAGAACAAGGGAGCAGAGACAGCCAGTGACTCACCGCTGTAGCTTCATTTTTGTTCCTGTGACAAAATACTCCAGTGAAAAGCAGTTTAAGGGTTTGCATCGGTTTACAATTCCAGGTCATAGCCCTCTGTTGTGGGGAAATTGAGAGTCCATAGTCAAAAGTAGAAAGAAACAGAAACATGCATGTTCATTTGCTGGCTTGTGCTCAGCTCAGTGTATGCACTCTTTACTGTTAGGGACTCCCTACCTAGGGAATGATGTCTCCCATAGTGGACTGGGGACTCTTATATAAGTTACCTTAATTAAGACAAGGCCCATCCACAGACACGCCTACAAGCCAATCCAATGTATGGATTCTAGACGGTCCCTCATCCAGACTCTTCCCAGGTGACTCTACCTTATGTCAAGTTGAGAGGAAAAGCTAAATCACATTTCTCAAATCCATCTTCAGGGTCCTGATTGAAAGTCCACATCCAGATAGAAAGCAAGAAACATGCATTGCTAAGCAGTCCTGGCCAAGGCGTGTGGTCTCGCCCACCAATATTGTCTCAGTTCTGATCTCTCACACAAGATGGTCTGAAAAGCTGTCAGAATTATATAAAATCTGCTGCTGAGAGTCAAGTGTCTCTCTGGATGGCACCAGGTTTCAGCCTATCTTCTTCCAGTATGGGGTCTTTGGGGCCATTCTACATTCTGGGGGTTCATTGTTTCCGTAGTCTGACAGCCAATGGGAGAAGCATAGAAGTCTCATTTAAAAAGTATCTTAGCCAGGCGGTGGTGGCGCACACCTGTAATCCCAGCACTTGGGAGGCAGAGGCAGGTGGATTTCTGAGTTCGAGGCCAGCCTGGTCTACAGAGTGAGTTCCGGGACAGCCAGAGCTATACAAAAACAAAACCAAACCAAAAACCAAACCAAAAAAAATCTTTATTCTTGCCAGGATACTAACATTCTGACTTCTGTTTCAATTTAGCAAGTCAGGGACAGTCTCTCTCTCTCTCTCTCTCTCTCTCTCTCTCTCTCTCTCTCTCTCTCTCTCTCCTTATTTCTTACCATGGACAAATCAATTTCCTCACCCGTGTCTGCCTCTGGGCATTTGGTAGAGTGGTGGTCAAAGCTCAGTGTCATGTTTCATTGTTCACACTTATTCTCTTGTCCACCGTAGACACCTGTAGACAGTGCAGACACTGTAGACAGTGCAGGGTGACCTGCAGAACAGCAATGGAAAGCTTCCTAAAACCCCTGCACAAATCCTTTTAATATTTATAAATGTGTCCATTGTCCCACTTTCTCCGTGTCCTCCCATGTAAATAATCACTCATAAGCTTGGGTTGTGAAATTCCCAGAGGCAAGCTCATCACCAGATGTGGCCCCAGAGAAGAGCCTCAGCCTGACTTTGAGTCCACATGCAAGGAAGGGGGACCATGCACAGAAGAGGAGGTGAGCTACTGTAGGTGGGGCTTAAGGCTTAACTGGGAAGTCGGTCACACATGCTATTCCCACAGGCATGGTGGGTGTTGTCAGAAAGGTCAGAGTTGATGTGAGAACCGTCTGTGGACATGATACAGACTGTCTGGGGCCACCCATCCTACACACACACCTGCATGTGTGTGTCCAGTACATGTAGAGGCCAAAAGTCCACCTCAAGTGTCTCTCCTCAGTTTCTTTTTTTTCTTTTTTTTTAAAAATTTATTTATTTATTATATGTAAGTACATTGTAGCTGTCTTCAGACACTCCAGAAGAGGGCATCAGATCTTGCTAAGGATGGTTATGAGCCACCATGTGGTTGCTGGGATTTGAACTCCGGACCTTCGGAAGAGCAGTCGGTGCTCTTACCCACTGAGCCACCTCTCCAGCCCGTCTCCTCCGTTTCTGTTCGCCTTGCTCTTTGAGGCAGAGTCTCTCATTGAAACCCGGGTTAGTTTAGCCTTCCATCAAGCCCTGAGGGTCCTTTTGTCTCTGCCTCCCCAGAGCTGGGATTACAGCGTGCCTGGTGCTGAGGATCAAGCTAGGGTCCTATGCTCACATGGCAAGCACTTTATTGCCTGAGCTTTCTTCCAAGACCCTTTTCTCATTGACTTCTGAAGTCTTTTGAGGTCTATCGGCCTGTGTCTGGAATGGGACTTCTGGTAGACCTCTTCTTCAATTTGCCTTATCAAATCTAGTTGTTTTCATTCAAGTCAGTGCAACTCCATCATTTCCGTTTCTCAGGCCAAACACTGGGTGTCATCCTTGACTCCTCTGTATCCCACCTTCCCTTCCAATGTCCAGCATTAGACATATGTCTAGCATGCAGCTTGTCTCTCTAGCTTGACACTGCCATGTCCTAGTTTAAAACACTCCATCTTTCCCCTAGACTGTCACCTAAGTTTCCACAGTTGTCTCTCTTTTCCCCTTTGTCTCTGCATTGCACCCCACCCCACTCCACTCCACCCCAGTCCATCATTCAGACCTGCAACAGCCCTCATGTTCCTCAGAGTAAAAACAGAAGTTATTCTCCTTACATACAAGGTCCCATGGGTCCCAATGTCTATAATCTTCCATTCAGTTCCTTGGTTCCAGACGAATCTACACTGTGACATTGCTGGAAGATGCCTGGTGGGACAATGTAGGAGGTTTCCTCCCTGGTTTCAGAGCAGGCTGCTGCAGGTAGGAGGCAGACATGCCCTCATTGCTCTACTTACAGATGTCATCCCTTATGCCTCTTCTGTTGCTGTGGTGAGAGCATAACCTCATCACCTATAGTGGAAAGTTTATGCTTTCTTTCTTTTTTTTTTTTTTTATGGTTTTTCGAGACAGGGTTTCTCTGTTTAGCCTTGGCTGTCCTGGAACTCACTCTGTAGACCAGGCTGGCCTCGAACTCAGAAATCCGCCTGCCTCTGCCTCCCGAGTGCTGGGATTAAAGGCGTGCGCCACCACACCCGGCAGTTTATGCTTTCTTGTGTGCTGCCCTTGAAGGCAGGGACTGAGTCTGGCTCATGGTAATGACTCCAATATACATCAGAGACCTGCCTTACTTATCATCTAATGCAAGTGTGTGTTCATGTATGTGTATGTGCAGGTGCACGTATGTACATGTGCACGTGGAGGGTAGAGATCAGCCTCAAGTGTCCTTTCCCAGGCACTGTCCACTTTATTTTTGTCCACTTTAACTTATCTTTATCTTTCACTGGCCTGGAGCTTGCCTGATAGGCTAGACTGGCCAGCCAGTGAGCCCTCCTGTCTCATCTCCCCAGTGCTGCGACTACAAACACGCCACCATGCCCAGACTTAGTTCTTTCCATATGGAGTTGGAGATCAAAGTCAGGTCTCCACACTTGCGAGGTAAGCACTTTACCAATGGGCCGTCTCACCAGACTAGGGTGTTCTTAGTTGAAGGGAAAAAAAGGAAAGCAGCACAGGACGGGTGCCTCTTCTGCTCTTAGAGACGCCATTTGCAAAATGGATCAAAGGAAATAGTCTTCTCTGAAGAGCCTTAGATTTTTATTGCTTAAATTATTTCACAGGAATAACCTCAAGCCCGAATATTTCCAAATATCCTGGAAATTGCTCACTTTTCTGACTCTTTCCTCTGTGTCCAAATAGATAGCAGTTCTGCTTCACCTCCTAACTCCCAGAGTTCACTCCTTGGTTCCTCATTTTACAGGTCACCTCCATCCCCCAGCTTCCACCTGCCTTCAGCAAGGGACACCTTCCATGACAAACCAGGCAGGCCTGGCATTTTCCACAATCCCCACCTGGGCCTTCTGATAGACCTGAAGAGAGGCTAAGTTCCTCACCGGACCCTAGCTACTGTGGTAGTGACCTTCACCTGTAAGGGAAGTGGCTGGTTGGCAATGTGGGTTCTGGAGAAGTAGCCTAGAGGATGCTGTTAGAGATGCTGGGGAGCAGAGGCAGGAGTGAGGGTTGGGAGGCAGTTGGCTGGGTTATAAGGTCGACAGTGCTAAGGGGGACACTGAGGTTGTGGGAAGGGCCAAGGGAAGAGGTTGGGGTGATGGGAGACATGAACAAAAAGAGTGGAATGGTTGAGGAGAGAGATCAAAGGGAGGAGGGGGGTATGTGAGAGGGAGTGAAAGAAGGGAGAAGAAGAGAAAGTCACACAGTTACAGACACCAAAGCAGGGTCAGAGATAGAGTGGGGACAGGGACCGAGGGTCAGAGACGGATGTCTGGAGCACACAATGCTTGGGTCAGTTTCAAGAGGGTTTCTGTGCAAAAGTTGTCCCCATTCTAATTCCTGTAGAGTGGACTTGACTTGGTCCATAGCAACTGCTCTCAGAATCTGATCCATTTGGAGCCAATGAGAAGTAAACCTCTTTGCAGGCCCCTGGGCTTCTGCATGGTCTGGTTCACAGAAGAGCTCAGAAATATTTGGACACAATTATAGTGGTAATATTTGCTGAAGTTTCAAATACTGTTTGTCCTTGTGCTGAGCACCCTACAGCCACTCATTAAAAGCATATTCACGGAGAGTTTAGGCTGTCGCTTTGGACATAGTGTGCCTATCTTTTTGGGGTGCTTGGGATTTTCTTTTGCACATAACAGTCTGAATCTTGTAGCTCTCAAATAACACATCAGTGACCAGTAGTCTATGAAGTCATACAGAAGGGTATCAAGGCTTTGGGGAGGGCAAGCTTTCGGGTCACATGATTAGATGTTTATAGCAGCCTGAGTGTCTGTTCTTGGATCTGCAGGGATCCATGGAGGACGGAAGGGAGGACTGAGGACTTCGGCTCCCCTGGAGAAACATTTACTTAACATTGTAAACCGAGGGATGCACACTGGGGATGGGACTCTGACCGTCTTCGAGAACAGTCCAGGAACTGTGTGTTGCATTATGGGAGCCCTCTGAAGGGTCAGCACTGTCACCAAAACAAAGTCAAAATGGAGACCTCAGGCACCCAAACAGTTTAATGCAAGCTGGAGTTCAGATGTTGTCTCAGATACGATTCTTACACAGCCAGTCAGTATGTGTTTCCTGAAACCTCACTGGCGTCACAGAGAGACGGCAGAGTGATATGTGTTGGTGGCTGGATGACTTGAAATGGCACTGCAAATGTAAGGTGATTTTACTTATGAAATATGGAGTTTTCATAAAATAGTGCGGGATGAAGGAGACGGAGCAAAAGAACAACATGAAACCCCAGAAGACAAAACCTTTAAACATTCTTTTGTTTTGTTTTGTTTTGCTTTGTTTTTTTTCGAGACAGGGTTTCTCTGTATAGCCCTGGCTGTCCTGGAACTCACTCTGTAGACCAGGCTGGCCTCGAACTCAGAAATCTGCCTGCCTCTGCCTCCTGAGTGCTGGGATTAAAGGCGTGCGCCACCACGCCCGGCTACCTTTAAACATTCTTAAGTGCTTGATATGCCTCTCGCTACTAAATATGAAAGACCCCCCCCAATAAGTAGTTTAAGAAATTTTTGTAAACAGCAACTTAATAAAATTTATCCTATTAAAGCTTTATAGTCTGATTTCAACAATAATCAAATATCCACCGGGCAGTCCCATGGCCTGAGCACTGTTCTGGCCCGCTCATGTTTTTTTGTTTTTTTTGTTTTTTTTAAAGATTTATTTATTATATGTAAGTACACTGTAGCTGTCTTCAGACACTCCAGAAGAGGGAGTCAGATCTTGTTAGGGATGGTTATGAGCCACCATGTGGTTGCTGGGATTTGAACTCCGGACCTTCGGAAGAGCAGTCGGGTGCTCTTACCCACTGAACCATCTCACCAGCCCACTCATGCTTGCTTCATTAGATCCACCTGGCTCATAAGGAGAACACTTAAGGCTCCCATTTTCATGCAAGAAAGTGAAAATGCAGAATGATTTTCCTAGACCTAGGAAATAGGTAAGAGGGAGAGATATTTTGAGTTTTAAGTACTCCTGTCTCTGTTCCAATATGTATGTATATATTAGTGTGTGTGTGTGTGTGTGTGTGTGTAAGCCATGAATCTGAGAAAGGTATATGGGAGGTGCGTGGGAAGAGTTGGCGAGAGACCCAGAACTAGAAAGTGAGCTGTGACCGGTCACCTCCCGACCCCGCTGCCACCCTGTCTCTCCTACCACGGTGGACTGAGCCCAAAGAAACCCCTCCTTAAGCTGCTCTAGTCAGGGACTTGGTCATAGCCATGAGGAAAGCCACCAATACCTATTCATCACTGAGTGTCTATTTACAGGGCGGAGCACAGGGACAATCAAGCCAATCCATCTATCCACTGTGGAGCACATTTCTGCTGGACGCAGTGGGCGTGACAGTTTTCTGTTAGTCTAAAGAGGAGAAAGGAAGCTATTCCTCAAGGACACATCAGAAGGGAGTGCGGAAGGTCCCCTGTCTCCTGGGATGGACTACACTGGAGGAGACAAGGGACAGGGAGAATAGTCAGAAGCTGAGGCAGGAGCCCTGGTGGTCTCATGATCATGGAATGGGAAGGAGCAATCAGGTGGGAGAGCACTAGGTAGGATAAAGGAAGAACTGGGCATCCGCGAGCTCCCCCCCCCACGCACACACACACGGTAGACAGAGAGAAGGGGCCAGTGAAAGGAAGAACTGGGTGTCTGAGAGCCCCATGTACACACATGGTAGACAGAGAGAAGGGGTCAGTGAAAGCACACAGGGTTAGCCTAGATCTGAGGTCATACAACAAGCTAGCGAGAAGAGGCGTCCTGGGGGGAGGAAGGGGCTGGAGAGAAGAAGAAGGAAGATGGCCAAGTAGAGAGCTCTCTGATTGCTGGCTTCCTTTACAAACAGGAAAGCATTGCCAACAACATTATTGGGTCAGAGCCATTGCTTTCCCGGCCTCTCTCACCCCCAACACCTTCAGCTTCTCTAACACCTGCACCGACAGATGCTATGGCATGCGCTGCTGGAGGAGCCAGACCTCTTCAGAAGAGGCCATCTGGGTGGCAGAGCCTGGAGTCCTTTCTAATATTGTTGGAAGTTAGTCTTCTGTGGACAAAGACCTTGGTCAGGAGTCAGGTTTACTCAGTGGAACAACAAGAAGGCCACATCCTGCTGAGCATGGCGGCACAGGAATCTTAGCCCTTGAGAGGCAAAGGCAGGAAGATTCGGATTTTAAGGTCATCTTTATTTATATAGAGTGCTTAGGGCTAGCCTGGGCTCTATAAGACTGTCTTAAATAAAAGAGGATGTCTTTTGTGTCAGCGGATGAGGACTCAAGGTTAAGGGCAGGAATGGAAGGAAATCTATTTGATGCTTCAGCCACCTCCACAGGTCAGCTCCCCTTCAACCCTGTGAAGATGTGAGACTTCCTGGCAGCTGTTCCATGGTGGGGTCTCATGAGATGCTGAGGTTGGAAGAGCGAGAACTAATGTGTTCTCTGTTCACCTCTTTCTTGTCCCTGCCATGACTTAGAATCCTAACTGAAGGGTTTCGGAGGCTTCTCAGCCACACAGGCTTCTAATCTCATTGGGTCAACAGACCCATGGTGAGGTCCTGGGGACACAAAGACAGAACTAGGGGTTAGGGGACGTGGGCTGGCAGTTACAGGTTGGGTGACCATATTTGCAGGTGCATGAGGACACTGGAAGGGCAGGGAGCTAGGGAAAGAAGCCGTGGAAGAGGAAGAGAAAGAGCAGGCGTTAGAGACTATGACACACAAAGGGAGGTGAAGGAGTCAAGACCTAGTATGGCAGAAAAAAAGGAAGTGCTGGGACAGCTGTGGTCCCATGCAAACAGGTCAGTATCAGGTTCCAACTCTGCCTATTCTGTGGTGTGGTTGCTGTTAGCATTTCTTCTAGGCCCCGCCCAACAGTTACCTAGCAACAGTCAGGTACAAGTCTGGCTCCCCTATAAAAAGACTGGGCCTCTCTCCTCCCTCTCCCTCTCCCTCTCCCTCTCCCTCTCCTTCTTCCTCCTCTTCCCCTCCCCCTTCTCTCTCCTCATCCCTCTCTCTCTCTCCACATATTCCTGGATGGCCTCTTCCCTTCTTTCTCTTTCCTCTCTCTTTCTGTCCCCTTTCTTTCTCTGCCTCCACTCCCTTCCCCACAGCCCATATCCCAAATAAACTTCATTTTGTACTAGACCCATCCTATGGCTGATACTCCTGGGGGTCAGGATGCCTCAGCATGGGCCCACCAAGGCACCCCCTCCCACCACATCCTGCTGCTGCATTCCAAAACGTATCAGTTACCGTTGGTGTTAATTTTTGGCATTTGGGGCATGTCATGTTATGGTAAAATAGCCTGACAACAGCTCAGGGGAGAAAGGGTTTCTCTGGCTCACAACCTCAGGTTATAGGCCATCGGTGCAGGAAAGCCAAGGCAGGACCTTAAAGGATCACACTCGCGCTTGGATCCCTCCTTGCTTTGTTCTTACACACCCAGAGTTCCTGTTAGTGTATGGTGCCACCCGTGGTGAGCTGGGTTTTCCCATGTCAAGGAAATCTTATCACAGGCCTGCCCGCAGGTCAACCCGACCCAGGGACCTCCTCACTAAGATTTCTTTCTTTCTTTCTTTCTTTCTTTCTTTCTTTCTTTCTTTCTTTCTTTCTTTCTTTCTTTCTTTCTTTCTTNTTTCTTTCTTTCTTTCTTTCTTTCTTTCTTTCTTTCTTTCTTTCTTTCTTTCTTTCTTTCTTCCTTCCTTCCTTCCTTCCTTCCTTTCTCTCTCTCTCTCTCTCTCTCTCTCTCTCTCTCTCTCTCTCTCTCTCTCTCTCTCTCTCTCTCTCTCTTTCTCAAGCTGACAACGAAAGCTCACCATCACAGGGTGCTTGAGGGTTAGATAAGTAGAGGGACTGGCCAGACTGACTAGGGTGCATTTGGTTCAGTTCCAGACATCCAACCTTACCCCTAGTTTTCTAGTTCTTTCTCCCTCCAGGCCTTCTTGGCTCTTTGGTGAGGAGGTAAATGGAGGGATTAGGAACTTTGAAGGAACAGGAAGCCGCCTGAACACTAGTGAGGGGATAGCCAGCCATCCTCAACCTAGATAAGTAAGGTGAGGAACTGGGGTTGGTTCACCTTCACATGGAAGAAATCCTTGCTCTTCTATGCCCACCTGGGTTTCTCAGGAGCCACCTAACCTCGTCATGGTAGAGTCCAGAAAGAGGCCCAGAGGCCCCCAGTCTCTAAACACAAAGTTTCCACTCCACTCCTGGCCATAGACAGTCACTAGGGGTGAGCAGAAGCAGGAGCCTTGGGCTCGGGTGCTTCCTGCTCTGGGGTTTTCCCTGCTCCAGGCTCCTCACCCTGGGCCAGCTGTGGCCACCCTCCAAGCTATACTTAGTTGGCGCCTTCCTTCCCAGAAGTCTCTCCCGTGGGCCCAGTCCACTGCACATTCTTCATTTAAGATGACATGGCAAAGGCGCTCATGTGGCTCGGATGTCTTCAGAGATACGGGGTGCTACCCTGGAAGGAAGAGACCAGAGAGAGGATCGGGTGGGGTGAGACAGGGGGCCTAAGACGGGTCTGCTGCTCCTTGGATCATTGGGGATTGTGGACCGTGAGTCTTTGGAACAGTCCCAGGGAGACTGGTTCCTGTGAGGTCAGAGCCCAGAGCAGCAGAGGGTCCAGACTATGAGATGTGGTGACATAGAAGACAAGGAAGAGGAAGAAAAATGCTTTCCCAAGCATACAGGGGTTTTTTGTCTCTGTGGGTCCTGTGCGAATTGGGTAATACTTGACAACCAGACCTGGTGATTAATAAAGTCACTGTTTTCCTGCCTGTGTCCCTCAGCTAAGCTTCCTGATGATAATGGTGGCAGTTTATTCACCCACAGCTATGCCCTGGCTCCCCCAGGCCATTGGTTTTACTCCAAGGTATCAACATGGGAACAAAAGCTAAGGGGTTATCTGGAAGTCATTCTGTGATGGCATCTCAGGAGGCCTGAGGTTGGCAGAGAACTAAAGAGCTATCCACCCATCTTTCCCCTCCTGGTGCATCCTGGACCTTTTTCTTCATGGCATCAGCAAAGGACCATCCATATCAAGGCACCAGGTGCCTTAGGGCTACTGCTATCTAGATTTGCCATTGCACTGGCCCTGGTCCTCATCTCAACTGCAGGGTTAATGAGGCTCCTCATGAAATCTCCAGATTGACCGGCAGCCTGAGTAAACCCTTAGTTCATTTATTTTGAATGGGAACAGTTGACTGTTAGGCTATGAAGCTGCTGTTAGAGTCACTTGGGGCTAAAAGCACCCCAAATGCATAAGGAGAATACCATCTCTCTGATAGAGATGGTGCAGCTAGGTACAGGCAAACTGACCTGTATGGGCACTATATACTACCCAGAAATGGTGCATATAGGCCACGATGAGCTGGCCCACTGACTCATGGGAAGCAAAAGCTCTGATTATGTCCTTTGTGAGCAGTGTTCCCAGTGTTTGTCTGATCTCCAGCTGTGGTTGGTTAAGCCATCACAGTGTCTGTACATACTTAGAAAGTGATCCCTACCAAATGAGAAACTTTGTACCTCTGGCAGAGACATTAAGCTAAGAGGATGTATAAATATCCGGATATATTTATCTTCTCCTCCATCTAGAGCTGGTTAACCCCAAATGTCACACTTCTTTCCCATGTCTGCTGTTAAAATAAACACCACCCTCCAGCTGGGCATGGTGGTACACACCTTTAACCCCAACACTTAGGAGGCAGAGGCAGGTAGATCTCTGTGAGTTCAAGGCCAACCTGGTCAATGTAGCAAGTTCCAGGCCCGCCAGAGCTACACAGTGAGACCCTATCTCCAAAAACAAAACCAAAACAAAATAATAATAATAATAATAATAATAATAATAACCAACTGTAAACACCAGCGCTTGCTACTGTGTGACGGTCTGGAAAAGGGGCGCCTTCTCTACACTCATGAGTTCAGCCACTGCCTCCGCCTGCCATTGGAGACCTACACTGCCCTTCCCTGCAGGCTCTTTGTTTCTGGCCAGATTCCAGCACACTGAGGACATCCCACATACCAGGGTTTTATTTGTGGGTAAGTGAATGGATTCCTGTGTGTGGACTCCAGCGTGACAAGGGTTAGCAAGCCTTTCCCTCCACTGAGCTCCAAAACCTCCAAGATGTGATGTGGACAGTCTGAGCCACGCTCCCAATTCATCCATTCCTTCAGCTGAAGCCTAAGGCATGAACTACTTCATTCATTCACTCACTCACTCATTCACTTATTCAGCTGAAGCCTATGGCATGCACAGAGCCTGCTGGCCAGAAAACCTGAAAAAAATCTCCATGGCTCTTACTGAGCGAGCTTGCTGGGAAGTGGCAAGAAATATGAGCTGCATGACAAAGCCATCACACTCCCTCACAGGCTCTAAGTCAACACCAGAGACGCTCGCACACCCATGTTATAGGCGCACCATTCATAATAACCAGGAAATGAAACTGGCCTAGATTCCATCAACAAATGAATAGAAAAAAGCAAATGCAGTGTGTATACAGAGTGGGATTTTATTCAGCTGTAAGGAAAATGAAATCATGGCATTTTCAGGAAACTGGATGGAACCGGGAATCATTATGTTAAACAAAGTAAGTCAGCCTCAGAAAGACAAAAGACATATGTTCTCTAGTGTAGAATCTAAATTTAAATTTATATACGTGTGTGTTTCAGTGTATATGTATGTCTGTGTTTGTGGTGTGTATGTCTGTCTCTGTGCATGTATCAGTGTGTATCTGTGTGTGTGTGTATGTGTGTGTGTCTGAGTGTATGATGTCTGTAGATGTTCATATGTCTGTGTATATGCCATGTATGTCTGTGAGTGTATGTCTGTTTTTGTGTGAGGTGTGTTAAGGTTTAGGTTTGTGTGTAAGTGTATGTATGTGTGTGTGTTTGCATGTGTAGTGTGAGGTGTCTGTGTGTATGTGTGTATATCTGTGTGTGTTTGTCTGTGTGGTGTGTATGTCTTTGTGTGTCTCTCTGTGTATGTGTGTGTGTGTTTGTCTGTTTGTGGCAGTTATGTCTGTTTTTGTGTGGTGTGTGTGTCTCTCTCTAAGCATGTGTGTATGCATGTGTGATGTGTATGTGGAGGGTGTATGTCTTTGTGTGTGTATGTGTAGTGTTTGTATGTACATGTGGGATGTGTGCATGTGTATGGGTTGTATGTGTTTCTCTGTGTGTGTCCGGTCTGTCTGTATGTGTAGTATGCATTTGTACTGATCTGTATGTGTGTGTGGTATGCATTCGTACATGTGTGCATATGTGTGATGTGTGTGTGTGGCGTGTGTGTGTGGTATGTGTGTATGTATGGTATGTGTGCATGTATATGAAATAAAACTAGGAAGGGGGCTGTGAGAGGGAGGAAAAACTCCTAAGGCAGAGTAAAAGAGAGACAGACACATGCCATGAAAGAAGGAAGACTCCAGATCATATAGACTTTAATATTAAAGACTTTAATATAGACCTTTGCTTCAGAAAGCTCAGCCTCAAGATCCGGCATTAGGGGCCTAAAGAGATGGCTCACTGGTTAAGAGCACTGGCTGTTTTTCCAGAAGACTTAAATTCGATTCTCAGTACCCACAGTAGCTCACAACCAATTGTAACTCCCTTTCCAGGGGATCTGATGCCCCCTCTGGCCTCTGAGTGAACTGCATGAACATGATGGATCAAACACCCAGAAGCACAAAGTAAAAATAAAGAAATAGGGTTGGAGAGATGACTCAGTGGCTAAGAGTACTGACTGCTCTTCTAGAGGTCTTGAGTTCAATTCCCAGCAACCACATGGTGGCTCACAACCATCTGTAATGGGATCTGATATCCTCTTCTGGTGTGTCTGAAGACAGCTACAGTGTACTCATATACATAAAATAAATACATCTTTAAGGAGAGAAAGAAAGGAAGGAAGGAAGAAAGAAATCTTTAAAAAATGCAGCATCTTGTCTTTAGTGTCAACTCAACCTTAGTTCTTATGTCATAGTTCTTGTGGTGTCTTTTGAATCAATAGACTCTGGAGATGCAACCATTCATATATTTCAGCATCACAGGCACTTGAGCTTGCTTGGGGGGGGGGGGATGTATGCATAAAATGAACTTTGAAGGCCCTGTCTGAACCAGTCCTTATCCAGACACACTGACAACTGCTGTCCTACTGAGGCTAAAGGGAGGCCTGGGTCCTCTCTTCTCGGCAAACAGTTACAACGGTGGATTTACAGTCCTAGTTATGTCTCATACCGAGGCAAGAGATCATTATTAAATGAGAGATGCTTTCCTTGCCACAAACAGATTGTCAAAAGATCCAGTACGTAGTTTGCATTTGCTGCTTAAGAAAAAGAGCTAAATTAAGATGGCTTAAATTTGCATAAGTAAACTTTCACATCATTAGAATTCAAACAGGAAGAGAGAAGCAGCGAAACTCAGAAGGGGCCTCAGATTACAGGCCATGCCTCAGGAATCCTGGAGGCACTTCCCCATATCTTTCTTGGGTTTCTGTCTTACCTTCCCAGTTAATATTGCACTTACATATTGAATAACCCCAGACTGAAACTTTTATGTCTGAGGAACAGAAGTTTAATAAAAATGTACCCAATGTACCTAGAGAAGAAATTTAACGTTAAAGGAGAAATCTTTATGTTAACAGAGTAATGTCTCCCGAGAAGTGTCGTGATAACTACAAACCCATCCCCATTGATCATTAACCAAGGAACTGCCCCAGAGACTTGCCTGCAGGCCAATCTCACCAAGGCATTTTCTCAGTTAAGATCCTCTCTACCCAGATATATCCAGGTTTGTGTCAAGTTGACAAACCAACCAGTGTACCTCCAAGGCCACCCTTTTCTAATTGGCCCTCAGAGATGTGGGTTGTGATATTTCTCAATTCTTCTATAATCACGGAAAGACGAGGCCAGTTCAGATAGAGATGCTCCATTGCATCCGAGAGTTAGCCAACTGTGTGTTTCTTCACGACTTTTTGAAATGGCTCATTGCAATTATAGATGAAAGCAACTTTTGACGTTGCATTATATTGTTTCCAAATGAGGGACCCTGGGTCTTTCACCAAAACCCCAGCTGGAATTCTAGCACCAAAAACAGACTCCACTTTTGTGTGGGCAAGCAGGAAGCTTGATTCGACCTCATGTTTGTATCTCATTAAGACTCAGCCCCAGGCATGAGAGGCCTCACAGGCTCCGGTTACGCCTGCTCCTTAGGGCTGAGTGTCCCTTGGCAGTGCTGGCTTATTAGGGGACCTTCTGCTCCAGAAATATGTTCCTTATTGCCCGTGATTTAAGAGCTATCCATGTCTGCCTCTGAAGAAAACGCAGATTGCAATCACAAGAGAAGCTTCCAGTGGCCTGAGGCTCCTTCAGGCTAACACCTCACTACTTCATGTGTAAACTCTTGAGCTAAGTTCACATCTGTACCCATACGGTTACCATATTCTCTCTGCAGGCCCAAACTGCCCCACTGTATGTTGGGCACCACACTTGAGGTGATTACCTCCCCCACCCCCTGCAAATAGCACATTTATTGCTTCCAGTGGGTGTGTGACATGCAGCTGCACCTGAAGACCCTTGATCCTGAGCCCTGTGCATCATGGGAGCACACTTATGAGCTGTGGTCTCAGAAGCAGTAGCCTAGCTTTTGAATTAAAAAGTAGCATCGTGGCTAGGCAGTGGTGGCGCACGCCTTTAATCCCAGCACTTGGGAGGCAGAGGCAGGCAGATTTCTGAGTTCGAGGCCAGCCTGGTCTACAAAGTGAGTTCCAGGACAGCCAGGGCTTACACAGAGAAACCCTGTCTCGAAAAACAGACAAACAAACAAACAAAGTGGCATCGTCATGGGAACTGGAGAGGTGGCTCAGTGGTTAAGGATGCACACTGCTCCTGCAGAGCACTAGACTTCAGCTCCCAGCACTGTGATGCAAGGCTCATTCATAACTGCTTGTACCTCTGGCTCCAGAGATAAGGTATCTGAACCTCTGGCCTCCATGGGTATCTGCTTTCATGTGCACATACCCCCACCATCACCCCTAAACATACACGTATAAATAATTTCAAATGAATATAAATAAATATGATTAAAATGGCTTCTCCATAATATGACTTTTTTTTTTTTTTTTTTAGACAGGGTTTCTCTGTGTAGCCCTGGAGGTCCTGGAACTCTCTGTGTAAACCAGGCTGGCCTGGAAGTCAGAAATCTGCCTGCCTCTGCCTCTCAAGTGCTGGGATCAAAGGTGTGTGCCACCACTGCAGGGCTCATAATATGACTCTTAAGACATTCATTAAAAAGAAGTTCTCATTTCTATACCACACATGTACACACACACACAATCTCTCTCTCTGTCTCTCTGTCTCTGTCTCTGTCTCTCTCTCACACACACACACACAGACAGACAAACACAGACACAGACAGACAGACACACACGCAGAAGAAGAGGAAGAAAGAGATGGAGGTAGGAACGGAAGAAAAGGAGGAAAAGAAATCAAATGTCAGAGCCTCTTCCTCGCTAGCAAATGAAGGGGCGCGGGCCTGCCCTGGGGGGCACAGGCCCGCCCTGGGGGGTGTTCCTTTCTGAGGTCCTAGGTTATTTTCAGGGACTGTGTTGTGGGTTTCAAGGCAGTGTGGGCCCCACAGGAACCCTGTGTGCAAGTCTGGGCTGACTCTGCTCTCCCTGCGGCTGTCTCCGGGCTGCTGCTGTGGCCAGGCCTGAGCAGCTGCCTCTTCCTTAGAACCCATCACTCTTCGTCCAGCCAAGGAGGCAGGGGATTTGCCTGCTTCATGCAGCTTAAGTGTCACAGGTTAAGGTAACCCACGAATAAAGACCCCTACCCCATGTCCCACTTCTAGAAGATACTAGAAACAGAGAATGGATAAGACTTGGGGACCGTGACTCTTCATGATCCTGCAGAAGCTGGGTGGAGATTAAGGAAATCACTAGGTTTCCTGTACCATTAGTGCCTGTGTAGGGGGGGACTGGAGTCCCTGTTTCCTCCTTCTGGGCTCCAGGAACCTGGCCTCTAAGAACTAGCACACCTGGTTGAGGGCAATGGGGCTGAAAGGCAGGCCTATTGGGCAATAGGGTTGGGCCAGCCCGGTGAGGTCACCCAGCACGGATAAAGGGCCCCGGGGAGAGGGCAGAAGCTAGGCTTGTCCTCTAGGTCTCCCAAGACCACAGACATGAGGCTGCTCATCCCTGCTTTGATGTTTCTTGAGGCCCTTGGTGAGTTCAGGTGCCCAGGGGTGGGGTGGGGTGGGGTGGGGGAGAGGTCACCTGTGGGAAACTGGGCACTAAATGCACTCTTCTGTTATCTAGGGAAGACTGTTGAGTTCAGAGAGGGTGAGACGTTTGCTTAAGTCCCACAGGGCATCTGAGTTTAGACACTAGCTTTTGCAAGGACTGTGTGACTGCCTTACCCTTCTGACCCTTGATTTCTTGATTTTAAAACTGGGCGGACTCAGACCTGCTTCAGGGAGTACTTGTCTGCCACAGTGGTACCCAGGTCCCAGTTCCAGGGAAATCCCTGGCTACTGAGGGAATGCCTGCCCCCTTCAGGGAACACTGGCTGTGGAGAGCCTTAGCACAGAAAGGGGTGCTGCAGGGGCTGGGGAGGGAGTGTGTGCTGTATGTAGCACTGGGATTTGCAGGACGGGACACTGAGGAGCTTGGTCACCCTGGTTATGCCCCCCAGCAGCACAGGATGGGACACTGAGGAGCTTGGTCACCCTGGTTACGCCCCCCAGCAGCAGAAAGGAGTTCCTGGCTTGGCTTCTTGCCTTGCTTATGCAATCCTTGTCTTGAGATGTGGCTCCTCTCTTTGTGGGCTCCTTTCATTCCCAAGCTCACCCATTGTCCAGCTATACCAACTCCCTCTTCCTGCCCCTCTCCAGTCCCAATGCGCACCCCCTCATGCATACAGAGCATCCTTCTGCTCATAGATTCTCTGGCCACATCTCCTTTGCTTGGTCACTAGCTGCCAGTCCACTCTGCTCCTTCCTAAGGCAGCACTCCGATCTCCATCCGGGTCCCGTGAGTCCCAGCTTCACTACCTCCCAAGAAGGCTTCTTTGTACCAGCACTGGGGACCCTCCACGTCTGACTCTACACCCTTTCTTAGTCCTCCTGCTGCTGGAACCCACATCTAACCCAGGCATCCTATACAGGGAGGCTAGCTCAGTGGTCAGTGGTGCTGGTGCCCAAACGCCTATGTTCAAAATCTAGAGTCAACACAACTTAGCCGGAAATTCATATAACTTGATAAAGCTACACAATGCCTAGAACTATGGGGGTGTTGACGAAAATCACACTGAGGGTAGATGAGGTGACCCAGTGAATAAAGGTGCTTGCTACCAAAACTGAAGACAGAAGTTCTAGTCCCAGAACTCATTCAATGGAATCACCAACTTTCTATATATAAATTTATCTTTTCTGGTCAAGTGTGGTGGTGCACACCTTTGATTCTAGCACTTGGGAGGCAGAGGCAGAGGCAGAGGCAGAGGCAGAGGCAGAGGCAGAGGCAGAG
>NC_034599.1:104414196-104423855 GCF_900095145.1 Mus pahari
GGCAGAGAGGCCGAGGCAGAGAGGCAGAGGCAGAGGCAGAGGCAGAGGCAGAGGCAGAGGCAGAGGCAGAGGCAGAGGCAGAGGCAGAGGCAGAGACAGGCACTTGAACTCTGTGAGTTCAAGGTCAGCCTGGTCTACATAGTGAGTTCCAGGATAGCAAAGGCTACATAGAGATTCAAAAAAAAAAAAAAAAAAAGTGGAGTTATCCAAGTCTTAGCTTCCTTCATCTAGACATGTTATATGTATGTGCATTACTTTTTTATAGTTGAAGAATATTCCATTGAATGGATGTACTGCATTTTCTTTAACTATTCCTATTCACCAGTGTTGGGATTTAGGTAGTTAGTTGGGTTTTTTGTTGTTGTTGTTGTTGTTGTTGTTGTTGTTGTTATTTTGAGCTTTTTTTCTATCTAAATAATGCTACTATGAATACTAATGATAAATCTTTATACAGATTTATGTTTTTTAAAAAGATTTATTTATTTTATGTATATGAGTACACTGCAGCTGTCTTCAGACACACCAGAAGAGAGTAGACACACCAGAAGAGGGCATTGGATCCCATTACAGATGGTTGTAAGCCACCANGTGTTTGCTGGGAATTGAACTCAGGACCTCTGGAAGAGTAGTCAGTGCTCTTAACCTCTGAGCCATCTCTCCAGCCCCAGATTTATGTTTTTATTTCTATGAGTAATTGCCAACCTGTTTCCCAAAGTGGCTTTACAGTCTCAGCAATGTAAGAAGGTTTCCATGTTTGCAACACTAAGATCCACTGTGCACATAAGGAAAACATGAGCTACGCCCTTCCCTGCCAAGTTCTTCTAGGACAAGGCTGATGGAGGTCAACACAATGATCCTTGGAGTGGATCATCTTTGGGGGTGGGGTGGGTGTCTGAGTTTCACCCCTCCGTGGTCCAGCAGCTTAGCTTAACTAGAGTACAGCAGCTGAACAAGACCACGTAAGATGGAGGAAAGCAGGGCAGTGACCACAGACAGTCTAGAGAATGCCATCGGACATCGGGGAGGTCTTCCCCACGGACACTGCTGGACTCCATTCTGTCTTTCTCCCAGGACTCTGTCTAGCTAAGGCAACAACTGTCCGATGGTGTGCTGTGTCAAATTCTGAGGAACAAAAATGTTTAAGGTGGCAGAACGAGATGAGAAAAGTGGGTGGCCCGCCGCTCCGTTGTGTCAAGAAATCCTCCACCCGCCAGTGCATCCAGGCCATTGTGGTAAGCTAATGCTCCAACCTGAGCAAAGGAAAGCAAGGAGAGAGGTGTGCAGTCCAACCGCAAGTTCGAGTCTCTGTTCCCTCTGCTTCACTTCCTGGGCACCGGTCAGTTGAGAGCAGTCCTTGCTCACAGAAACTGATGTCTCTTGATATCTAAAGAAAGACAAATGACAGGCCTCTTATGGGGTAACTGTGATCTTATTTCAAATTGTTCATAGGAACTATTTTTTTAAAAGCCTAAGCAGCCATATTTGATGAATGTGTAATGTCTCTAATCCCTTGAGAAATAAGCCTGGTGCAGCCCTAGATGCCATATCCCAACTGTTGGGTAGAGATGGCCAGGACTCTAGACATTAAAGACACTTGTTTGCCCTCCAGCACCTATGTAAAACCTAGAGATAGTAGCTTTCCCACGTGGCCCCTGGGTATAGGAAGTAGAGATCAGAGGTCTAAACAAACTGGTGAGCTCCAGGTTTGGCAAAAGACTTTGTCTTAAAGCGTAAGCCAAAGAGAGAGATGGAGGAAGACACCAGAAGTCGAGCTCTGGCCTCCACACGTTCATGTCCTCCAGTGTGTGAGCACATCCCAAGACTGAAAATACACATAAAGGCAAAATAGGGGATAAAGTATGTGGACCAAACAGCTTTAAATACAGAAGATTGTGACAGCATGACTAAGAGTAACTGAAGTGGACAGGCATATGTAGGGGGGCAAACACAACTTCAGGAGTTAAAGCCCTGGAGATGCTTACTGCTCACAGCGAATGACCCCCCGACCTGTGCCGTCATCTTCTAGGAGGGACATATGGACATACGAAGGGCTAACTCATTCTGAAGCCCTGAAGTCTTTTCTCCTGAAGCATGTCTGGCCCATTTTCTTTCAGACAAACAGAGCTGATGCCATGACTCTTGATGGTGGCACTATGTTTGATGCAGGAAAGCCCCCCTACAAACTGCGACCTGTAGCAGCTGAGGTCTACGGGACCAAAGAGCGTGAGTTCTTTTTCTGGGGACTCTGAAACCTTGTGACTGCGTTGTGGCTATGGAGCAGTTTCTGTGGAGTGGGAGTGGATGAGCAAAAAGAGGCAAACCTAGTCAGGGTCTCGCACTGGGGAACAGAGTCTCTGGACTCTGGATCAAGACAGATCCTCCTGATGCTTGGGTCTCCTTGCCACAGCAGCTTGGGTGGAGTGGATTCTTCATCTGGGCTAAGCCCTGTCAAGTCCCCCTGCCCCTTTGCAGAGCCCCGGACTCACTACTATGCGGTAGCAGTCGTGAGGAACAGCAGTAACTTTCATCTGAATCAACTCCAAGGCCTGAGGTCCTGCCACACAGGCATCGGCAGGAGTGCGGGGTGGAAGATCCCTCTAGGGGTACTTCGTTCATACCTGAATTGGAATGGGCCACCTGCATCCCTCGAGGAAGGTAAAACAGCTTGTGGGGGAGCGGGGAGAGATCCTGAGTGGGCCAAGCTGGGAGTTTCTAGTCTCACTGTAGACACAAGCCACTTTGGGATGGGTTTCCATATGGGATGAGACCAAGGTTGGGCAGAGGGAGGCTAATCAAGCAGAAGCACGGGCCATCACACCAACAACTCTGGGAGCCTCCAGTAGCTGTTCTCTGGGCAAAGATGCATGTCTGAGTTCCGAAGCCCACTCAGCTCTGTCCTGTTCTGCCTGGCAGAGGAGGCGGCTCTCAGTCTGTGGGGGGCAGGTGGCAGCTATTCCTGGGAGACAGGATTGCAGTGGCCGGGATCTGCTCATCCTCTGTGGCCTATTTCTCTGTGTTTGACAGCGGTATCCAAGTTCTTCTCCAAGAGCTGTGTTCCCGGTGCCCCAAAGGATAGATTCCCCAACCTGTGTAGCTCCTGTGCGGGGACAGGAGCCAACAAATGTGCCTCTTCCTCCGAGGAACCCTACTCAGGTTACGCTGGAGCTGTGAGGTGAGCGACACCATTCCCTCCTCCTCCGTGGCCCATGGCCGCACAGCTTCAGGCCATGGTGCGGGATGGAGATGGTTCCACTGATGTGCGGATGGAGAACCCAAGTCCTAAAAAGTGGTTGGCCTCCCTACTACGTGTCCTTCTCCATCCCCTTAGAGGCCCGACAAGCCCCCAAACTCTGCATCACTTTGATGGAAGCTAACTTGGTTATGGCCCCTCTGATCACCTCACGCCTGACTTTGCTTTCCTATTCTCTTGGGTTGTCCTGCTAACTTCCTCCCTGCCTCCACCCCATCTGGGTGGGGCAGCCATTGTGGCCTTGATATTTGGTCCAACTCAGGCCTCTCTCTAGAGTAGGAGAGGGTGACCTCTGTCTGACTTCCTCCTCTGGCCTCTGTGCCGTCGCCGAGGCTCAGCACCTCCTCTCCAGTCCTTTCCTGGAGCTCCGGCACTTTTGTGGAGTGAGTTCCCTAGGTTCTTGCTGGCCTTGGCACATTTGCCCACTCAGCATGGAGAGAAAGGGCCCCACGGCTGGGGACACCTCATCTTTAACTGCGCTCTTCTCATTTCACAGGTGTCTGAGAGACAACGCTGGAGATGTGGCTTTTACCAGAGGAAGCACGGTACTTGGTAAGGGCAAGGGCGAGGCTGTGGGTGTGGCCACCTCTTATGTGCTTTTGTCATAACTGTGATGTGCGGGTCACCAGATCCCCCAGTTGTGATCAAGTTGCCTACTGGGTCCAACTCTTCTTTTAGGTTTTTCTTTTAAAAATAAAAACTTTAAGATTAATTATGATTTTACATGCATGGGTGTTTTGTCTGCATGTATGTCTGTGCACCACATGAGTGCCTGGTACTCACAGAGACCAGGAGAAGGTGTCAGATCCCTTGGGACTGGAGTTACAGATGGTTGTGAGCTGCTATGTGGGTGCTGGGAATCGAACCCAGGTATTCTGGGAGAGTAGCCACTGAGCAACCTCTCCAGCCCCTACCTCATGCTCTGAAATCTCCCACCCCTACCCCCTTCTCCTTCCCCTCGCAGACACTCTCACCAGGGAGCTCTTCATGTGCTCACCAAGGTGTACACGCCTTTGCACCATAAACTTCACTGGCTTGTGTCTCTGGATTCTGAGTTCACACAGGTTTTACTGAACAGTAGAAGCAGCGCTAGCCCAAGGCTCTCCACTCAGCGTTGAGGGTCTGAGGTTGATCCGTGGTTTTACTACACGGGTAACTCCGTGGTTCTTACAGTAGAAGAACAATCTGTGGAACATGTCTACCATATTTAACATCTCTGTCAGTCTAATGGTAGACAGCCAGGCACAGCCGTCCTCCTTTCTGCCACACACTGTCCTCCTTTCTGCTTTACCTTTGTGAGTGCTCAGGAATAGTTCATTCCTTTTGATTCAATTTCATCAACTCTGTGATCAGAATTCTCTTGGGGGAGAAGGAGAGCCCACAGCTCAAGGTCGTGGCCACGTGTCAGCTTATCTTGACACGTTTCTCTTCCTTCCAGAGGAGTTACCAAATAAAGCCGAAAGGGACCAGTACAAGCTGCTCTGCCCAGACAACACCTGGAAGCCGGTGACAGAATACAAGGAGTGCCACCTGGCTCAAGTCCCTTCACATGCTGTTGTAGCCCGAAGTACGAATGACAAAGAAGAGGCCATCTGGGAGCTTCTCCGCCAGTCACAGGTACACTTACACATGCACAGCACCCCTTGCCTGCTTTGGTTTAGGGGTGGGGAGGGCCTCTTTTTCCCTAACTTCAGCAGTAGAGAGAGTTCGGTAGTTTAAGGACCCTGGGCTCTGACTCTCCCTTGGACAGCAGAGACATAGGAACCTCCTTCAGTGTCAGCCCCTAGCAGGCTTTCCTGGGCTCCCGTAGAGGCAGGGATGGGTACCGGATGCTATTCTTAGGTTCCCCCAAGGACCTTGGGACAAAACCTCTTTCTGATGAGGTAAGTTATCGTTGAGTTCGTGTCTCTGCATGGAGCTCCAATATCAATTCCATTTGAATTGTCCCCAAATCCCAAGTAGCTATTTCCCACACTGAGTTTTGGTTCCTTCCTGTCTACTGCTGGTGACCATAATTCTATTTTCTTTCCTTAAACAGGAAAAGTTTGGAAAAAACAAAGCATTGGAATTTCAGCTCTTTGCCTCCCCCTCGGGACAGAAGGATCTGCTGTTCAAGGACTCTGCCATTGGCTTTGTGAGGGTTCCCCTGAAGGTCGATGTAGGGCTCTACCTTACCTTCAGCTACACCACATCCATACAGAACCTGAATAAAAGTAAGTGGACCCCAGGCAGGAACCTAAGGGTACTGAGCTGGCAGTGAACTGTGGGTGAGCTCTGCTCTGGGAGGGTCTCTCCTCTACTGGTGGGGCTGACACACATACAAGGGTCTCTGTCAGTCAAGTCAAGGCCATTGTGAAAAATGTCTCCAAAAAAGTCCCAGATGCTGGACTAATGCTTCCATATTCCTCTCTGTATGCCAGGATCCCAAGGCCTCTTATTAAGTGAGAAAGAGAGGCATGGACTAAGAAGAATCTGGGGAGATTACTCCAGAGGCTAGGTGGAAACCCCCCTTCTGTGTTGGGATTGGAACTTGGCTGTAGAGATTACAAATTTGGCTGTATTTATCCTACTTGGGAGGGCTTAGAGTGGGAGTCTGAGTGAACAGGAGGCTGTACTGTGATACCTGCTGGTGACTGTGGGCCTTATGAGCGGTGGTCAGGGCTCGGTCAAGTTCCTCTAAGCCAGACTTTGGAGTATACACTAGTTTCCATGTCATGAAGCTTTTATTCTGAGGGATAGAACATTAGGCATTTCGTTCATTACACCAAGGACTGATGGTTGAATTAGAAGTCAGAGAAGCCCTCAGAAAGAACAGAATGAGAAACAGAAAGCCTTCATTCTGGCCGAATTGGTTTGAGGGCTGTGATTCAGGGGAAGGGAAGGTCTCACACAGATTCCTCAGTCCCAGAAGATCTGGGTAGGAACTTGATCCCCAAGGAGGGCAGAGGTGGGAGTGAGGCAGCGCCCCGAGTGTTCCTCACCACTGTCCTTCCCCACAGAGCAGCAGGATGTGATAGCCTCAAAGGCCCGGGTCACGTGGTGTGCCGTGGGCAGTGAGGAGAAGCGCAAGTGTGATCAGTGGAACAGAGCGAGCCGAGGCAGGGTCACCTGCGCCTCATTCCCCACCACAGAGGACTGCATCGTCGCAATCATGGTAGGGAGCCAGGGTCACATGAGCTGTGGGCAGTGGGCTTCTTACAGGGCATGGACCATGGTCATCTGCTTACAGTGAGGTTGGTCACACGAGAGGCGACTGTGAAGAAGGAACACCCAAAAGAGAGGGTGGGCTTGGGACCACTCATGCACATGTGTTGCATAAAGGAGCAGCCTTCTAGGTTTGAAAACCAATTTGTTGTGGAATTTCTACCCTTTCCAGTAAAAGTACAATTTAGGGTTATTAGGTTCATTTGGAAAATATGGAAGTTTTAGCAACTCTCTTTCTCTCTCTCTCTCTCTCTCTCTCTCTCTCTCTCTCTCTCTCTCTCTCTCACACACACACACACACACACACACACACACACACACCTCTGCATGCAACTTCATATAGAAATATTTGCAGTGAGAGTTTTGAAATTCCCCACCCCAGGTTTCTCTGTCCGTGTAGCCCAGAGCAGGACTGTACATGTTATACTCTTTTGATCCCTCGTTCAAATAAACAGTATACCATGGATACTTCCCCACATCAACGCTAATCTTGGGAAGCAGTTTTAAATGCTTATTTTATTTTATGTATATGTGTGAGTGTCTGAGCGTGTATTGTATGGGAGCCACATGCATGCAGGTGCCAGAAGAGGGTGTCAGATCCTCAGGAAGTAGAGTTAGAGACAGCCGGAGCTGCCATGTTGGTGCAGGAACTGAACTCAGGTTCACTGGAAGAGCAATGGGTGCTCTTAGCCGCTGAACCAAATCTCTTGTCCCCTCTCATCATTTTTAATGCCGTTGTATAGCAGTGCTGACTGGGCAAAGGAGCGTACAGTCCTGATAAATTCGTGTTTCTGCATGGGGTGTGGCTTGTTCATTCTCATGAGTCACCTTGATACCCAAGCTCTCGGTACCACTTCGAGTGCCATGCTAAGAAGCAGAAGTTAGCTGAGAGCAGCTTTTCTCAGCATGTCTTCGTGAGTGAAGCTGGTTCAGAAGGGAGAGTCAGGAGTTCTGGGGTACAGGGGGAGTTCTGTTCAGAAGACAGAGTTAGTGTCGCAGGTGTGTGGGTGACCAGTGTACGGTGAGACCAGTGGAGGACTGACTCCATGTGGTATTCCTCGGGGTGTTAACGTGCAAACAACACGTGTCTTGAGGCCATCCCAGAGAGCTCTGAAGACAGTATCTTTCTGAGGTGTGTGTGACCATCTCTGTCTCTGCAGAAGGGAGAGGCTGACGCCATGAGCCTGGATGGAGGCTATGTCTACACTGCGGGCAAGTGCGGTTTAGTTCCGGTCTTGGCGGAGAACCAGAGTAAGTGGAGTTGATGACCGTTCCAGGCTATGCCATATGAGGTTGGCTTGGGGGTAGGGAGGTGTTACCCCACCCACTAGATCCTGGAGGAGATGGAGAGAGAATCAGAAGAAGGAATGAATGAAAGGGGCCATCACACCCACTGCACCCCATCCCCTCAGATCGACAAATCACGGTAGTTTACTTCTTGATTAAAACAAAAACAAAGACATCTTTGGGAATGGTGAGATGACTCAGTTGGTACAGGTGACATCGGTTGCCAAGCCTGATGACCTAAGTTTGATGCCTAGGACCCACATGGTGGAAGGAACCAACTCCCACAAACTGTATGCAGCCCTCTATGTATGCACACACAGGTCATGTGCACCTGACACCATATGTATATATTACACATTATTATAAATATGTATTTATTAATATATATGTTGCACACACACACAGAACATGTATGTGCTGAGAGTAGGTATGTACTGACAACATGCATGTGCTGCTAGCATGAATACACTGATAGCATGAATATACTGACACCCAGATGAAGGGTCAGCCATCCCCAGGAGTCACCCTGTGCCCTGCTGTCACCATACTCCCAAAAAGCAGTGACTCTCCTGACTTCCAAAGACATAGATCACCTTGCCTCTCCTTTAAGTTAATGGGAAAAGAATTGAGCATTTGATGCCTGGTGTGCCTTGTTCAGCATTATTTCTGTGATAATCACCCACACAAAAGTGTGGCTGCTGATTATCCAGTCTCATGGCTGCATAACATTCTACTGTGTGACCGGATCGCAGTGCTTCTCCATCATCTTTGTGGATGGGTATTTCGGTGATTTCCATCTGGTGGTTATTGTGAATGATACCTCGACGGCCATCCACGTCCATGTCTATGATGAAAATGTGTATTTATTTCTGCTGCGGTGATATACCGAGGCGTTCCCTTTGACTTCGATCTTGTCATATTGTGGGCCTTTGAAAGTTTGTGGCCTCTCAGGAAATCTGAGTTGTCAGTAACGTTTTGCTTGTCTTTGCCCCTTCAGAATCCTCCCAAAGCAATGGCTTGAATTGTGTGGACAGACCAGTGGAAGGTAAGTCGGGGGACTAACAAGTCACCACTCAAGAGCAGGCAGGGGGAACATCACTAACCACACAGAGGCCAAGCCCGGAAACTGTTATTACAAATACAAATGGTTGATGGAGGAATAATTACAATTAATGTCTGAATGCATTCTCACGCTTGCTGGGGACTTTCATGTGGTCACTCTTGGTGCAGGCTTCTGTGGAAAGAGAAATGTTGCCCCCCGCATTCTGTACATTCCAGGGAACAGTGGCCCAGAGAGTCCCCAGTGCCCCCACTCTCACTCATACTGGTACATGCTGGTGCACATGCTGGATTTGAACCAGGGCTTCTCGCCTCCTCAAGCCCAGGGCTCTGCACTAGCCTCAGCTGCTCTCTGGAGTCGGAGCTTGCTGAGCTTTGGAAACCTTGGTACTTGCCCTCAGTTGGGGTGTCAGATGCCTTCGAGAGGAGTACAGTGACCATGTTAACTCCCTCACCGTGCTGGGCTGGTTGCACTCAGCTCTGGGTGGTCCTTGGGTGTGTGCCCTTAGCATTCATGAAGCTCATCTACTGGCCACCACAGCACTTACCCGTGTGTGTGATTTGTGCATTGCTGAGACCAACCTCATTGTTCAGGGTCTGTTGCCCCTGGGTAAAGGTTTATAACTCAGCAACACTATGTGGCTGGTTGAGGACAGTTTCCTGTAACCACTTAGAGGATCAATTTTTCATATTATTTTATTTAACAATGCAGATTGGTCTGTCCTTGACACAGAACACCTTTTTTTAAAATTTCTGTTTCTTTTCCTTCTTTCCTTCTTTCCTTCTTTCCTTCTTTCCTTCTTTCCTTCTTTCCTTCTTTCCTTCTTTCCTTCTTTCCTTCTTTCCTTCTTTCCTTCTT
>NC_034599.1:104423860-104431096 GCF_900095145.1 Mus pahari
CTTCCTTCCTTCCTTCCTTCCTTCCTTCCTTCCTTCCTTCCTTCCTTCCTTCCTTCCTTCCTCCCTTCCTTCCCTCCTTCCTTTCATTTTCCTAACAATGGCCAATGATCCATGGTCACGTAATCCTGTTGTTTTTCCGGCCTGGGTTGGAGACACTGTACTTGAATCCATGGGCACCCTGGAAGCTAAGATGGTCTCTCTGTCATCCATTGCACAAGGGTACCTTGCTGTAGCAGCAGTTAGAAGAGAAGATGCTGGCTTTACCTGGAGCTCTCTAAGAGGCAAGAAGTCCTGCCACACTGCCGTGGACAGGACCGCGGGCTGGAACATCCCCATGGGCCTGCTTGCTAACCAGACCAGATCCTGCAAATTTAGTAAGCATATGGGAGGGTCTCATGGGATGGCTGTCCTGGGTCTGGGAGTGAGTACTTGAGGCTGTGGAACCTCAGGGAAGGGAGAGGGCAGGATGGTTGCTGACTGGTTGTCACTTGTAGGCCTATTTTTAGAATAGTTAGGTTCTCCTTCTGGTCACCTCATGGAACCTTATGAGTTAGCAGCTAGCTGAATTGTTAACAATCAGATGCATTTTTTTTTTTTGTAATCATAAATCTGGTACAATAGCTTGAATTTCTAATGTAGGCAAGAATGCAATAAAACAGGCATTTTCAAATATTTTCACCTGTATAAAAAACTGATACTTGGACTGGAGAGATGGCTCAGTGGTTAAGAGCACTGGCTGCTCTTCCAGAGGTCCTGAGTTCAATTCCCAGAAACCACGTGGTGGCTCATGACCATCTGATAGAATCCGATGCCCTCTTTGATGTGTCTGAAGAGAGTGACAGTGCACTCACATACATAAAATAAATCTTTTTTAAAAAAATCCTGATGCCTTTTAAGAATGTTTCCAGAGAGTTGGCCCCCAGTACTCCTGAACACAATTCATTAGACCTACCTAGTACCATGGGTGTTCCAGCCACAGGGACATACAGCCATCGGGCACCTTCTTTTTATTGAGAAGCCTGGGTTTCTAATTCTGATTTTAAAAAATAAAAAGAAGTCAGGTGGTGGAACAAGAGGCCTATCTGTGTAGTGCGGCCTTCTCAGATACCAGCCAGATATCCTACCCATTTCTACAGTCTGAAGCCTTTCTGATTGCCAGTGGGTCTTTGGTTGGTGGTAGAATGTCATTCTGGGGTGACAAGTGTCCTGACTGTGCTGTCTATGTACTGAGCTATGCCATCTGCTGGGTAGACTTTTTGTCGACGGTGGCCCGAAGCACTAACTCATCTTCTTCCCTTATCCAGATGAATTCTTTAGCCAAAGCTGCGCCCCTGGGGCTGACCCCAAATCCAATCTCTGTGCCCTGTGTATTGGTGATGAGAAGGGTGAGAATAAGTGTGCCCCCAACAGCAAAGAGAGGTACCAAGGCTACAATGGGGCTTTAAGGTGAGTCTGGGGCAGAGCACCACCAGCCCAGGGCCTCAGCCCTCATTCTCAACAAGTGGCACTGTGGTTGGGGTGGGCCGCTCTCATAGAAGAGTCAAGGATCAAAGGGGCAGAAGAAGCTAGAGCCTCCTGTCCTACCCAACACCCCAGAGAGTAGAGGTTGGGCTGCAGGGTCACGGGGCTGCAGGGCAGCAGGGCTCAGCTTTATCACCCTCAAAGCCAATGGGTAGAGAGTGTTTCAGTGAATTTCACAGAATTCTAGTGACCATCACCCTTCCTTCTCCCTCCCTCACATCACCATTATCTTATGTTTTTAGTTTTCTCCTTGATTTTGGCCTTGAAGGGGCTGGAGAGATGATTCAGCCGCTGAGTGCTTGCTGTTCCATACAGAACTGAGTTCAGTTTCCAGGATCCCAATCAGGCCTAGGGGATCCAGTGTCCTCCTCTTATATCCAGAGTACCCACATGTGCACATATGTACATACAGGCACACACATACACATAAATAATAATAGGCCTCTTAAAAAAGAAGCGACAAAGAGAAAGCTACATTACCATACCTTCTCAGTGCTGCATGGGTCACAATGACTGTACAGCTCACATTTACTTGGGTATTGCTTCTCACAACCCTGTGTAGGACGTGAGACCCATGTGGAGGCTCCTTCCTCCATCCTTCCTTTTTTTGGTTTTTGTTTTTGTTTTTGTTTTCATTTTTTTTCAAGACAGGGTTTCTCTGTATAGCCCAGGCTGTTCTGGAACTCACTTTGTAGACCAGGCTGGCCTCGAACTCAGAAATCCACCTGCCTCTGCCTCCGAGTGCTGGGATTAAAGGCGTGCGCCACCACGCTTGGCCCCCCATCCTTCCTTTAACACCAGATGTTGTCACAGACCCTCACATGACAATAATCAAATGGGACTTTGGGCTTTTAAATATAAGTTCAATAATTTTGCTCCCGTGAAACAATGACTTTTTTTTTTTTTTTTGGCTGTATCTAAATGATTTGTAAACACTGATTTTTTTAAGTGTACAAAACATGTCCTTAAAGTTTCACATATAGAAAATCTACAGCATGATTCACTCTTATTGATTGATTGATTGATTGATTGATTGATTGATTAAGTCACTCTTTAAATAGATAAGTTTGATAAGAAGAACCCAAGGGAATCCTGGGATCTGTTTTCCCCAGACTTGAAGCATGGTATTCTCTCTCTGGAAATATCTGCACATCCTTGTTCCTGTTTACACTACAAGTTTTGTCTTCTGCTCAATTATATCTAGAACCTAGACTGGGGACAATATAACAAAATAATCCAAAGCTGGAACCAGGAGTCTTGCTTTTCTCGTACCTCTTTATCTAAACTCATTTAGGTTAGCATACAGCACGCCGGGTTTCACCATGTGTCTCCAAGTTCACGCGACATTATGTTTGGTTCCCATCTGCTCCCCTGCACTCTGTCACTTGCTTCCTTCCTCCCCAGCTCATCCTTATTACATGCGTCGTTCTTTACTCTCTCTAGTTTCCAGATTCCTTAAGATCTCTTCCTTACAGAGATGGAGAGATGGCTCAGCAGTTAAGAGCCCTGGCTTCTCTTGCAGAGGACCCAGGCTTGGTTCTCAGCATCTACATGGTGACTCTGGTCTCAGCAGGCACCAGGCATTCATTTGGCACACAGACATTAAGGAAACACTCATACACATAAACTAAAAATAAATAAATACTTTGAAAATGTTCTCTTCCTTCCCTCTCATAGTCCTCATTCTGGTTTCCTCACACACATGCATATACACACATACATATACAACACACACATATACACATATACATATACATACATACACACATACATATACAAAACACATACACATATACATACATACACATACACACATATACATACATACATGCACAAATATATACACACATACATATACACACATGCACACACATACACATGCTTGCACACACACACACACACACACACACACACACACACACACACACACTTTTACATTACGGCCCCACATGTGAAAGAAAACATGTACTATTTGTCTGAGTTTGGCTTATGAACATAAAAATCTCCAGTTTCACTCACTTTCTATAAACATAAGGATTTCCTTTTTCTTTGAACTCCCATTGTGAATTCGTAGCACATTTTCTCTACCCATTCATCTGTTGATGGACATCTTGACTGCTTCCACTTCTTGGCTATGGCAAACAGAGCTTCTGTAAACACGGATATGCAAATATCTCTGTGGTAGTACACAGAGTTCTTTGAGCCTATACCCAGGTGTGGTATAGCTGGGCCGGATGATAGCTTCGGTGTCGGGTTCTTAAGTAACGTCCACAGAGGCTGCACAAGTTTCATTCTTGTATTAATAACTAGCATGCATATACTATTGGTTCTTAACTTTTTTAAGTTTCACGTATTTTTCTGACTTCCTGTTATGCTACAAAACCTAGCCTCTCACACTGCCCCTGTCCCTCAGTAACTCAACCACAAACTTGGCTTTTTCTGACACCTGGATTCATCTTATCTATGCTTGTGTTGCATGACTACTCCAGCACCATTCTCATCCTAAGGATGTAGCACAAGAGTGTGTGTCCCTAGCCAGGCGTGGAGGTGCCGAGAAGTGGAACTTACTTCCTCAGGCTTTGAGGCAGGAGCTTCTAAGCACTGAGCCTCTCCTCAGCCCTGTTTTGGTCCCTGGTGTTCTGAGGTTTCATTTCTCTATGTGAGTCCTCTCTGCTTTATTAGAGTGGGCAATTGGCGGGCATGGCTACAAATTATTCAGTTTGGTGAAATTGTTATTTTGTTGTCACTTTCTATGCTCTTGTGTTTTAAGCCCCAGACTCTTGAGGGTCAGGATCTGAGTTCCTAATATCCATTAGTTATATTTTCACTTCTAGTTTCTGCAAAATTTGCTTGGTTGAATCTTTTAACCCTTTGTCATTTTATAGCATTTTTTATTGTGAAGACTATTTTTGTTTGTTTGTTTTTTTGAGACACGGTTTCTCTGTATAGGCCTGGCTATCCTGGAACTCACTTTGTAGACCAGGCTGGCCTCGAACTCAGAAATCCACCTTCATCTGCCTCCCAAGTGCTAGGATTAAAGGCATGCGCCACCGCTGCCCGCCCTTTTCTTTTCTTTTCTTTCTTTTTTAAAAAAATGTATTTATTTATTTTCTATGTGTTTTTCTTGCATGTGTGTCTGCATACTACTTACATGCCTGGTGCCCTCAGAGTCAAGAAGAGGGAGTCAGATCCCCTGGAACTGGAGTGATGGATTGTTGAGAGCCTCCATGTGGGTGCTAGGAATAGAACCTGGGTCCTCTGGAAGAGCAGCCAGTGCTCTTAACCATTGAGCCACCTCTCCAGCCCCATTTTTGTTCTTTTGAAACTTCCTAACAATTCTTTGTATTTCAATTATTCCTTTTTTTTTTTTTATCTTCTTTACGTGCTTCATGAATGCTTCTCATTTCCTTCTCATCTTTAACGATCTTAATCCTCTCCCTTATATCATCTCTGAATCTTGGGTGTACAGTATCCCTTTTCATGCTCTCCCTTCCAGCCTCTGACAACCCTTGCCCGTCTGACAGTGAGGTGGGTGTGTGCCGCAGCTGACTCTCAGCTCTCCATCAGTTTTTCAGTGCGAGGTGCTGGGCCCCGCTGTAGGGTTCTTGGTTTGCGCCGTTTGTCATGAGCATCCTAATATCAGAGTCCTCGGATGTCTCCTTGGACTCATCAGACTCTCTTCATGAAGAGTCTCACTGCCCCAATAGCCAGCCTGGGTGGAGCGTGGGGATTTACTCCATCTTCCAGAACACAGACTTTTCAGTTTGCTCCTTTATGGATGGGGGCTGGGGGCGGGGAATGTTGGAACAGGGTCTAACCCTGTATCCCAGGCTTGCTTCACACTCACAGCAACGCACTTGTCTCAGCTGCCAGAGTCCTGGGATGACCGGCAGGACCCTTCTCCCTCTCCATCTTCTGGGTTGTGTCTCCCTATACTTCCACTGGGTTTGTTTCCCTATACTGTGTGTGTTAAGGGTCAATGTCCCAGATGTTGCGGTGAGAGTTGCTGCCTGGGATGGGAACATTAAGCTCTGTTTTCAGCCTCTCTCAGCGATACCTTATATTTCCAGTGGCTGAGTCTTTCTGGCATCCCGCGGTTGCACATCAGCTTTTGTCAGAGCTGCTACCACCCGTGCCATATGTTCTAGCTTTCCTCCTTCAGTTAGGCCAGGACTGCTCAGCCATTTTCTTTCCAGATTCCGATGGGTGTCTTCATTACCTTCTCTTTCTCTTTTATAAGTTTATGGGTTAAAAAAAGAGAACTCTCATGGTGTCATCTCACTGGGGTTTTAGAGGGAGAGAAGACGCCCAGATGCTTGCAATCTGCAGGGTTAAATCTTAAGTTCCTGGAAACAGTTTCAACTTGTGTATGTTTACTTTTATGTTTTAGCTTTTGGAATGCGTGTCACGAATGTTTATGAGGGTTCTAATGGCTTCCCCTGTGGTGTCTTTATTTTGGGAAATATTTTAGGTGTCTGGCTGAGAAGGCAGGAAATGTTGCATTTTTGAAGGACTCCACTGTCTTGCAGAACACTGACGGTATGTGAAGATGTTTCGCTTCCTTCTTCAGAGCGGTCTTCGGCACCCTTAACAGAGCCTCATTTTTGGGTTGGTCTTTGGAAAAATAGTGTAACTATTTCAGACTTTTGACTAAAAGAATTCTCAAATAATTTAAATCTATCTTCCTGCCCCCCCCCTCTCTCTCTCTATCTATCTATCTATCTAGACAGAGTCTCATTTTATAACTCAACCTTGAACTTACTAGGCACCTCACATGGGCCTTGAGCTCATGGAAGTCTTCCTTTCTTGGCAAATTTGAGTTCAGGAAATTACAGGCATGAACCATACCAGTTGGTGAGTTCTCATGTCTCTATGCTGTAGGCAGCATAGGAACATCTGTAGTGTCACAGTGGTTTTGAAGCAATTCACACACACAGGTACACACATACAGATATACACACATTCACATAGACATACACACATGCATATATACACAAACACACATATATGCATATATACATATGCACATTCACACAGATGTACACACACATGTATATAAACATACATACATACTACACACTGAGCTGCTACACATGAGTATATACATGAATATGTATATACATACATCCAGATACACACATATACATTTACACAGGCATAAACACGCGCACACACACACACACACACACACACACACACATGTCGTAGTTGGTAGCAGGTACATGAATGAAGAAACTCACAGTCTGTCTGTACCAGATGAAACAAGAGCAGACAGTAATAATAACTGAACACATGCAAATAAGATTTTGTCTTGAAGATGGGAATGGAGGCCTTTCTTCATCTCATCTCCATATAAAACCTTGGTCCAGAAACTCCTTGAGAGTCAGTGAGTAAGAATCCACATGAACATGTAGGTTATGAAGATAATGTAGCAGCCAACATTAGAATAAGATCCCCCCCTCTTCTGGTTGCTAGATTGGGAAAACAAAATGAGGCACCCATCTCTCGCCAGCTGTTTGCTGCTGCTCAAGTTGCTCTTCCTTCCTTAGGTCTCCTCAGCCTCCACGCCTCTGCCTCTGAAGGCAGCTTGATACTTTGTCCAGTAAACTCCAGTCCAGCCCCTTCTTCCTTTCCTTTCTGCCTGCCTGTTCTCCCCCCCTTCTCTCTCTCTCTCTCTCTCTCTCTCTCTCTCTCTCTCTCTCTCTCTCTCTCTCT